>NC_052147.1:116046731-116413822 GCF_902713615.1 Scyliorhinus canicula | reverse complement strand
CAACCCCCCCCCCCCCCCCCCCCCCCCCCGCCCCCCCTCCCCCCCAACACCCGCCCACCTCTTCTCCCCAACACCCACCCCCCTCTTCTCCCCCCCAACACCGCCCCCCCTCTCTCCCCCAACACCGCCCCCCCCCCCCCTCGGCAGTGTCAATTTCAGCGGCCGGCTGATTGTTTCAGTGAGAGAGCAGCTTCCCTCTCCGGATCAAAGTGAGCCGGCTGCTGAAATTGACACTGCCCGCTGCTCTCTCCCTCCAATCCAACTTTTAAGTTTTAATGTTTCTGATTGGAGGGAGAGAGCAGCCGGCAGTGTCAATTTCAGCGGCCAGCTCACTTTGATCCAGAGAGGGAAGCTGCTCTCACTGAAATAATCAGCCGGCCGCTGAAATTGAAACAACTGACAGTTGGGGTCCATAAGCCCCCCCGCGGTATATCGCGAACCGCGGTATTGCGGAGCGCGGTATAACGGGGGACTACTGTACCAAAATGTTCCCCTATTGAAACCTCAACCACCTGTCCAGGCTCATTCCCAATATGAGATCCAGTACTACCCCTTCCCTAGTTGGACTATCGACATATTGCATCAAGAAGGCTTCCTGGATATACCTTACAAACTCTGCCCCATCAAAACCCCGAGCACTAACTGTGGTGATAGCCACTGTAGATATGTGTACTTGCAGTAGGGGGATGTATGCCTGTACCTGTAATACAGGTTCCTCCAGTAAGCCCCTGCCGGCTAGCTCCGCCCACAGGGAGCTGGTGTATAAATATGCGTGTGAGTCACTCAGACTCTAGTCTTCAGTTGCAGCCGGAGGAATAGCATCACACAGCAATAAAGTCTCGATTGAACTTATCTCTCGTCTTTGACTGTAATTGTTAGCGCCACACTAACATTCCTGTTACTTTTGCACCTATCCAAAATCTCTCTACCTATCTGCTCCTCTATCTCTCGCTGGCAGTTGGGGGGTCTGTAATAAACCCCCAACATTGTGATTGCCCCCTTCCTGTTCCTAAACTCTACCCAGATTGCCTCATTGTATGCACCCTTAGAGATGTCCTCCCGCAGTACGGCTGTAATATTCTCCTTAACCAGTAATGCTGCTCCCCCACCCCTTTTACATCCGCCCTCTATCTCTCCTGAATCATCTGTATCATCCAACGTGCAGCTGCCAACCCTGCCCTTCCTTTAACCATATTTCCAAGTACTAATAAGTACAGCAACGTAATTCCAAGTATTAATAAGTGCACTAAGCTCATCTGCCTTGTTACAGCTGGGAGGACCTTGGGAATTTTAAACACATTTCTGGGGAGAATGTGGTGGTTGGCAAGGGGCAGGATTCTCCAATAATGGGGCTATGTCCCCACGCCGGCGTGAAAACCGGCGCCAACCACTCCGCCGTCAACGGCCCCAGAAAGTGAGGAATTCTTACCTTTCTAGGGGGCTAGGTTGACGCCGGAGTGATTCCCACAGCTCCAGCCGGCGCCGAACGGCCCGCGCGAGTTTGCAAATGCGCGGAACGGCCAGCATATTTCCGCACATGCACGTGAGTTCCCTTCTCCGCGCCGACCCCCGGGCAATGTGGCGGAGTCCTACAGGGGCCTGGCATGGAATAAAGTAGGCCCCCAAAGAACCAGCCAACCGGCCGATCGGTAGGCCCCTATCGTGGGCCAGGCCACCGTGGGGGCCCCTCTACGTCCAACCCCCCCCCCCCCCCCAACCTCAGGACGGCCCCTGCACACTTAACTTCCTGGCCCCGCCGTGTGTGAGGTGAGTAATCCACGCTGGCGGGACTGGGCAAAAGCTCTCACCCACTCAGCCCATCGGGGCCCGGAGAATCACCAGGGGGAGCGCTGCCAACGGCCCCCAACCGGCGTGGCGGGAATCCCACCGGCACCCGAAAAATGGCGCCGGAGAATAGGGAAGCCAGCGTCAGTGCAGCGGGGCAGGATTCAGGCCTCTCCCCTGGGGAATCTCCGACCCGGCGCAGGGTCGGCGAATCCCGGCCAAAGAATTTTTGGCTGTGTTAAGGGTGCGTACTCTTGTTCGGTAAATTGCCCTCAATCATGTTCCTATGGAATCAATAGGGGCTTGGCAGATATTGAAATCTCAAGCTTTGCATTTCCAGTCTCCTTCATTTTTTATTTCAAATTTTAAGCTTTTGTGCTTCTCCACAGAAGTATTCCCTATCGAGCAAGAACTGCATGAATATCACAGACCAAATACAAAATGGTAGCCCCATTCTGGAGCTATTAGACATGATTCGCAATGGATGGATTTTACAACTGCCAGCTCTAATACCCTACCTTATCCCGACACGGCTACATGGGCAATGCCTCATATAGAATCATGCTCGTGATGGGAGGGCCAATGCCATCTTGTGTTCAAGTCCCCCGCGCTCACGTCAAGCCTCAAATTACCTTCCTCACACCAAACTACAAATGCAGCATTCAGTGTGAGCCAGTCCTGTGCAGTGTGAGCCAGTAGCGTAGTGTGAGCCAGTCCTGCGCAGTGTGAGCCAGTCCTGCGCAGTGTGAGCCAGTCCTGCGCAGTGTGAGCCAGTCCTGCGCAGTGTGAGCCAGTCCTGCGCAGTGTGAGCCAGTCCTACTCAGTGTGAGCCAGTCCTGCGCAGTGTGAGCCAGTCCTGCGCAGTGTGAGCCAGTCCTGCGCAGTGTGAGCCAGTCCTACTCAGTGTGAGCCAGTCCTGCGCAGTGTGAGCCAGTCCTACTCAGTGTGAGCCAGTCCAGCGCAGTGTGAGCCAGTCCTGCGCAGTGTGAGCCAGTCCTGCACAGTGTGAGCCAGCCCTGCGCATTGTGAGCCAGTCCAGCGCAGTGTGAGCCAGTCCTACTCAGTGTGAGCCAGTCCAGCGCAGTGTGAGCCAGTCCTACTCAGTGTGAGCCAGTCCGGTGCAGTGTGAGCCAGTCCTGCGCAGTGTGAGCCAGTCCTGCGCAGTGTGAGCCAGTCCTGCGCAGTGTGAGCCAGTCCTACTCAGTGTGAGCCAGTCCTACTCAGTGTGAGCCAGTCCTGCGCAGTGTGAGCCAGTCCTGCGCAGTGTGAGCCAGTCCTGCGCAGTGTGAGCCAGTCCTGCGCAGTGTGAGCCAGTCCTGCGCAGTGTGAGCCAGTCCTGCACAGTGTGAGCCAGTCCTACTCAGTGTGAGCCAGTCCTGCGCAGTGTGAGCCAGTCCTGCGCAGTGTGAGCCAGTCCTGCGCAGTGTGAGCCAGTCCTGCGCAGTGTGAGCCAGTCCTGCGCAGTGTGAGCCAGTCCTGCGCAGTGTGAGCCAGTCCTGCGCAGTGTGAGCCAGTCCTGCGCAGTGTGAGCCAGTCCTGCGCAGTGTGAGCCAGTCCTGCGCAGTGTGAGCCAGTCCTGCGCAGTGTGAGCCAGTCCTGCGCAGTGTGAGCCAGTCCTGCGCAGTGTGAGCCAGTCCTGCGCAGTGTGAGCCAGTCCTGCGCAGTGTGAGCCAGTCCTGCGCAGTGTGAGCCAGTCCTGCGCAGTGTGAGCCAGTCCTGCGCAGTGTGAGCCAGTCCTGCGCAGTGTGAGCCAGTCCTGCGCAGTGTGAGCCAGTCCTGCGCAGTGTGAGCCAGTCCTGCGCAGTGTGAGCCAGTCCTGCGCAGTGTGAGCCAGTCCTGCGCAGTGTGAGCCAGTCCTGCGCAGTGTGAGCCAGTCCTGCGCAGTGTGAGCCAGTCCTGCGCAGTGTGAGCCAGTCCTGCGCAGTGTGAGCCAGTCCTGCCCAGTGTGAGCCAGTCCTGCGCAGTGTGAGCCAGTCCAGCGCAGTGTGAGCCAGTCCTGCGCAGTGTGAGCCAGTCCTGCGCAGTGTGAGCCAATCCTGTGCAGTGTGAGCCAGTCCTGCGCAGTGTGAGCCAGTCCTGCGTAGTGTGAGCCAGTCCTGCGCAGTGTGAGCCAGTCCTGCGCAGTGTGAGCCAGTCCTGCACAGTGTGAGCCAGCCCTGCGCATTGTGAGCCAGTCCAGCGCAGTGTGAGCCAGTCCTGCGCAGTGTGAGCCAGTCCTGCGCAGTGTGAGCCAGTCCTGCGCAGTGTGAGCCAGTCCTGCGCAGTGTGAGCCAGTCCTGCGCAGTGTGAGCCAGTCCTGCGCAGTGTGAGCCAGTCCTGCGCAGTGTGAGCCAGTCCTGCGCAGTGTGAGCCAGTCCTGCGCAGTGTGAGCCAGTCCTGCGCAGTGTGAGCCAGTCCTGCGCAGTGTGAGCCAGTCCTACTCAGTGTGAGCCAGTCCAGCGCAGTGTGAGCCAGTCCTGCGCAGTGTGAGCCAGTCCTGCGCAGTGTGAGCCAGTCCTGCGCAGTGTGAGCCAGTCCTGCGCACTGTGAGCCAGTCCTGCGCAGTGTGAGCCAGTCCTGCACAGTGTGAGCCAGTCCTGTGCAGTGTGAGCCAGTCCAGCGCAGTGTGAGCCAGTCCTACTCAGTGTGAGCCAGTCCTGCGCAGTGTGAGCCAGTCCTGCGCAGTGTGAGCCAGTCCTGCGCAGTGTGAGCCAGTCCTGCGCAGTGTGAGCCAGTCCTGCGCAGTGTGAGCCAGTCCTGCGCAGTGTGAGCCAGTCCTACTCAGTGTAAGCCAGTCCAGCGCAGTGTGAGCCAGTCCTGCACAGTGTGAGCCAGTCCAGCGCAGTGTGAGCCAGTCCTGCGCAGTGTGAGCCAGTCCTGCGCAGTGTGAGCCAGTCCTACTCAGTGTGAGCCAGTCCTGCGCAGTGTGAGCCAGTCCTGCGCAGTGTGAGCCAATCCTGCGCAGTGTGAGCCAGTCCTGCCCAGTGTGAGCCAGTCCTGCGCAGTGTGAGCCAGTCCTGCGCAGTGTGAGCCAGTCCTGCGCAGTGTGAGCCAGTCCTGCTCAGTGTGAGCCAGTCCACGCGCAGTGTGAGCCAGTCCAGCGCAGTGTGAGCCAGTCCTGCGCAGTGTGAGCCAGTCCTGCGCAGTGTGAGCCAGTCCTGCGCAGTGTGAGCCAGTCCTGCGCAGTGTGAGCCAGTCCTGCGTAGTGTGAGCCAGTCCTGCGCAGTGTGAGCCAGTCCTGCGCAGTGTGAGCCAGTCCTACTCAGTGTGAGCCAGTCCTGCGCAGTGTGAGCCAGTCCTGCGCAGTGTGAGCCAATCCTGCGCAGTGTGAGCCAGTCCAGCGCAGTGTGAGCCAGTCCTGCGCAGTGTGAGCCAGTCCAGCGCAGTGTGAGCCAGTCCTGCCAGTGTGAGCCAGTCCTGCGCAGTGTGAGCCAGTCCTGCGCAGTGTGAGCCAGTCCTACTCAGTGTGAGCCAGTCCAGCGCAGTGTGAGCCAGTCCTGCGCAGTGTGAGCCAGTCCAGCGCAGTGTGAGCCAGTCCTACTCAGTGTGAGCCAGTCCAGCGCAGTGTGAGCCAGTCCAGCGCAGTGTGAGCCAGTCCTGCGCAGTGTGAGCCAGTCCTGCGCAGTGTGAGCCAGTCCTGCGCAGTGTGAGCCAGTCCGGTGCAGTGTGAGCCAGTCCTGCGCAGTGTGAGCCAGTCCTGCGCAGTGTGAGCCAGTCCTGCGCAGTGTGAGCCAGTCCTGCGCAGTGTGAGCCAGTCCTACTCAGTGTGAGCCAGTCCAGCGCAGTGTGAGCCAGTCCAGCGCAGTGTGAGCCAGTCCTGCGCAGTGTGAGCCAGTCCTGCGCAGTGTGAGCCAGTCCTGCGCAGTGTGAGCCAGTCCTGCGCAGTGTGAGCCAGTCCTGCGCAGTGTGAGCCAGTCCTGCGCAGTGTGAGCCAGTCCTACTCAGTGTGAGCCAGTCCAGCGCAGTGTGAGCCAGTCCAGCGCAGTGTGAGCCAGTCCTGCGCAGTGTGAGCCAGTCCTGCGCAGTGTGAGCCAGTCCTACTCAGTGTGAGCCAGTCCTGCGCAGTGTGAGCCAGTCCTGCGCAGTGTGAGCCAGTCCTGCGCAGTGTGAGCCAGTCCTGCGCAGTGTGAGCCAGTCCTGCGCAGTGTGAGCCAGTCCTGCGCAGTGTGAGCCAGTCCTGCCCAGTGTGAGCCAGTCCGGTGCAGTGTGAGCCAGTCCTGCGCAGTGTGAGCCAGTCCTGCTCAGTGTGAGCCAGTCCAGCGCAGTGTGAGCCAGTCCTGCGCAGTGTGAGCCAGTCCTGCGCAGTGTGAGCCAGTCCTGCGCAGTGTGAGCCAGTCCAGCGCAGTGTGAGCCAGTCCAGCGCAGTGTGAGCCAGTCCAGCGCAGTGTGAGCCAGTCCTGCGCAGTGTGAGCCAGTCCTGCGTAGTGTGAGCCAGTCCAGCGCAGTGTGAGCCAGTCCTGCGCAGTGTGAGCCAGTCCTGCGCAGTGTGAGCCAGTCCTGCGCAGTGTGAGCCAGTCCTGCTCAGTGTGAGCCAGTCCTGCGCAGTGTGAGCCAGTCCTGCGCAGTGTGAGCCAGTCCTGCGCAGTGTGAGCCAGTCCTACTCAGTGTGAGCCAGTCCTGCGCAGTGTGAGCCAGTCCTGCGCAGTGTGAGCCAGTCCTGCGCAGTGTGAGCCAGTCCTGCGCAGTGTGAGCCAGTCCTGCGCAGTGTGAGCCAGTCCTGCGCAGTGTGAGCCAGTCCTGCGCAGTGTGAGCCAGTCCTGCGCAGTGTGAGCCAGTCCTGCGCAGTGTGAGCCAGTCCTGCGCAGTGTGAGCCAGTCCTGCGCAGTGTGAGCCAGTCCAGCGCAGTGTGAGCCAGTCCTGCGCAGTGTGAGCCAGTCCTGCGCAGTGTGAGCCAGTCCTGCGCAGTGTGAGCCAGTCCTGCGCAGTGTGAGCCAGTCCTACTCAGTGTGAGCCAGTCCTGCGCAGTGTGAGCCAGTCCTACTCAGTGTGAGCCAGTCCTGCGTAGTGTGAGCCAGTCCTGCCCAGTGTGAGCCAGTCCGGTGCAGTGTGAGCCAGTCCTGCGCAGTGTGAGCCAGTCCTGCTCAGTGTGAGCCAGTCCAGCGCAGTGTGAGCCAGTCCAGCGCAGTGTGAGCCAGTCCTGCGCAGTGTGAGCCAGTCCTGCACAGTGTGAGCCAGTCCAGCGCAGTGTGAGCCAGTCCTGCGCAGTGTGAGCCAGTCCTGCGCAGTGTGAGCCAGTCCAGCGCAGTGTGAGCCAGTCCAGCGCAGTGTGAGCCAGTCCTGCGCAGTGTGAGCCAGTCCTGCGCTAGTGTGAGCCAGTCCATGCGCAGTGTGAGCCAGTCCTGCGCAGTGTGAGCCAGTCCTGCGCAGTGTGAGCCAGTCCAGCGCAGTGTGAGCCAGTCCTGCGCAGTGTGAGCCAGTCCTGCGCAGTGTGAGCCAGTCCTGTGCAGTGTGAGCCAGTCCTGCGCAGTGTGAGCCAGTCCTGCGCAGTGTGAGCCAGTCCTGCCCAGTGTGAGCCAGTCCTGCGCAGTGTGAGCCAGTCCTGCGCAGTGTGAGCCAGTCCTGCGCAGTGTGAGCCAGTCCTGCGCAGTGTGAGCCAGTCCTGCGCAGTGTGAGCCAGTCCTGCGCAGTGTGAGCCAGTCCTGCGCAGTGTGAGCCAGTCCTGCTCAGTGTGAGCCAGTCCTGCGCAGTGTGAGCCAGTCCTGCGCAGTGTGAGCCAGTCCTGCGCAGTGTGAGCCAGTCCTGCGCAGTGTGAGCCAGTCCTGCGCAGTGTGAGCCAGTCCTGCGCAGTGTGAGCCAGTCCTGCGCAGTGTGAGCCAGTCCTGCGCAGTGTGAGCCAGTCCTGCGCAGTGTGAGCCAGTCCTGCGCAGTGTGAGCCAGTCCTGCGCAGTGTGAGCCAGTCCTGCGCAGTGTGAGCCAGTCCTACTCAGTGTGAGCCAGTCCTGCGCAGTGTGAGCCAGTCCTGCGCAGTGTGAGCCAGTCCTGCGCAGTGTGAGCCAGTCCTGCGCAGTGTGAGCCAGTCCTGCGCAGTGTGAGCCAGTCCTGCGCAGTGTGAGCCAGTCCTGCGCAGTGTGAGCCAGTCCTGCGCAGTGTGAGCCAGTCCTACTCAGTGTGAGCCAGTCCTGCGCAGTGTGAGCCAGTCCTACTCAGTGTGAGCCAGTCCTGCGCAGTGTGAGCCAGTCCTGCTCAGTGTGAGCCAGTCCTGCGCAGTGTGAGCCAGTCCAGCGCAGTGTGAGCCAGTCCTGCGCAGTGTGAGCCAGTCCTGCGCAGTGTGAGCCAGTCCTGCGCAGTGTGAGCCAGTCCTGCGCAGTGTGAGCCAGTCCTGCCCAGTGTGAGCCAGTCCTGCGCAGTGTGAGCCAGTCCTGCGCAGTGTGAGCCAGTCCTGCGCAGTGTGAGCCAGTCCTGCGCAGTGTGAGCCAGTCCTGCGCAGTGTGAGCCAGTCCTGCCCAGTGTGAGCCAGTCCAGCGCAGTGTGAGCCAGTCCTGCGCAGTGTGAGCCAGTCCTACTCAGTGTGAGCCAATCCTGCACAGTGTGAGCCAGTCCTGCGCAGTGTGAGCCAGTCCTACTCAGTGTGAGCCAGTCCTGCGCAGTGTGAGCCAGTCCTGCGCAGTGTGAGCCAGTCCTGCGCAGTGTGAGCCAGTCCTGCGCAGTGTGAGCCAGTCCTACTCAGTGTGAGCCAGTCCAGCGCAGTGTGAGCCAGTCCAGCGCAGTGTGAGCCAGTCCTGCGCAGTGTGAGCCAGTCCTGCGCAGTGTGAGCCAGTCCAGCGCAGTGTGAGCCAGTCCAGCGCAGTGTGAGCCAGTCCAGCGCAGTGTGAGCCAGTCCAGCGCAGTGTGAGCCAGTCCTGCGCAGTGTGAGCCAGTCCTGCGCAGTGTGAGCCAGTCCAGCGCAGTGTGAGCCAGTCCTGCCCAGTGTGAGCCAGTCCTGCGCAGTGTGAGCCAGTCCTGCGCAGTGTGAGCCAGTCCTGCGCAGTGTGAGCCAGTCCTGCGCAGTGTGAGCCAGTCCAGCGCAGTGTGAGCCAGTCCTGCGCAGTGTGAGCCAGTCCTGCGCAGTGTGAGCCAGTCCTACTCAGTGTGAGCCAGTTCTGCGCAGTGTGAGCCAGTCCTGCGCAGTGTGAGCCAGTCCTGCGCAGTGTGAGCCAGTCCTGCGCAGTGTGAGCCAGTCCTGCGCAGTGTGAGCCAGTCCTGCACAGTGTGAGCCAGTCCTGCGCAGTGTGAGCCAGTCCTGCGCAGTGTGAGCCAGTCCTGCGCAGTGTGAGCCAGTCCTGCGCAGTGTGAGCCAGTCCTGCATAGTGTGAGCCAGTCCTGCGCAGTGTGAGCCAGTCCTGCGCAGTGTGAGCCAGTCCTGCGCAGTGTGAGCCAGTCCTGCGCAGTGTGAGCCAGTCCTGCGCAGTGTGAGCCAGTCATGCGCAGTGTGAGCCAGTCCTGCGCAGTTTGAGCCAATCCTGCTCAGTGTGAGCCAGTCCTGCGCAGTGTGAGCCAGTCCTGCGCAGTGTGAGCCAGTCCAGCGCAGTGTGAGCCAGTCCTGCGCAGTGTGAGCCAGTCCTGCGCAGTGTGAGCCAGTCCTGCGCAGTGTGAGCCAGTCCTACTCAGTGTGAGCCAGTCCTGCGCAGTGTGAGCCAGTCCTGCGCAGTGTGAGCCAGTCCTGCGCAGTGTGAGCCAGTCCTGCGCAGTGTGAGCCAGTCCTGCGCAGTGTGAGCCAGTCCTGCGCAGTGTGAGCCAGTCCTGCGCAGTGTGAGCCAGTCCAGCGCAGTGTGAGCCAGTCCTACTCAGTGTGAGCCAGTCCTACTCAGTGTGAGCCAGTCCTGCGCAGTGTGAGCCAGTCCTGCGCAGTGTGAGCCAGTCCTGCATAGTGTGAGCCAGTCCTGCGCAGTGTGAGCCAGTCCTGCGCAAGTGTGAGCCAGTCCTACTCAGTGTGAGCCAGTCCTGCCCAGTGTGAGCCAGTCCTGCGCAGTGTGAGCCAGTCCTGCTCAGTGTGAGCCAGTCCTGCGCAGTGTGAGCCAGTCCTGCGCAGTGTGAGCCAGTCCTGCGCAGTGTGAGCCAGTCCTACTCAGTGTGAGCCAGTCCTGCGCAGTGTGAGCCAGTCCAGCGCAGTGTGAGCCAGTCCTGCGCAGTGTGAGCCAGTCCTGCGCAGTGTGAGCCAGTCCTACTCAGTGTGAGCCAGTCCTGCGCAGTGTGAGCCAGTCCTGCGCCGTGTGAGCCAGTCCTGCGCAGTGTGAGCCAGTCCTGCGCAGTGTGAGCCAGTCCTGCGCAGTGTAAGCCAATCCTGCCCAGTGTGAGCCAGTCCTGCGCAGTGTGAGCCAGTCCTGCGCAGTGTGAGCCAGTCCTGCGCAGTGTGAGCCAGTCCTGCTCAGTGTGAGCCAGTCCTGCGCAGTGTGAGCCAGTCCAGCGCAGTGTGAGCCAGTCCTGCGCAGTGTGAGCCAGTCCTGCGCAGTGTGAGCCAGTCCTGCGCAGTGTGAGCCAGTCCTGCGCAGTGTGAGCCAGTCCTGCGCAGTGTGAGCCAGTCCTGCGCAGTGTGAGCCAGTCCTGCGCAGTGTGAGATTTTCTCTCCGACGTGCCTTGCCTTGTAGATACCACATCGCGGAGAAGACATGTGAATCGCCCATCAGAGATCGCCAGTTTGCGTTGGCCAGTCTGATTTAGTACTGCAAACTTTTGTAAGGGAACTTGTTTATAATATTTTAATTGGACTGCTGACTGTGTCAGGCTTCTCTCCACTTTACTAAAAGATGTATTTAGTTTTATGTCACAAACCATGGGCTGGATTCTCCATTTCTGAGACTCAGGGCTGGATTCTCTGATTTTGAGACTAGGTGCTGACGTCAGCATGGAAACAGTGGTGTTTTACAACTGAAAAAACAGTGTGACAGCTGCACCAATTCAGGTACATTAAATGGGCTAGCACCATCGCCACGTGGAACACAACCAACTTCATGGAAAGTGTTGTCAGATTCGCTGGGTCCGTGATTGGCGCACATGAGGCTCACACGCCGCAGCACAATTTAAATGGTCCTTCCCCCACATACACCGTACCAGTCAACAAGGTGGCTGGAAGGAGAGCAGCGCCACGGTTCAGGGAGGCTGAGCTGGACACCCACATGGACGCAATGGAGGAGAGAAGGATGACCCTATACCCCGGCCCGGGAGCAAGGCCGGCAGGCTGGCAGTCCTGCACATGCGCCAATTTTCACCGGCCGGCGGAGACTCTTCGGCGCCGTTTGGCGTGGCGCCAACCCCTCCAGCGCCGGCCTAGCCCCCGGAAGTGCGGAGGATTCCGCAACTTCCGGGCAGCCCGATGCCGGAGTGGTTCGCGCCGCTCTTGGCGCCGGTACAGGCCCTCCCGCCGATTGCGGGAGAATCCCGCCCAAGGTGGTTAGATCACTTGATAATTTAAGAGTGATAACTGTTCTCTGTGGATAATTCAAACCTACTGGCTTTGTTAAATTGTGTTTTGGCTCATGGATGTTGTTAGGAAAGTTACTAAGGGTTACCCTATAGAGTATTATAACTTTTTGGGGAGCTATCGGTGTTGGGAGTGATAAGATGTTTACTGTGTGTTTATAAAATGTTAACTGGATTCATAGAATAAACATTGTTTTTGTTTAAAAAAACTTTAGATCTCTGTTGCATCACACCTGTAAAATGGGCCCTTATGCCCCTCATAACCAAAATCTATTAAAAGTTGTAGGTCAGGTGAACTCCATGATATACTTTGGTGTTCTCTGAGCTCTGGCCCATAATAACATAGATAACGACTGTGATGACAGCAACTTGGAGATAGCAGTAGTAGGCAACTCTGAGACTGACCCTGAGGAAGAGCTGATGACAATTGCATTATGCAGCTCCACAGACCACTCACACATTTGTGAGTCTGACCAAGATGACCCAGTGCCTGCATCAGCTCAGCCAGAGAGCATTGTCATCTCGAGTGACAATGAGCAAGTGAGCGGTGCTCCAGAAAGCCAAGGAGTGGGGAGACCTGCGACCCCAGTTCCAACCTTCACACAGGCACCTGAAACCAAGGTATTCCAACATGTCGGTGAGGCCACAGAAGTGGGCGCGGTCATACCACCCAAAGATGACGTGACGCCTGAACCTCTACAGACGTCTCATCACACAGCAACAACCTGCACCACGCCAGAGACTGCTCCGGGAAAAAAAACAAGAGACGCAAAAACATCCATCATCGTTTTCTCAAAATAAAGAGGAGGAAGATAAGAAAACTGAGAGAGCTAGCTCATCCCACCAACAAACCAGCAACGAGTACAATGGCAAGTAGCATACAGAATCATTCAAGGAAGCGCAAAGTGGGAACATTCAGCGACGGTGATGTGCTGAGCGGACGCACATCAGGTGGCTCTCCTCCCCACTAGAACCAAAAGAGTTAATTTCAGAAGAATTTGGCCTGAAAAGCCAACAGAAAAGAATCCCAAAAGGAAAGGAGAAGAAGATGCCGGTGAACGGAAGCTCGAGGGGATGACGAGAGGGCAGAGGTGGTGGAAAGGCACACGACCAGCGGGCGGACGAGCCGGTGGACCCAGAAGGTGAGATGGAAGCCCCGGCCGCTCAAGAGCAGGTAGGATTGGCAACCCAAGCAACAACCTCTCCCTCCCCACCAGGGGGCAAATGGAGGACCTTCCTAAAAAAGGAGCTGGCTGCCATGAGGGGGGCAATAAAAACCAAGATCCAGGTGGTGATGATGGAGGCGATGGTCTCCCTCCAACGTACGATCGATGGTCTGCGGAAGAAAGTGGAGGCGCAGCAAAAACTGACCCAGGGCCTCAAGAAAGCCTCGATGGACCAGAGCGACATGAATGAGACAGATGACGAACACGACAAAATGCTTGTCCTGGTCGGTGCGGCCCAGAGCGGCGCAAACCACTCCGGCATTGGACCACCCGGAAGTTGCAGAATCCTCCGCATTTCCAGGGGCTAGGCCGGCGCTGAAGGGGTTGGCACCATGCCAACCGGCGCCGAAGGGCCTCCGAATTGGCGCATGCACAGAACCGCCGGCGTGTTTCCTGCGAATGCGCAGGGGGTTTCTTCTCCGCGAAAGCCACGGCGGAGCCTTACAGAGGACGGCGCGGAGGGAAAGAGTGCCCCCACAGCACAGGCCCGCCTGCAGATCGGTGGGCCCCAATCGCAGGCCAGGCCACCATGCCCCCCCCCCCCCCCCCGGGGCCGGATCCCCCTGCGCATCCCCCCCCCCTGAGGACCCCACTAGACGGCTGAGAAGCCAGTCCCGCCGGGATGGACCATGTCCATTTCACGCCGGCGGGACTGGCCGAAAACAGACGGCTGCTTGGCCTATCGGGGCCCGGGGAATTGCTGGGGGGGGAGGTCACTGTCAATGACCCCCGACCGGCGCGGCACGATCCCCGTCCCTAGCCAGAAACCGGCGCCGGAGAATTCGGCAGCCGACAGCGGGGCAGGATTCACGTCGCCTCCCCGACGATTCTCCGACCCGGCGGTGGGTCGTAGAATCCAGCTCAAAACGAAAGTGAAAAGCCAGAATCACATTCCAGCTCCAACCCCCACAATGACATCACTGCAGCCATTTAATAAAACACACTTTTCTTAAATGGACTCTCACATGACAATGACCTCCCATTTGTCATCGTTATCGATGGTTTGGGAGTAAATTACAGGAACTGTTTCAAAGACCTAGAACGAGTCACCAGGTACCTCCGAGGCCAATCTTTTTAAGGTCAGTCAATGGCTGATCTTCTGTTATATCAGCAGCTTCAATTTCTAAATACCCCTCCAAACTCCTGTTCTGCACAGAGTCAAGCGCGGTCTGGGCCCTGTGACCTCCTCGCCATTCCTTTCAGACCATCGGAGCCGTGCCTCTGGAGCTTCGTCTGTGCTGCTGGAAAAGAGATCTGCAAGCATTTTGTCATGTTCGTCATCTGTCTCACCTTCCATGTCATCACTTTCTGCATCATCACCACATCATCGAGCAGATATTCGTAGTGGTCGCCATCAGATTCAGCATCATCTGTAACAATTTTCCCTGTAAAATACAACAGTTCAAATGGAATTATGTGTTCACGCAGTAGGCCGCCAATTTCAAATTCAGCCTTGTGTTTGGCTGCCGAACTTTGGCTTAACATTCCACGCTGTGGAACTTCAGGAGGACTGAAGAAATTAAAGAACGATTCATTTGGTACAGTTTTCGTAACTGTTCTGGGAGCACTTCGAACTTTGTGCTTCAGTTTTGTTTGAATTGTTTTCAACATGACATTTTTGCCCTCCCTCCAGTCGATCTTACAGCCTGTGCATCCCATGATTTTTGGTTCACCAAAGAATGATTCAAGCGGCTGGATCACCTCATTGGTGAAATACTCATTAGGTCCGAATGTAAACTCCAGAGTGAAGCTCCAGAGCTTCCCATGCTCTGTCCATTTAACCTTCACATCTTGCAGATACTTTAATACTTCATGCTCATGGGCGGAATTCTCCGCCACCCGGGAATCGGCGGGGGCAGGAATTGCGCCGCGCCAGTTGGCGGGCCCCCCGCGGCGATTCTCCGGCCGCTGACAGGCCTTTCCCGCCGGTGGGAATCAAAGCACATCTGGCGCCGGGGTCCTGGGGGGGGGGGGGGGGGGGGGGGGGGCGATCTGGCCCCGGGCGGGTGCCCCCAAGGTGGCCTGGCCCGCGATCGGGGCCCACCGATCGGTGGGCGGGCCTGTGCCATGGGGGCACTCTTTTTCTTCCGCCCCGCCATGGCCTTCACCATGGCGGGGGCAGAAGAGACCTCCTCTCCTGCGCATGTGCTGGTATGAAGTCAGCAGCCGTTGACGCGCCAGCACATGCGCAGAATTCTGCCGGCCGGCGAAGGCCTTTCGGCCCCGGTTGGCGGGGCACCAAAGGCCGTTCGCGCCATCCGGCGGAGCGGGAGCCACTCCACCGCAGACCTGATGTGACCATCAATTCACAAGACACGTGGTTGGAAGTGAACATTAGTTTTAATAGTCTTACAACTGAGCCTGCCTGCGACGAGATGAACTGGCAGCAGGCTCACAACTGCAGATCTTTATACTTCCAGTTAGTGGGAGGAGCCATGGGCAGAACCATGGACGGAGCCAAGGGTGGAGCCCAGTACAAACTCCTTATCTCCCCCTATGGGCAGAGCCGCGCAACTGCTCGTATACCGAGCTTACAGAGACACAACACATACAATATTACACAGTGTGAATTACTAGGATTGTGATTCACCGCATTCACCCCCTGTAAAAACATCAAGTCCAACGGGGGTGATTGGTTTAGAAATTGAGTCGGTCCGGCGGTCAAGTCGTCCTCTGCGATCTACGAAGCGGTGGGGATGCAGCCTCTTCTGGTGGCTGGGTGGTGGTGGTCGGCGAGGGTACCATGGCGGACTCCAGGGGTGATTAGGTCTGAGCTTCGTACCCGGCTGGTTCGACTGGTGGCGGGGAGCGCCTGAAACCCATAGGTGCGAGGGCGCGGAGCACGGGCAGTGAAACTGCAGGCGAGGGGGCGCCGGGCGTGGGGGGTTGGGTGGGGTGTAGTGTGAGGGGTACCTCGGCGGAAGTCGTGTCGGAGCTGGAACCTGCAGACGCCAGGTCCCGGAGGGAAACAGTGTCTTGACGGCCGTCAGGGTATTCACTGAACGTATATTCAGGTTTCGAGTGGAGTAGGAGCACTCTCTCCATGAGTGGGTCAGTTTTGTGGGTCCGGACGTGCTTCCGGAGGAGAACCAGGCCCGGTGTCTTCAATCATGCTGGGAGCGAAACCCCCGTGGTAGTGCCCCTGGAAAAAACAAATAGCCGCTCGTGAGGGGTCTGATTGGTGGCTGTGCATAGGAGGGACCTAATAGCATGGAGCGCGTCGGGGAGGACCTCCTGCCAATGGGAGGTCGGGAGCTTCCTGGACCGGAGGGTTAGTAGGACGGTCTTCCAGACCGTCACATTCTCCCTCTCCACCTGCCCGTTTCCCCTGGGGTTGTAGCTGGTAGTCCTGCTCGAGGCAATGCCCTTGTCGAGCAGGTACTGACGCAGCTCGTCGCTCATAAAGGACGAAACCTTGTCGCTGTGTACGTAGCTGGGGAAACCAAACAGGGTGAAGATACTGTGCAGGGCCCTAATTACTGTGTGGGAGGTCATATCGGGGCACGGGATAGCAAAGGGGAAGCGGGAGAACTCGTCTATGACGTTTAGAAAGTACACATTCCGATTGGTCGAAGGGAGTGGCCCTTTGAAATCAATGCTCAGGCGTTCAAAGGGGCGGGAGGCCTTTACCAGGTGGGCCCTATCTGGTCTATAGAAGTGCGGTTTGCACTCCACACAGATCAGGCAATCCCTGGTGATGGCTTTTACCTCCTCTGTGGAGAAAGGCAGATTTCGGGCTTTGACGTAGTGGGCGAGCCGGGTGACCCCCGGGTGGCAGAGGTCATTGTGGATAGCTTTCAGGTGGTCGTCTTGCGCGCTGGCGCACGAGCCGCGGGACAGGGCATCTGGGGGCTCGTTGAGCTTCCCCGGTCGGTACATAATATCGTACTTGTAGGTGGAGAGTTCGATCCCCCACCGTAGGATCTTATCGTTTTTAATTTTGCCCCTTTGTGAGTTGTCAAACATAAAGGCAACCGATCTTTGGTCAGTGATGAGGGTGAACCTCCTACCTGCGAGGTAGTGCCTCCAGTGACGTATAGCTTCCATGATGGCTTGTGCTTCCTTTTCGAACGAGGAGTGTCGAAGTTCCGAAGCGGAGAGGGTTCGGGGGAAAAAGGCGACTGGTCTCCCTGCCTGATTTAGTGTGGCTGCGAGAGCGACCTCTGAGGCATCGCTCTCTACCTGGAAAGGGACGGATTCATCCACCGCCCGCATGGCCGCTTTGGCGATGTCCTCCTTGATGCAGGTGAAGGCCTGGCGAGCTTCACCTGATAGAGGAAAGAGTGTGGCCTTAAATAGTGGGAGGGCTTTGTCCGCATACTGAGGGACCCAATGGGCATAATATGAGAAAAACCCCAGGCACCTTTTGAGGGCCCTGGGACAATGAGGGAGAGGGAGTTGTAAGAGTAGAAGCATACGGTCCGGGTCAGGGCCCAGGACACCGTTTTCCACGACATAGCCGAGGATGGCTAGCCTGGTCGTGCGGAAAACGCATTTCTCCATGTTGTAAGTGAGGTTGAGTTTCTGGGCAGTCTGGAGAAATTGATGGAGGTTGGCGTCGTGGTCCTGCTGGTCATAGCCGCAGATGGTGTTGTTGTCCAAGTACGGAAAACGTGGCCCGCAGCCTGTACTGGTCCACCATTCGGTCCATTGCTTGTTGGAACACCGAGACCCCATTCGTGACGCCAAAGGGAACCCGGAGGAAGTGGAAGAGGCGGCCGTCGGCCTCGAACGCCGTGTAGTGGCGGTCCTCCGGGCGGATTGGGAGTCGGTGGTATGCAGACTTCAGATCCACCGTGGAGAAGACTTTATAATGGCCGATCTGATTCACCATGTCTGCAATCCTGGGGAGTGGGTACACATCGAGGAGCGTGAACCTATTAATGGTCTGGCTATAGTCCACTACCATTCGGAATTTTTCCCCGGTCTTGACGACCACCACCTGAGCTCTCCAGGGGCTATTACTGGTCTCTATGATCCCCTCACGTAGAAGCCTATGGACCTCGGTTCTGATAAACACCCTGTCATGCAGGCTGTACCGCCTGCTGCAAGTGGCTACGGGTTTGCAGTCCAGAGTGAAATTGGCAAAGAGTGGAGGGGGGGGGAGGGGGAGATTCGCAGCATAGCGAGGCTGCAGATGGTGAGTGGGGGTAGGGGCCCACCGAAGCTGAGTGTGAGGCTTTTGAGGTTGCACTGGAAGTTGAGTCCCAGTAAGAGTGGGGCGCAGAGTTCGGGGAGTACGTATAGCTGGAAGTTCGAGTAGCTAGTGCCCTGAATCGTTAGGGTCACGGCGGTGCGCCCTTGGAGGTGAACAAAATGTGAGCCCGAAGCGAGGGAGATAGTTTGCCGCGCAGGGAAAATAGGGAGCGAACAGCGTCTTACCAGATCAGGTGCACAAAGCCCTCGGTGCTCCCGGAGTCAAAGAGGCACGGTGTCCTGTACCCGTTGATTTTAACGGTCATCATCGAGTTGCGGAGGTGTTTCGGACGCGACTGGTCCAACGTGACCGCACTGAGTTACGGGTAGTTGGCGGCTCGATCAGCTGTGCTGGAGTGGCCCCGTGATGACTGTCCGCTGAGTCCGTAGTCTTCAAGGTGAGTTTCAGAGTTTGAAGAGGATGGATCCCAAAACGGCCGCCCCCGTGGATCGCACATGGCAGGCGGCGAGGAAGATGGCGTCCAAGATGGCGGCCCCCATGAGTCGCACTTGGCCAGCCATGTGGAGGGGGGTTGCCAAGATGGCGGCCCCCATGAGTCGCACGTGTCGGGTGGGGGCGGAGTCGGAGTACAGGCCGCAGCATTTCTGGGCCTGCGGACCTGTGAGTTTTGGAAACGAGTGCTCTGGGCTGCGGGAGAGTGAGGAGGGGGGGCTTGCTTTGCCAGGCAGACCCAGGCATAGTGTCCTTTGCGACCGCAGCTGCTACAGGTCACGTTGCGGGCCGGGCAGTACTGCCGTGGGTGCTGGGGCTGTCCGCAAAAATGGCACACTGGAGCTGCGTAGTGGGTGGGTGGCCGCGCGGCGCAGGCCTGGGACAGTCACTGGTCGGGGGCCCCGGATGGGGTCGCTTGGTCCGCGGTGAACGAGGTGAGGCTGCGGAACGAGACCTCCATGGTAGTAGCCAATTCTACAGTGTCCTCCAAGTTCTGGGCCCCTTTATCAAGCAACCGCTGGCGCACATAGTTTGACCTGAGCCCTACCACGTACACATCTCTGACAGCGAGCTCCATATGCTGTTTGGCTGATACAGCTTGGTAATTACAGTCCCGAGTTGAGGCTTTTAAATCCCGCAGTAATTCATCCAACGACTGCGTGGGGCGCTGGCGGCGGATCGTAAAAATGTGGCGCCGTAGACCTCATTGATGGGCCTCACGAACATTCGATCTAGCATGGCCAGGGCCGCCGTATACGAGGTAGTACTGTTAAGTTGAGTAGAGATACGGTGGCCCACCCTTGCGTGCAGTAGACTGAGTTTCTGCTCCTCCGTAGTTTCTGAAGTGCTTGATTCAGCCAGGTAGGCCTTGAAACATCTGAGCCAGTGTTGAAAGATTTATTTCGCCTCTGCAGCCTGCGGGTCGAGTTCTAGTCGATCAAGTTTGAGGGCTCATTCCATAGTCGTTTTCTTCAAGTTTCCTAAGACTATTAAATTCATGTGACCATCAATTCACAAGACACATGGTTGGAAGTGAACAGTGGTTTTAATAGTCTTACAACTGAGCCTGCCTGCGACGAGATGAACTGGCAGGCAGGCTCACATCTGCAGATTTTTATACTTCCAGTTAGTGGGAGGAGCCATGGGCGGAACCATGGGCGGAGCCAAAGGTGGAGCCCAGTACAAACTCCTCATCTCCCCCTATGGGCAGAGCCGCGCAACAGCTTGTATACCAAGCTTACAGAGACACAACACATACAATATAACACAGTGCGAATTACTAGGATTGTGATTCACCACAAGGACTAGCCCCTAAAGGTGCGGAGAATTCGGCACCTTTGAGGAGGCCCGACGCCGGAGTGGTTCTCGCCACTCCACAACGCCGGGACCCCCCGCCCTGCCGGGTAGGGGAGAATCCCGGCCCTGGTCACTGAGCCTATGCACGTTCTTGAAGACTGTTATCCAGAAATGCTCACCGGTTGTTCCGTCCTCTCATCTAATTTGTCGTCCTCCATCTGGATTTCTTCCGAATCCTCATAAACCTTGCACACTGTATTGTCTTGTGGGGATCTGCAGTATTCAGGTGACTAGCTATCTTCTGAGACACGTAGTCGCTTGACTAGATTCAGGTAGTAATATCACTCTCCTCCTAGGATGGAGTCAACGTCCATGTCCACAATGTGAAAAAGTAGCGTGTGCTTCATGTCTGGCACGGAAAGCACTAGTTCGCAATCATCGAATGTCTCCATAGTTCTTGTTCTGAAGTCTACAATCAGTCCTGGCCGATCAGCGAATTTACACTGCATGTTTAGCTTTTTCAAAGCAGACCGATTCATGAGGTTGGCTATTGCTTTAGGGTCAAAGTCACAATATATTAAAGAATTGTACAGTATCATCATCGATTTCAATTTAGATCTGAAGGTTTTCGGAGAGTTCTTACTTGCTTTAGTCTTTCTTAAGATTTTGTTTTCATCATTCTTGTTGGACTCTTCTGGTTTCAAGCCGCGATGAGATCGATGAAAAGTTGTTCTTCGGTATTTATCTCATCACTGCATGCACTTATCGTGCATGATCCATTGTGGAAAGCACAAAACATTGTTTTGCAAAATGCCCAATATGGTTGCACCTGGAACAGACTTTTCCAAAGGCCAGACAATGCCGTGGGGCATGTCGAGTGCCACACTTCTGGCGCAAGATGGTGGCGGCGGCGCCTGTCGGCTGCTTAAAATGGCCGCCCACACTGAGACCATGTTTCTTCATGATGTGTGTTACAGCACGAATGGCGCTGGCTTTCTCTTCCAAATTGGCGGGAAATATTTTGTGATCTAAGTACGCTGTTTTGCTGTGAAGGCACCTCTTTCACAAGACACATCTTAATGTAGCTTTCTGATTGAAGCCCTTCTTTCTGGGTACACATACGAACTATATTACGTTCACCTGCTTCATTATTTTTCATAGAACAATACCCTTCAAAGTATTTTAACGTTTCATCATAGCTGCTGTTCTGCTCTCCGGCGCCACAGACAAATGTATTATATAGTTCCCCTGCTTGAGACCTACCGGCAGCAATGCAAGAATACTGCCTTCAGGCTGAGGGCTAAAAGGTAGAGCCGGAATTGCTGCTTAAAGAAACGGCAATTTTTTTCTACGTTACCCATCAACCGGAATTGGCGGGGTCACCTGACCTCGTCCATCTGTAGCTCCCGCATCTTCTAGTGCGTTGAGTCGCTCAGGCTGCAGTTCACCAGATCGGTCTTCCGGCCAAATACCTAGCATCGTCACTGCCATAGATATCTTTAAATCTTCAGCACTTGTGGTACCCATTTTTGTTTGCTCTTTTATACCTCATGAAGGAATCCACGAAATACCGCCACTTGTCCAAACCAGATTCTTTATTGAGTCTCGTGCAGTGAGATAGCAATCTGTTATAGAGCACATTATCATGGGGTCTGCTTGTTACTCCTCTGGAACTGCACATAGCACTGACCATTCACTTGTATATCTTATCACCCTCTCAATCTTCTTCTGAAGATGGGCAGATGTGTCCCCCGCTAATATGGGAATCGCTTGGTCCGTTACCTTGGTCTTGGGACCGCATGGTGTGTCTGTACTGCCACCTGCTGGTTGGAGGTCGCACACCATCCATCTCTGTTATTGCCCATAGGCCTAACACCACATGAGGGTACTGTTGTTGGTGCCCCTTCCGTTCTCGCCGGTCAAGTACTCCATGAGCTGGGTGGTGGTATAAGCACTGAGGGTTTGGAACTGGTGTCGGCAGCACTTTGGACTGAAAGGCATGACTTTGTGGGCGCCGATTTGTAATTATCATAGGTTTGCTCTGGCGAGGTTGGATGCATGTTTGGGTAATAATGTTATGAAGTTTGAAGATGAAATGAAGATGTTGGAAGCTATCCAAAATTGTCACTCGCTTCAAACTCTGGCTCAGGAATAGGTGGAAGGGGAAACACAGCAAGTGAAGATAAAATGAGAGAAGTAAATTGGAAAAATAAATGGCTACATAAGAAATACGAGCAGGAATAGGCTATTCAGCACTTTGAGCTCACTCTGCCATTTATGGCTGATTTTCTACTTCAGCACCAGTTTGCGCAACCCGTTTCCCATTTAATATGTAGAAATCTAATCGATCTTGGTCTTGAACATACTCAATGACAGAGCCTCCACGGGGATTCGGAGCAGAGGATTCCAAAGACTCAGCCCCCTCTGAACGAAGACATTCCTTCTCATCTCAGTCCTACATGGCTTGTCACTTATTCTGGGACTGTGTTACCCCCCCCCCCCCCCCCCCCCCTCCAACCAGTCGATGGTGGGGGGTGGAGGGATCGAGCTCCGTAAGAATTCTGGATGTTCGGATGAAATCACCGCTCATTCTCCTAAACTCCAGAGATTAAAGTCCCAGTCTATTTAATGTTTCCTCATTGAACAATTCCTCCACCCTAAGAATTAGTTTGGTGAACCTTTGTTGCATTCCTTCTGTGACAAGTAAGGAGATCAAAACGCCACACAATACTCCAGGTATGGTTTCACCGAGGCGCTATATCAGTGGTTCCCAAACTGGGGTCGGTGGTGGTCCACAAGTGTACAGCAGGTAGTCGGCAGGGGGAAAAAAAATACAATTACATGTACCTCGTATGTATCATATTCAATGTTACATTATTATTCACAACGTAATTTGCTTCACAAACATCCCTGTGCAATATAATCCGCAATGCGTTTGCGATTGTGCATCATAAACTATCAGAAATGGCTCCGTTTTTAATACCTGTTGATATGTAAATTTGACTCCCGTCAACCATAGGCCATGTAAAATTAATTATTAAAACTGGTTGCGCACATTATGGCCCGCAAAATATTTTGATGGCTATCTACGGTCTACATAAAGGGAAAGGTTGTGTAACGCTGCTTTATATACTTGCATTAGGACATCTTTATTCTTATACTCAAATCCCCTTGTAATAAAGGCCAAGATACCACTTGTCTTCTTAGTTGCTTGCTGTAACTGCATGTTAGCTTTCGTGCCTCATGAACAAGGAAGCCCAGGTTCCTGTGAGGTTCAACACTGTAAAATGGGGATAATCTTAAACCCTGCAAAATAGGTGGGTTCGGGTCAGGTGAAGGGGGGGGGGGATGCCTGGAGAGATGGGCAAAGGGTTCGGAGGTCAGCCCGCATTGCAGAAGAAAGTGACAGGGGCATCATAATGGTTGTGCAAAAAGGTGTTTAATGTGTTTTACAATCCCCCACTCTCCCGATGGTGCCGCCCCTCCAACCTGACAATCCCCCATCTCCCCTCCCCACCCCCTACCTGCCTTTTCCCCCACCCCCTCCCACGGTGCCCTAAGGGATCCTCAACATGCCTGGCCCTCCTAGCTCTACCGCTACGTCTAGATGTACATCTGACGTGGAGACAGACAGCAGCTTACATCGTCCCATGGCCTTCGATGCCCCTGGGGGGGGATCCTCTGGGGGCTCTGAGGCTGGAGGGCATTGGCTCACTTGTGGTGGCACATGAAAATCCATGCCGCCCTGTCCCATGTGCTGACTTTGAGATGCAGCCTCATCAGAGGGGTGGAGCCCAGGGGAGCTAGTGGCCACTGTCACCACTCCTTGGGATGGACCCTGGTTGGCACCCAGCAACCCCTCCTCCCAGTCAGTGCCCATAGGGCCCTGAGGTTCACCTTGAGACAGAGGGGCACAGCTGGTTCGAGCCCCAGCTGCCCCTGCATCATCTGGCTCTGCCAGCCCTGGCGGCTCCCCGATGTCTGCATCATAGTGTCAACGCCCTCGTCAATGCTCCTCAGTGATTGGGCCATGCTCTGCAGTGCCTCGGCAATGCCCACCTGCGACTGGGACAAGATCCACAGCACCTCGGTCATGCCCATTTGAGAGTGGGACATGTCCCACTGAACTTCATCAAGGTCAGGCTATCGGGCGACATCCCCCAGCGAGTCGGACATTCTGCCGAGACCCTTAGCCATAGCCGTCACCGACTGCACGATGCCTTGAACACCTTCACTCATGTTGCTGATGTTGTGCACCAGGCTCTCCACTGCGGCCACCACCCTAGCAGTGTTGGCCTCGGTGCCACGCATTGCCGGCGACGTCTCCTGCAACCGTAGCCTCTGGGACTCCTCCAATCGGCTATGAATCTGCTGGAGTAATACTGACTTCTCCTCCTGAATGTCCCAGCTGCTCCCTATCGTCTCTAACAGCTCCGGGTATTCCTGTACCACAGGCTCAGAATCAGGCTGGGACCCAGCTGGATCCTGGGATCCAGCAGCCCTCCGACTGCTGTCTCGCCTGGGGGTTCCTGCCTCCACCTAATGTGCATCAGCAGCTGTGTGGTGCTCACCAGATTGTGCCTCAGAAGCCTGACCACTAGCGTGTCCCACCGAGGTGCGTGTATCTGTACTGGTGAAGAGTGAGGATGACAGCTGAGCTCTGCTCCGAGGTGTTCTCAGAGTCGAGAGAGGGGGCTACCCGGGATGGGCTGGCACCGTCGGCTGGAGGGCCTGCAGGAGAATAGACATGTGGTCAGTGGGAGGGATGAGTCAGTCAGTAAGGCAACAACAACTCACGTTTGACAGGTCCTCGGCCACACCAGCCACCTCCAGGGCACGCTCACACAATCGTAGAATCATAGAATTGATACTGCAGAAGGAAGCCAGTCGGCCCATCGAGTCTGCACTGGCTCTTCGAAAGAGCACCCTATTTAAGTCCACGCCTCCACCCTATCTCTGTAACCCAACCTAACCTCTTGGACACTAAGGGGCAATTTAGCATGGCCAACTCACCTAACCTGCACATCTTTGGACTGTGGGAGGAAACCGGAGCACCCGGAGGAAACCCACACAGACACGGGGATAACGTCCAGACTCACAGACAGTCACCCAAGGCCTGAATTGAACCTGGGATCCTGAAGCTGTGAGGCAGCATTGCTAACCACTGTGCTACCATGCCGCCCATAAAACTATACAAATACAACTATTTGAATAGAAGGCAAATTGTATGTCAGCCTTTATTTCAAATTAGAAATGTATATCTATCCCCAATAACAGTGGCACAGTGGTTAGCACTGCTGCCTCACAGCACCAGGGACCTGGGTTTGATTCTGATCTGGGTGACTGTATGGAGTTTGCACATTCTCCTTGTGCCTGCATGGGTTTCTTCCGGGTGCTCCGGTTTCCTCCCACAATCCAAAGATGTTCAGGTTGGGTGGATTCGCCATAATAATTTGCCCCTTAGTTTCCAAAGGTTAGATGGGGTTATGGGTAAGGGCGTAGGATTGGGCCTAGGTAGGATGCTCTTTTGGAAGGTCAGTGCAGAACTGATGGGCCGAATGGCCTCCTTCTGCACTGTAGGGATTCAATGAAACCGCTTACCATATTTGAAACTAGAGCTTAGGGCAGCATGTTACGAAGAAGTTCTTTTTTTTCCTTAAATTTATAGTATCCAATTCATTTTTTTCCAGTTAAGGGGCAATTTAGCGTGGCCAATCCACCTACCCGGCACATCTTTTGTGTTGTGGGGGTGAAATCCACGCAAACACGGGGCGAATGTGCAAACTCCACATGGACAGTGACCCAGAGCCGGGATCGAACCTGGGACCTCGGCGCCGTGAGGCAACCGTGCTAACCACTTGAGCCACCGTGCTGCCCTACGAAGAAGTTCTTAACCATTTGTTAAGGAGTCTGAAATGGATGTGAGGGAGTGGATGGGGGAAAGTGAAATTTTCAGTGGCTGGAGGCCAGATTATTTGTTCTTTCACAGGAGGGAGGCATCGCTAACTAGGCCAACATTTGTTGTCCATCCTGAATTGTCTTTGAGAAGGTGGCGGCGTGCCACCTTCATGTGGGGTTATGGGGTTACGGGGATAGAGTGGGAAAGTGGGCCTATGTATGGTGCTCTTTCAGAGGATCGGTGCTGACTCAATGGGCTGAATGGCCTCCTTTTGCACTGTAGAAATTCTATCGTTCTCAGACTATTTGTCGACAGGAATAACTCGACAGCAAGGTCCAATATACCCTCACTCCATCTCCATCACATGCACTCTTTCCACCAGGATCCCTGGCTACTTGCCTGGATGTACTAAGGTCAATTAGACGTGGGATCTTCCAAACCCATCTGGCTCAGTACCGGACTCTGCATTTGCTCACTAACTCAGGTAAGATGGTGGTGGAGCCTGGTTAGTAATCCAGGTTCATGCTCTGGGGACATGGGTTCAAATCCCACCACGGCGGCTTGTGGAATTTACATTTGATGAATAAATCTGGAATATAAAGCTAGCCTCAGTAATGGTCTCGGTGTAACTATCATTAATTATTACATGGCCTTTTGGGGAAGGAAATCTGCCATCCTTACCAGGTCTGGCCTACATGTGAGTTCTGTCCCACAGCAATGTGAAGTTCCTAGCTGCCCCATGAAATGGCTACGCAAACCATTCAAGGGTATTTAGAAAAGCAACAAATGCCGGCCTTGCCTGCGACACCCACATCCCATGAAAGAATTTTAAAAACTCACAATCGCAATCAGGTGGAGAGGGTGAGAACATCCACCAAAACAAAATGTCCACCTCACCCCCATGTATAGAAACAGCAACTGGCTCAAAGTTAGTGTGAATCAAAGTATTGTGCAGTACTGTGAGGCACAGGTGTACCATCAACATGTGAACAGTGGCTCACAAGTCAATGACCGATCGTGCAGGAAGATGTATCGATATGTGGCTTCATTTACTACTGCATTGTCGTCAGCCACGCTGATAACCCCTCGTGTTTACCTGTGTCACGTTTACACATTGGAAACATTTACTTTGAACTAAAGTTCCGAGTCAGAATGGTCAGCAACATAAACGAGGCTTCTGTGGCTATTTTAAAATAAAAATTGGTAAATTGCTCAGACTTAAATGATCTTTTTAAAAAATAGGCGCACTCCTTTATGAACTCTTTATCCCACGGGGTCCAAAAGGCAATTTCAATGTAGTTTTCTTTCCATTTGGAGGGCAAAAGGCATTGGCTGAATTGCCAGATCAATGGGCTTATCGCAACATCGAGTTGGGGCAGTTGTGATGTAAACATTTGGTCCCCAAACCGAACCATTTTAATGCCCATTGCCTGGCTGAAAAACACTTCATAGTGGCCGAGTATCATTTATAAAACTACATTTCAAAAATTAAATTGTGTGTTGTATCTCAAGTGGATTTGCTAAAGGACCTCAAATGTGTGTGAAAATCAGACTTCACAGCATACATAGAACAGCATAGAAACAGGCCGTTTAACCCAATTGGTGTATTCCAGTGTTTATGTAAACACCAGGCCCCTCCTACCTTACTTCATACTTCATCTCACCCCGTCAGTGTATCCTTATATTATGAAACGAAACGGAAAATGCTGGAAAATCTCAGCAAGTCTGGCAGCATCTTTAAGGAGAGAAAAGAGCTAACGTTTCAAGTCCGATGACTCTTTGTCAAAGCTTTTATCCTTATATTATATTCTCCCTGATCTGCTCATGTGGACCTCACGCTTGCAAAACCCAAATCAAAACATCTACTGTTAGGTGTGAATCTGTGATTGGGCAGCGCTTACTGACAACCCTGAGTGTGCTCATAGCTACACTAACAACCAATTTAAGATAATCAGCCAAGCTCAAAACAAGGCTCATTTACGCTTGCTAGAAACTACATATATTCAGCCGCAGGCAGCTGTCCTCTGCAAAGAAGATGTTCAAGCCTTGCACCTTTTTTGAATTACCCAAGAACTTGGGGAGCCTATAGTTCCCCACTGCATTCTCCATTGCAATGCTTCGGCCAATCAGAGTCGACTTGCCAACCAATCAGCACCCTTTTTTTGCAGTATATATTATAGTGATTTGAAATTTGGCATTTTTGCGTCAGCTCTGATCAGTGCAAGGCAAAAAGATTTGGGCAACGTGTCTCTCTCCAGTAAAATTCAAGTTCTGTAATAAGCCGTGACCATTCCTTAAATGCCTTTCACATCAACTGCTCTTTATGTTCCGTATTTTCACCAGTTTCTTCTGAATTCCCTATTGGAATTATTAATGACTGTCTTAAATTATGGCCTTAAGTTTTGGTCTCCCTCATAAGTGGAAATATCTTCTTGATGTCTACCCGATAAATGAAAGCTTTTATTTTTTGTTTTGGCCATGTATGTGTGCATTTGCGGATTGGTTTATCAGAACATTTTTTACATAAGATGGATTCACTGGTTGCCAACTCTGGCTGGACATATTCCTGCAGACTCCATCATATAATCTCCTGCCTTCAATGGCCTGCCAGGTCAAACAGCTTGTCTTTTCCCCCTCCACCTCCAATACTTTTATAACTAATAAATGATAATCTTCAAAGAGGATGAAAAAACACACAATTTACCTGCCCAATCATCCCGTGCAGAAGGAAATGTTGAGCGATCAGTGAAACCAGGTTGAGAAGAGTTGGGGCTGTGGAATTGTCCTTTTTTTTTAAAATTCAGAGTACCCAATTATTTTTTTTCCAATTAAGGGGCAATTTAGCATGGTAAATCCACCTAACCAGCACATCTTTGGGTTGTGGCGGTGAGACCCACGTAGACACAGGGAGAATGTGCAAACTCCACATAGACAGTGACCCGGGGCCGGGATCGAACCCGGGTAGTCAGCGCCGTAGGCAGCAGTGCTAACCACTGTGCCACCGTGCCGCCTTAGAATTGTACTCTTTAAGGTGAATAATGAAGGTATCTTGGACAAGTCACACTGTCAGCGAAGAGCTGCTGGTAAAATCTGAGATCAAAACAATTCTGTTGACCAAGATCAGGAAGAGACAGTTGGAATTTCTTGGACATGGAATAAAATCTGATGCTGGTGGGAAGGATCGATGGTAAAAGAGATCGAACGATGCTTTTAAAGCACCTCACTAACTGGATGAATGTACCACCAGCTAAGATGATCCATGCCTCTAGAGCAAGATTAACATGAAGGTCCATGGTCGCCAATGCCCTCGTCGGAGAGAGAGAGAGAGAGAGAATAATTTTCCTCCTGGATTGCCCTCAGCAGTGGGCACTGTTCAGTGGGGTGGGCTGAGGGTGGTGCTGGAAAGCTAGCTGGGTTCCGAACTCTGATTGCAACCAAATGACTGCTGCAGGGAAGTGAGCAGCTGTGAATGCTTTCGAGCTGAATTAAGATGACAAATACATCAGTGATGGGCTGGAGTGCCACATCAGCAGTGCACAAATCACAGGAAAACATGCTCAAGCTGTAGAGTGGTCTAATCAGACTGCACCATTAACATGTTGAATTCCTGTCAGCAGTACGCAAGGGAAACATTCAAGCCCTAAACACTGTTGAGAGAAAGCCTGACATGTTGACTATTTGAAAGAACAAAATACATTGAATTTTGTCTCCTGGAATGAGAGGGTTGTGAATTTGGAGTTTAAAAAAAATATTATTTCACGGGATGTGGGCAAGTCATCGCTGCTGCCCATCCCTAATTGCCCTTGAACTGAGTGACCTGCACGGCATCTCAGAAGGCAGTGAAGAGTCAAACACATTGCTGTGGGTCTGGGGTCACATGTAGTCCAGACCACGTAAGGGCGGCAGATTTCCTTCCGTAAGGAATATTAATGAACCAGATGGATTTTTATGACAATCGATGATAGCTTCTTGGTTATCCATTTTGGGAGGAATAACAGCAAAAGAGATTATTATTTAAATGATAAAATATTAAAACATGTTGCTGTGCAGAGGTACCTGGGTGTCCTAGTGCATGAGTCGCAAAAAGTTGGTTTACAGGTGCAACAGGTGATTAAGAAGGCAAATGGAATTTTGTCTTTCATTGCTAGAGGGATGGAGTTCAAGACAAGGGAGGTTATGCTGCAATTGTATAAGGTGTTAGTGAGGCCACACCTGGAGTATTGTGTTCAGTTTTGGTCTCCTTACCTGAGAAAGGACGTACTGGCACTGGAGGGTGTGCAGAGTAGATTCACTAGTTAATCCCAGACCTGAAGGGGTTGGATTATGAGGAGAGGTTGAGTAGACTGGGACTGTACTCATTGGGATTTGGAAGGATGAGGGGGGATCTTATAGAAACATATAAAATTATGAAGGGAATAGATAGGATAGATGCGGGCAGGTTGTTTCCACTGGCGGGTGAAAGCAGAACGAGGGTGCATAGCCTCAAAATAAGGGGAAGTAGATTTAGAACTGAGGACGAACTTCTTCACCCAAAGGGTTATGAATCTATGGAATTACCTGCCCAGGGAAGCAGTTGAAGCTCCTTCATTAAATGTTTTTAAGGTAAAGATAGATAGTTTTTTGAAGAATAAAGGGATTATGGGTTATGGTGTTCGGGCCGGAAAGTGGAGCTGAGTCCACAAAAGATCAGCCATGATCTCATTGAATGGCGGAGCAGGCTCGAGGGGCTAGATGGCCTACTCTTGCTCCTAGTTCTTATGTTCTTATTATCATGACTATATTTCAATGCCAGATTTATTAATTGAATTTAAATTCCTCAATCTCCCATCATAGGGTTCGAACCCATGTCTCCTGAGCATTACCTGGGCCTGGACATTGCCACTACCCCACCATCTCTCCCGTAAAATCTTGATCCCTGAGAGCTGTAGATGCTCATTCATCAATGCTCAAGGCTGACACCAATCATTGAATGCTAAGGGAATCAAGGGATATGAGGGTTGGACAGGACACTGTAGTTGATGTAAAAGATAAACCATTGTTAAATAACAGAGCAGACTTCATGAGGTCTACGCCTGCTCCTTTTCATAAGTTAAGCTCTTATTAGCAGCCAAACAACCCATGGATCGCTTCTGAAGAGCAACTGATGTGCTCAGTAGGCCACAGGGGTGGCTAATGTGGACACTACAAGACCATGCAAACAGCAAATGAGAGAATAGCCGGACTATCTTGTTTTAGTGATGTTCATTGACCGGAGAAAAGGAATGGCCAGGAAAGAAAAGAAACTCCCTGCTCGTTTTTCAAAATGTCATGAATAAGCTAAGAAGGTTCAGGCCTCGATTATTTATCTAATCCGGAAAATTGCACCTCCAACAATCTAACATATCATCAGAACTGTCTGTAAAAAGCCGAGATTCCACACTCACATCGAGAGTAAGGATCATTTCCGGAATCTTGTGGCCCACATAAAAGAATGAGGCGCAAGGTGACACCAGATTCAGCTACAAGGGTCAATTAAAAGAACAAAGATTCTTTAGTTTAAAAGAAAGAAAATGATGGAGAGAACCTATAGCTATACAAGATTTATATTTTTTATTTTTTATAAATTTAGAGTACCCAATTCACTTTTTCCAATTAAGGGGCAATTTAGCATGGCCAATCCACCTACCCTGCGTATTTTTGGGTTGTGGGGACGAAACCCACGCAGACATGGGGAGAATGTGCAAACTCCACACGGACAGTGACCCAGAGCCAGGATCGAACCCGGGACCTCGGTGGCGTGAGGCAGCAATGCTAACCACTGTGCCACTGCGTTGGCCCTGCTATACAAGATTTATGATTCTGTAGGAAGGTAAACATGAAACATTTCTTCAAGGGAAGGCATGAGGGGGCACAAGTTGAAATTGGCATAAAACTAATATTGGATTGATGTCAGGAGGATTCTCTTCACGTGGATCACAAACAACACCAGAGTGCAGGGTTTAGACTTCGACAAAGCACAGGCGAGATGAAAATCTTCAAGATGTCAGGGAGTGGAGAAGCTGCAGCCTTTACCTTTATGGATGGGAAGAACCAAGATGCCAGAATAGCCTTTCTCATCTCAAGAGCTTTGTCCAGGATCTGGCTCGTCTGGTGGCCAGAGATCCTGCTCCCACATGCTGCCAAGGAATAGTTGAAGAATGGTTTTATCACTAACTTCATGGATGACAATTTGTGGAATGCAGTTCAGTTACAGACTCCGCATCTTTAGGGTGTTCATGGGAGAAAATTGAGAACTCTTTTTTTTTTAATTATTTTTATTTCACAAATTTTCAACATTTTTACAATTTACAACAAACACACAAACCCCCCAACCCACTAAGCCCTCCACCCCTCCCCCAACAGTCAATGGTAACCAACTCCCCAAAATAAACAAACCCCAACTATTGTAGAATCCATTACTCGCCCCACTAAAAGCAAATTTCACTTTTTCCAGGGCCAAAAACTCCTGCCACACCGAGGGTGGAGAAGCTGACCTCCACCCCAACAGGACCTGCCGACAAGCAATCAGCGAGATGAAGGCTAAAACATCTGCCCCCGCACCCACCTGCAACTCCGGCCGGTCCGACATCACGAATATGGCTTCAAGCGGACCGGGTACCACCTCCACATGTAAAACCGCCGAAATGGTGCTGAAAACCATCCTCCAAAACCTTTCCAGCTTCGGGCAGGACCAAAACATATACACATGGATCACGGGGCCTCTCCCACACCACCCACAGACATCCTCCACCCTTTTGAATTGTCGGCTCATCCTAGACTTTGTGAGGTGCGCCCTCTGCACCACCTTCAACTGTATCAGCCCCAGCCTCACACATGAGGTTGAGGCATTTACCCTCCGGAGCACCTCACAACACAATCCCTCCTCCAGCGCGGCCCCCAACTATTCCTCCAACATCACCATAATCCCCTCCATGGACACCCCATCCTCCTCCAACATCCTCCCATGAATCGCCAAGATGACACCCCTCTCCAATCCCCTCCCCCTACTGACAGCACCGCCTCCAACAACGATGAGGCAGGCATGATCGGGAAGGTCGGGAAGACCTTCCTCGCAAAGTCCTGCACCTGCATATACCTAAAACTTCCGCCCCGTGCCAGCCCAAACTATTTGCCCAATTCTCCAGACTCTCAAATCGCCTTCCCAGAAATAAATGCTTAATTTCCTTGATTTCCCTTCTCTTCCCATCCCTGGATCCTCGCATCCATCCTCCGTCACTCAAACCCATGATTCCCCCTAACCAGCAACACCCCACCCCCCCCAACCCAGCTGCCAATCTAAAATGCTGCCAAAGCTGCCTTCAGATCTTCAGCGTGGCCACCACCACCAGACTAACCGAAGACTCCCTGGAGCGATCAGGAGCGGTGCTGTTGCAACCCTGACCCCTACATGAACTCGCCTCCATCCTCACCCACGAAGTTCCCACCTCCCTATTCCATCCCTGAACCTTCGCTGCATTCACCACCCAGTAGTATGCATCTCATTTGAGAGGCCTAGCCTCCCTGCCTGCCATCCTCTCTGATGCATCACCTTCCTTATCCTCGCCACCTTCCCCACCCAGACAAACGAGGAGATCAGCCTGTCCACCTCCCTGAAGAAAGACCTTGGGCAAAAAGACCGGAGGACACTGAAAGAGAAACTAGAATCACGACAAAATATTCATCTTTCCTGCCTGTACCCGGCCTGCCAACAGCAGAGGAAGGTTGCCCAACCTCAACAAATCAGCCTTCAGCCCCCCCACCAAGCTAATGAAATTGAACTTCCGGAGAACTGCCCAGTCCCAGGCCCAGATAGCTAAAGTGAGACGCTGTCAAACAAAATGGCAACCCCCACCCCCACCACCTCAGCTCCCACCCCTGGAGAGGAGACCATAAAATACTCACTTTTCCCTAAATTCAACTTGTACCCTAGAAATATCCCAAATCTCTGAAGCAACTCCATTATGTCCTCCAACAAAGAGCTCGGCTCCAAAATATACAAGTCATCAGCATATAAGGACACCTTAAGCTCCACCCACCCCTCACTATCCCCTTCCACAAGCCCAAACTCTTCAGCGCAATGGCCAAGGGGACTATAGAAATGCAACCAGAAGGAGGAATGTGGGGCACCCCTGCTTCGTGCACCACTGCAATGCAAAATGCCCTGAATTCATATTATTCATTACCACGCTCACCATCGGCTCCTTATGCACAAACATTTTCCCAATCCCAAATTTCTCCAACACCGCAATCAAATAACTCCACTCCACCCAAGCAAACGCCTTCTCCGTTTCCAACGCCAACACCACCTCCGCCTCCCTGTCCGTGCTGGAGAAAGCAGCAAATTCAACAGCCTCCGCACATTCGAGGACAAATGCCTTCTCTTTACACATCCCATCTGATCCTCCCCAATCACCTTTGGAAGGCACCCCTCCAACCTTAATGCCAGCACCGTTGCCAATATCTTGGCATCCACATTCAGCAGAGATATGGGCCTGTATGATCCACACTCCACAGGATCCTTGTCCTTCTTAAGCAACAATGAGATGGAGGCCTGACCCATTGTTTGCGGCAAGACACCCCTGTCCATCACATCCTCAACCATTTCCATCATCAATGGCGGCAGCCTATCCTTAAATCTTTTATAAAATCCGACCAGGGAACCCATCCGGCCCCACCGCCTTCCCTGCCTGAATCCTCCCAATTGCCACCTTCCCTTTCTCCACCCCCAACAGCTCCTCCAGCTCTGCCTCTCCACCTCACCCAACCTCAGGCATTCTAACCCGTCCAGAAACTCCCTCATTCCCCGCTCATCCTATGATGGTTCTGATTCATGCAAGTTCCTATAAAACTCCTCAAACACCTTGTTAATCTGTTCCGGAGCCACCAGCAACTCCCCCTTCTTGTCCCGCATCCAAACTATCTCCGTCACCGCAGCCTCCCTACGAAGCTGACCTGCCAGCAAATTCCCTGCCTTCTTCCCATACGCACAAACAGCCCCCCTCGCCCTTCGCAACTGACACACCGCTTTCTCCGTGGACATTAGGTCAAACTTCGCCTGTAACTTCTTCCTCTTTGCCAGGAGCCCCAGGTCCCTCACGTACCTCCCATACAGCTCCAAAATCTCTTCTATCAGCCGTTGCGGTTCCTCCTACTCCTCCCTATCCACCTTGGCCTTAAAGGAGATCACCTCCCTCCTCACCACTGCCTTCAGAGCCTCCCAGGCCACCGACAGGGAGACCTCCCCCTGTGCAATTGAACCCCACATACTCTTCAGTCACCTTCCCTATCTTGTCACAGAAGCTCTGATCTGCCAACAACCCCACATCCATCCTCCACCCCAGCTTCTGGGCTGCCCCCTTCTCCAATACCACATCCATCCAATACGGAGCGTGATCCAAAATCATAATTGGCGAATTCTCTGCCCTCTTAACTCCAGCTAACAGCGCCTCTCTCATCACAACAAAGTCAATCCTTGAGACACCTTGTTCCCCGAGGAGAAAAACACCTACTCCCGGTCCCTTGGGTGCAAAAATCTCCATGGGCCCCCCCCCCCCCCAAAATCTCCATGGGCCCACCCCCCCCAAAATCTCCATGGGCCCACCCCCCACCCCCATCTGCCTCATGAAGCCTGCCAATGAATCCCCCCCCCCCCACCCTGCCCCCGATGGGGTCAACGAGCGTGGCTGGGACCTGTCTACCCTTGGCTCTAGCACTGTGTTCCAATTCCCACCCTCGCTATCAACTCAGGGGTATCCAGATCCGGAATGGCACCCAACGTTCTCTTCAGGAGCCGCATCATCCCAATTGGGGGCACATTTGCTTCCCAGTACCACCAGCCTCCCCTCCAACACACCCGTAACGATCACATACCTGACCCCTACCACTTTCTCCATCTCACCCACTTGCCCATCAGGATCGCCAGCACCCAAGCCCTACTATTGAACCCCGAATGAAACACCTGGCTCACCCACCCCTTCCTAAGCCTCAGATGGGTCCTTTGCAGCATCATCACATCAGCATTTTAAACTCTTCAAATGTTTAAAAACTCTCGCTCTCGTCATCAGTCCCCTAACCCCCCTCACGTTCCATGTCACCATTCTGTGCAGGAGGCCTCTCACCCACCTCCCCCCCCACCTCCTATTTCCCATCACAATTACCCCGGGCCCCGCCCATCCGGCCAGGCCCACCCCATCCTTTTGTTACCCTTGACTCCCTCCCAGAGACCCCCATCCACTTCCTCTCACTCAAACCCCCCTCACCCAGTATCGATCCCCTCCCCCCACCATTCAGACCTCCCAGGTTAAGAACTCTTTTTTTAAAAAGTAAAATGTATTTGCGTTTACAACACAAAATGGGGCGGAGAGTCAGTGCTGCAAAAGGTTAGGCTAGTGAAACTAGTTTTCATCTCATGTCAGAAACTGACATTTCTGTTTTAAAAACTTTCTTTAAAAGCAGACAATGAGCTAAATCATATGCACTCAGAATCTGACACAGCATCGGGACCATGTCCGAGTTGGCAACCTGGCCCTTGTAAGTAGCAGCCCTGCTGGGCCAGCTAACTAAAAGGCACCTCTGCCACCCAAATAGGAGAAGTGGGTGTGAGTAGGGAACAGTCAGGAGACCAGTGGAGGGTACAATGTACAATGTTAAAGGGGACCCTTCAACATGCACGGTGCATTTTGGCCATTGATAGCTACAGGCGCAAAAAGGAAGAAGGTGGATGCCAGAAGGGGCAGCACAGCCCCACGATTTACCAGCGTGACACTTGATGCTGGAAGCTGTCAGGGCATGGAGGCATCTTCTCTTCCCAGAGGACAGCAGGAAGAGACCAGCCAGCAGTTGAGTAGCACTCCCATGACTAAAGCAGCCCCTGTACATATGGAGGTGGGTCAGTCTTCAAAGTGGCCCTTAAGAGCTCCACCACTCAGAGGGCATGTGTCACAGACAGCACAGTGGCACAATGGTTAGCCCTGCTGCCTCACAGCACCAGGGATCCGGGTTCAATTCTGGCCTTTGGTAACTGTCTGCATGAAGTTTGTACGTTCTCTCCATGTCTGCTGGGGTTTCCTCCGGGTGCTCGGGTTTCCTCCCAATGGTGTGCAGGTTAGGTGGATTGGCCATGCTAAATTGTCCTTTGGTGTCCAAAGATGTGCAGGTTAGGTAGGTCTAGGGTCGTGGGTCTAGATTCAGAGGGTCGGTGCAGACTCAGTGGGCCGAATGGCCTCCTTCTGCACTGTAGGGATTATATGATTCTAAGATTTTAGATCCTGGAACTGTGCAGCCTGCCTCCAACTCTGCAGCGACGACAGGGGTAACATATGTAGAAGTGAAAGAAAGAGGATGCCGATAAAGTCTTAGTGGCACAAAAGGATTTATCTGGGTGCAGCTTCCTTTGTTATTGTTGAATAATCTTAAAACTTTCTTAAACTTTCAATTCAACAAGTGCTCGTCTTGTTTTCTGGGATGTGTTACCCTCTTTCTCATTTCCAATCTTACAATGGCAAAGGGGTATCGCAGTGCCCAATGGTTCTCAGTGAAGGTGGAGAACATTATGTGGGGCCATCTTCCCAGAAAGCCTTCTTTTCAGAAAGTGAGTATGTGTGACCCTGTCAGTGCCAGGGCAACAGCCGCCTTATTAAGTTGAACTGAGAACATCGCCGGCTTCTCTGGCACACAGGTCTAAGCCAGGACATGTCCTTTGGGTCTCTGAACTTTCAAGCTCAATTGGCACATCCTCCTCGTTTTCCTCTTCCTCCGAGGAGGCCTGTCTGCCCTCTTCTTGGACCTGCTCCACTCCTCTTTGAAGTACCAGATTGTGTAGAACACTATGAACATCCTAGGGGGTTACCATTGACAAGAAACTGAACTAGCCATATAAATACTGTGGCTACAAAAGCAGGTCAGAGGATGGGAATCCTGCAGCAAGTGACCCACCTCCTGATTCCCCAAAGCCTGTTCATCATCTACAAGGCACAAGTCAGGAGTGCAATGGAATACTCTCCACTTGCCTGGATGATTGCAGCTCCAACAACACTCAAGAATCTCAACATCATCCAGGACAAAGCAACATGCAAGATTTCAACCCCATCCACACACCTCCCTCTACCATCAGGGCACAGTGGCATGTGTGTCATCTACAACATGCACTACAGAAACGTACCTTCTAAACCCACCTCTACCATCTAGAAGGACAAGGACAACAGACCCACAAGAACATCAACAGCTGGAAGTTCCCCTCCAAGCCACACACCATCCTGACTTGGAAATATATCGCTGTTCCTTCATTGCCATTGGGTCAAAATTCTGGAACCCCCTTTCCGAACAGCATTATGGGTTTACCTACACCAAATGGACTGTAGCTGTTCAATGAGGCAGCTCACCATCACCTTCTCAAGGGCAATTAGAGATGGGCAATAAATGCTGGCCTAGCCAGAAATGTCTGCAACCCATGAAGAGGATAAACGGCCACAACTACAGAGAAGAGCCTTGCTGCCCATTTGGAAAGGCACCTGAACTAGAGTTGAAGTGAACCAATGGCCCTTGTGGGTAGGAGGCTGTGGATGTTCAGCTGTGGAGCCATCTCCTTCTCAGCAGAGCAGCCCATCTCACGAGTGGGTAGAGCCCATTGCCCAATACAAAGACACAGCTTTAAACACTGACACAGCCCATAATGTCTCTCTCACTGCAAAGTAAACAAAATAGGCGCAGCACCAACAACACTCAAGAAGCTCGACACCACCCAGGACAAAGCGGCCCGCTTGATTGGCACCCCTTCCACAAACCTTCCTCTACCAATGCACACTAAGAGCTGTACGTATCAGTTACAAGATGCACTGCAGGAACTCGCTAAGGTTTCTGAGGCACCACGTTCCAAACCCACGGCCACTACCATCTAGAAGGAAAAAGATACCAGATAGTTGGGAACACCACCACCTGGAAGTTGCTCTCAGTCAGCTCCTCCCTTACATTTACTGTCATTTCTCCCCTTAATAGTTCTGCAATGATGGCAGTTTGATATGTCAATGCCTTCCCATTGTGCTCTCCCTTTCCTTCCTTATCACGTGATCCATTCGGTGTTGGGAAAGAGCCATTGCACCTTTAAATAGCGCTTCATTCGCCAAACAGAGGGAGGCAGGAAGACAATGGGTTCTTGGTCCAATATCCATTTCCATGAGTCTGTCTACCTGACACTGATTCCACCCCCCCCCCCCCCCCAACCTCCCAATTGCCTAGTAAAATTCTACCCTTTATCTGCTCCTGGACCTGTCCAGGATGGTCCTACCTTCAACCAATCCATGGTTTGATCATGATAAAGCACAAAAACAGAGCTTTACATTATTGTTCAACCAAGGTTGATTTGTGACTGTGTTTGAGCACATGTGTGCACTGACGCCAACCTCTCCCAGCAGAGCTTTACTATGGAATCCAACGCAGAAGCTTCACTCCTTCCCATAGTAAGGGGCAATGTAGTGTTGCTCCTTTCTTTATCTAAACCACAGTGTGTGTTTGACCTGTATATGGTGGACAAATGATCACACGAGTTGTTTTAGAACAATAATAGTTTATTAACATGCACAGGTTATTTACTTAATTAATCATGCGTTCATGGACGTTGGACTATAAACTAATACACTTAAACGACCTTGACTTAATTTCCAGATGACCGGCAGATACAGAGTAGATAGGCCTTATCTGGATTTTGGTTGTCTGGCAGTGCTGAAGTTCGGGAAGGTGGTCTGTGTCCTCTGTTCTAGTCCCTCTGTGAATGGCGTGGGCGCTTCTTGGCTGGTGATGGATTCACTGTTGTTGATGGCTGCCGATGTTGCAGTTGAGAGAGCGAGTGATGGCCTGCGCAGTGCCTTTTATCCTTCTATCTTTCGCGCCCTTTTGGGCGTTCCCAGGTGAAGGTCCAATGGACTGATAGGGTCTCGATCACCCTGATCGATCCTGTCCAATTGGGGGCAGACACCTTGATGGCTGGGCAGGACCCGATCAGCCATGGTCGTCAGTGTCCAAGGCACCTAGGCCTTCCCAAATAAGGAGAGCAGGCGCCGCTGAGTCTGCCACTTATTGTTAGTTTCTACCTGGAGCCCATTGTCCCGGGAAGACCTCCAAATGGCCTTTCTCCTGTGTCAGTTTCTGCATAATCTGAGCTGCAGTTTGTATATTTGCAGGCTCAAGCCTGTCTGTGTTCCAGCTTGGCCCAAATTTCCCATCACTCTTTGCGGGTGGCCATTTTAGATGGCCACAATAGCATGGCCAATCCACCTACCCTGCACATCTTTGGAACACTCAGACACAGGGCGAATGTGCAACCTCCACATGGACAGTGGCCCAGAGCAGGGATCAAGCCTGGGTCTTCAGTGTCATAAGGCAGCAGTGCTAACCGCTGTGCCACCGTGCCGCCCTCACCATTTTTATTTTCATCCCCTCTCCCAATCTAAAGAAAAAACTAAGATGCTTCATTGGTCATGAGCAACTTTTATTAACTAACTCCAAAAATTGAGACTGACCAGAAAAATAAGTCACAAGAACGTTTTAAGCCGAACAATTGTACTGCACCTGTCCAAATAAATACTGCGCAAGAAGTTGGTGACTTTATTCCATAAGTGAAGGTGACCACATCAATTTAGAATTAAATCAGTACCAGCAGTACCAGGTCTCTGGCGTCATTTATTTGATTTCATTTCACCTTGTTAATGCTTTTAAATAAACATGCCTTCTGGTGTCAGAATTTTAGTCCAGACTTGTTTGAATGTTTCATCGTTCACAATGTAGAGTTAAACAAGTTAGCAGTGTTGTTACTATAGTGACCAGCTGAATGCTGACTGATGTTCAGGATTTTTGGCTGGAGTGAACCAGGCTTTGTGATGTGCAGGAACCTATCATTATGCTCCTGTTTCTAACTCAGGCTCTCATTTACCAATCTCAAAAACTAGCAAAACTTGAGCAACAGAGTGAGAAAACAATTAAATGGCAAGTCCAGTGGGACAGAAGCTTGGAACTGGAGCTGTAAATACACCAATTCCTTCCCTTTCCGAAAGCATTGCAAAATAGGTGAACTCCAATTACTTTTAGATTATAATTGAATAGATTAAAAATCAACGAGGAGGTACCTGCTGAAAATCTGGTACAAAACTGGAAAATGCTGGAAATGCACAGTTCAGAGCACTGCACTCCAAGTTTCCTCTCCAACTCTCTCTCCCTCCCATCACACCACCTTCCAGTTTCCTCTTCAATATCTTGCCAATTTTGGGGTTTTTTTGGGCCCCCTTCTCCCACCCTGGTTCCTGGCCTTTCTCCAACTTCTCCCAGCATTACTTTCCTTTCATACCTCCTTCATTATCAAACCGCACTGTTGCACGCTGCCTGCCCGCCCCCATCCACAGCCAATCCTGACCAGCCCAACAAACCCTTCATCTTGACAAGTGCCGCACCTTCCTCAGGCTGATTCCAGGTTTCTGCCTGGGGCTGTTGTTATTGTGGTTGACAAGGTGCCTCGATTGTGCAGAGTGTGTGTACTGTTCAAAAATTGAAGGGGAAGTAGTGACAGGAGACAAAGGCTGGTGGTGTGCTGGGGGTAGGGGTGGTGGTGTGCTGGGGCTGGGGGTGGGGGTGGTGGTGTGCTGGGGTGGGGGTGTGCTGGGGGTGGGGGTGGGGGTGGGGGTGTGCTGGGGGTGGGGGTGTGCTGGGGGTGGGGGTGGGGGTGGGGGTGGGGGGTGGTGGTGGGGTGGGGGTGGGGGTGGTGGGGTGGTGGTGGGGTGGGGGTGGTGGGGTGGGGGTGGGGGTGGTGGGGTGGGGGTGGGGGTGGTGGGGTGGGGGTGGGGGTGGGGGTGGTGGGGTGGGGGTGGGGGTGGGGGTGGGGTGGGGGTGGGGGTGGGGGTGGGGGTGGTGGGGGTGGGGGTGGTGGGGGTGGGGGTGGGGGTGGTGGGGGTGGGGGTGGGGGTGGGGGTGGTGGTGGTGGGGTGGGGGTGGGGGTGGGGGTGGGGTGGTGGTGGTGGGGGGGGGGGTGGTGTGGGGGGGGGGTGGTGTGCTGGAGGGGGGGTGGTGGTGTGCTGGAGGGGGGGGGGGTGTGGGGTGATGGGAGGGGTGGTGGTGGTGTGCTGGGGGGTGGGGTGTGATGGGGGGGTGCTGGGGGTGGGGGGTGGTGGTGTGTGGGGTGGGGATGGTGGTGTGGGGGGTGGGGTGGTGGGTGTGGGGTGGGGATGGTGGTGTGTGGGGGTGGGGGTGGTGGTGTGATGGGGGGGGTGGTGGTGTGGGGAGTGGTGTGTGTGGGGTGGGGGTGGTGGTGTGTGGGGGGTGGTGGTTGTGGGGGTGGTGGGGTGTCTGGGGGGGTGGTGTGGGGGGGTGGTATTATGGGTGGGGGTGGTGGTGTGATGGGGTGGGGGGGTGGTGTGATGGGGGGGGTGGTGGTGTGGGTGGGGGTGTGGTGGAGGGGTGGGGGTGGGGGTGTGGTGGGGTGGGGTGGTGGTGGATGGGTGGGGGTGGTGGTGTGCTGGGGTGGGGGTGGTGGTGTGCTGGGGTGGGGTGGTGGTGTGCTGGGGTGGGGGTGGTGGTGTGCTGGGGTGGGGGTGGTGGTGTGCTGGGGTGGGGGTGGTGGTGTGCTGGGGTGGGGGTGGTGGTGGGGGGGGGTGGTGGTGGTGGTGGGGGTGGTGTGTGGCTGGGGTGGGGTGGGTGTGTGGGGGGGTGGTGGTGTGCTGGGGGTGGGTGGTGTGTGCTGGGGGGTGGTGTGCTGGGGGGTGGGTTGTGGGGTGTGTGCTGGGGGGGTGTGGGGGGGGTGGTGTGCTGGGTGGGTGGTTGGTGGTTGGGGGTGGTGGTGGTGGTGTGGGGGGGGTGGTGGTGTGTGGGGGGGTGGTGGTGTGCTGGGGAGTGGTGTGCTGGGGGGGGGGGTGGTGGTGTGCTGGGGTGGGGGTGATGGTGTGCTGGGGGAGTAGTGGTGGTGGTGTGGGGGGGGGGGTGGTGTGCTGGGGGGGTGGTGTGCTGGGGGGGGTGGTATTCTGGGGGTGTGGTAGTGGTGTGCTGGGGGGTGGTGGTGGTGTGCTGGGGGGGTGGTGGTGGTGTGCTGGGGGGGTGGTGGTGGTGTGCTGGGGGGGGGTGGTGTGCTGGGGGGGGTGGTGGTGTGCTGGGGGGGGGGTGGTGGTGTGGGGGGTGTGGTGGGTGTGTGGGGGGGGGTGGTGGTGTGTGGGTGGTGGTGTGCTGGGGTGGTGGTGGTGTGCTGGGGGTGGTATTCTGGGGGGGTGGTGGTATGCTGGGGGAGTGGTGGTGGTGTGCTGGGGGGGGTGGTGTGCTGGGGGGTGGTATTCTGGGGGGGTGGTGGTGGTGTGCTGGGGGGGTGGTGTGCTGCGGTGGGGGTGGGGGTGGTGGTGTGCTGAGGGTGGGGTGGGGGGTGGTGTGCTGGGGGTGGGGGTGGTGGTGTGCTGGGGTGGGGGTGGTGGCGTGCTGGGGGTGGGGGTTGTGGTGTGCTGGGGGGATGGTGGTGGTGTGGTGGGGGTGGCGGTGGTTTGCTGGGGGGTGGTGGTGGTGGTGTGCAGGGGGGTGGTATTCTGGGGGGGTGATGGTGGTGTGCTAGGGGGGGTGGTGTGCTAGGGGGGTGGTGTGCTGGGGTGGGGGTGGTTGTGTGCTGGGGGGTGGTGGTGGTGTGCTGGGGGTGGTGGTGGTGGTGTGCTGGGGGGGTGGTGGTGGTGTGCTGGGGGGGTGGTGGTGGTGCGCTGGGGGTGGTGTGCTGGGGGGGTGGTGGTGGTGTGCTGGGGGTGGTGTGCTGGGGGGGTGGTGGTGGTGGTGTGCTGGGGGTGGTCTGCTGGGGGGTGGTGGTGGTGTGCTGGGGGGGTGGTGGTGGTGTGCTGGGGGGGTGGTGGTGGTGTGCTGGGGGGGTGGTGGTGGTGTGCTGGGGGGGTGGTGGTGGTGTGCTGGGGGGTGGTGGTGGTGTGCTGGGGGGGGTGGTGGTGTGCTGGGGGGTGGTGGTGGTGTGCTGGGGGTGGTGGTGGTGTGCTGGGGGGGTGGTGGTGTGCTGGGGGGTGGTGGTGGTGTGCTGGGGGTGGTCTGCTGGGGTGGTGTGCTGGGGGGGTGGTGGTGTGCTGGGGGGGTGGTGGTGTGCTGGGGGGGTGGTGGTGGTGTCACGTGACCAGCCACAACCAATTGGCAGAGAGGCACATGACTTGCCTGGGCCAATGGGCAGTGAGGCTGGTGTACCAATGGCAGCCTGGTTCTCCGGTAATATGATCTCTCTAGCCATACTACCGGGGGGGGGGGGGGGGGGGGGGGCTGGTGAAGTGCTGGGGGAGGGGTGTGCTGGTGGTGAGGGTTTGCATCAACACCCCCCCCCCCCACCAGTACCCCCCCCCCCCCCACCAGCACCCCCCAACCAGCACACCATGCCCCCCCCCCCAGCACGCCATGGGGGGGTTGTGCTGGCGGGGGGGTTGTGCTGGGGGGATGTGTGCTGGGGGTGCTGGGGGGTTGGGGCTGGGGGAGGGGTGTGTGCTGAGGGTGTGTGTGCTGGGGGGTTCTGCTTGGGGGAGGATGCTGGTGGGGGGGTTGTGCTGGGGGGGGGTTGTGCTGGGGGGGGGGGTTGTGCTGGGGGGGGTGTTGGGGGGATGTGTGCTGTGGGTGCTGGGGGGAGGGGGCTGGGGGAGTGCTGTGGGAGGGGTGTGTGCTGGGGGGGGTTGTGCTTGGGGGGTGTGTGCTAGGAGGGGTGTGTGCTGGGGGGTGCTGGGGGAGGGGGGCTGGTGGAGTGCTATTGGGAGTGCTGGGGGAGGCGTGTGTGCTGGGGGTGTGTGCTGGGGGGCTGCTGGGGGGCTGTTGGGGGTGTGTGTGCTGGGGGGGCTGCTGGTGGGGGTGTGTGCTGGTAGGGGAGGTGTGTGCTGGGGGAATGTGTGCTGGGGGTGGTGGGGGGAGTGGGGCAGTGGTGGGGGGAGTGGGGCAGTGGTGGGGAAGTGGGGCAGTGGTGGGGGGAGTGGGGCAGTGGTGGGGGGAGTGGGGCAGTGGTGGGGGGAGTGGGGCAGTGGTGGGGGGAGTGGGGAAGTGGTGGGGGGGTGTGGGGCAGTGGTGGGGGGTGTGGGGCAGTGGTGGGGGGAAGTGGGGCAGTGGTGGGGGGAGTGGGGCAGTGGTGGGGGGAGGGGGGCAGTGGTGGGGGGAGTGGGGCAGTGGTGGGGGGAGTGGGGCAGTGGGGGGGAGTGGGGCAGTGTGTGGGGGGAGTGGGGCGGTGGTGGGTGGAGTGGGGCAGTGGTGGGGGGAGTGGGGCAGTGGTGGGGGGAGTGGTGGCAGTGGTGGGGGGAGTGGGGCAGTGGGAGGGGGGAGTGGGGCAGTGGTGGGGGGAGTGGGGCAGTGGTGGGGGGAGTGGGGCAGTGGTGGGGGGAGTGGGGCAGTGGTGGGGGGAGTGGGGCGGTGGTGGGGGGAGTGGGGCAGTGGTGGGGGGAGTGGGGCAGTGGTGGGGGGAGTGGGGCAGTGGTGGGGGGAGTGGGGCAGTGGTGGGGGGAGTGGGGCAGTGGTGGGGGGAGTGGGGCAGTGGTGGGGGGGTGGGGCAGTGGTGGGGGAGTGGGGCAGTGGTGGGGGGAAGTGGGGCAGTGGTGGGGGGAGTGGGGCAGTGGTGGGGGGAAGTGGGGCAGTGGTGGGGGAGTGGGGCAGTGGGGGGGGAGTGGGGCAGTGGTGGGGGGAGTGGGGCAGTGGTGGGGGGAGTGGGGCAGTGGTGGGGGAGTGGGGCAGTGGTGGGGGGAGTGGGGCAGTGGTGGGGGGAGTGGGGCAGTGGTGGGGGGAAGTGGGGGAGTGGCAGTGGTGGGGGGAGTGGGGCAGTGGTGGGGGGAGTGGGGCAGTGGTGGGGGGAGTGGGCAGTGGTGGGGGGAGTGGGGCAGTGGTGGGGGGAGTGGGGCAGTGGTGGGGGGAGTGGGGCAGTGGTGGGGGGCTGGGAATCCACAGGATAACCCGTCCTTGTCCTTGTCCTTGTTTCTATTTTCTTCCAGTGACCTCTGCTCGAGTGGGAACAATGTGAATTTGGGTGTAACCGCCGTACAGACAAAGGACCCTGAAACTCTGTGCCTCGGAGGTGTGAGAGCTGCTTCATGTTTGTCGGCTGACCTTTGATTTATTTTACAGATTTCCTGCCTGCGCTCAAAATGGAAAATACTGACTGGCATACTGAACATAACAACACATGCTTCATGTCCAGTTGGCTGTAAATATGGAACATTCTGTAAAAGCTGGCTGTTGGAGCAGCGTTTTCACTTTGCACCACATCTCAATTCTTGCCGGTGTTCTATGTATACAACACACCATTCAGTCATGTCACAGGAACGTCTGAAATAGGAGCCGGATTAGGCCATTCAACCCATCAAGCCATCTCCGCAAGTCAATAAGATCATGGCTGATCTGATGCAGCCTTAACCCCAGTTTTCCTGCCTTTCCCCCCCCCCCCCCCCCCCCCCCAACATAGGGCTGAATTCTCCGATTCGTGACGCCGAAATCATGTTCGGCAATGGGACGGAGAATCCCTGATGACGCCAAAATCGGGGTCGGCGTTGCTTTTGCCATGCTGCGCCCCCTGAAAAGCGCCGTACTCTATGAGTACGTCGCACACCGTATGGCGTGGCTGCGGACTCAGTCCAGCACCGCCACAGTTGGGGGAGGGCCGATCCACGGGCAGGGGGGACATAATTCGGGGCTGGGGGCACTGTGGTGGGGCGGCCCAAGGGGTGCGAGCCGGCTGAAGGGGGGACTATTTTGCGGGCCAGGTCCATGGGCTGCGTCCGCCATAAAGCACGGCGCGGCCGCTGCAGGCCACCACTGTGCGCATGCGCGGCCACGAACCCAGCAATTCTCTAGGCCCTATCAGCAGCTTGAGCCGCATGCTCTACACTGCTTCCCTGCTGGCCCTCTGCAAAATGGGGAATTGATGGCCGTTTTGAGCCAGTTTTCCACCGTGTTCACACTGGCTGTGGTGATCCACCCCTGTGTAAGTATGTGTGTGCCTGTATTACGAGATGTACAGCAGTACCTGTATTACAGGTTTGTCGGTAGCCCCTGCCCACAGGGAGCAGTATAAATATTCATGAGTTCTCCTGAGCTGCCAGTCCACCAGCTGCAGTCGAAGGATAAACATCTCATGGTAATAAAGCTTCTCTTGTACCGATTCGAGTCTTTGTGTGCAATTGATAGCGCATCACCGGCGTGGGTACATAGTCTCCAAATCGGAGAATCCAGCCCATGTCAATGGAAAATCTGTCCAACTCATCCCTGAATATGTTCAAAATCCCAGCCTGCACTGCCAGCTGGGGAACAGAATTCCAAACACTAATGAGTTCTCTGAGTTCCCACAGGATCGCCAGCCTGTCATCCACGTACATGTCCTCTCAGTCAACGTTCCTCTGTCCCCTCACAATGTCCCAAAGGTGGCATCCATCCCCTGCTGGTGTGAACCTGTGGTAATTGCAAACGGGTCCCCTGTGGACTTCTTGCTCAGTTTAAAATGGCGTCTAAACTGCTTCCATGTCCTAAGAGTAGCCACTACCACCGGGCTCCTGCAGAATGTGTGTATGGGGCCAGGAGTAGTTCGGTGGCCAACGCTTGGAGAGAGGTCCCCATGCAGGGGGGAACCGCTGAGAATTTTTTGTAAAAGCCTGCCTGGAACCCATCTGGTCCTGGCCCTTTCCCTGACTATGGGGTTCATGCACTCCATGATTTTGCCGCCGGGGTGCTTGCAGTGCCTGCTTCTGGTCCTTCCCCACTGCCGATATGTCCAGTCCGTGGAGTTAGCCATATTCACCTTGTGGGCCCGGCCCTTTCTGATCAGGGCCTGCCCTCATTCTTGGGCATTCAAGATGGCCGGCAACTGCTTCCCCTTTCTCGCTGATTCCACATGCAACCCGTTGCAGCCAGTAATCTACCCCTCCCTCCTCTCCATCACCCCTGTCCCCTCCCCCACTTTCCCCCTTCCCCCTCTCCCCCCTTCCTCTTGAGTTTCCTCTCCTAGCTAATCCCCCCCCCCCCCCCTCGGCTCTACCCCCTACCCCCACTTTTTCTGCTATTTGTATCCCCTAAACCCTGTTTCTCCTTCCTCCTACCAGGTGCCCCTTCCCTCCTTCACCGTCTCGCTATTATTTAGATATCCAGAAAAAACCTGTGCCTCACTTTTGCATTTGGCATAATCCAAAATGAGAAATGAAAAGTTAGGGTATTCTGGGATGATTTTCATGATTCAGGGACATTGTTTATCCATTTGGCACAGGGCCTTGTCCCGGTCCCCAGAGAACAGCAATAAATGGCCACCCTACCTTATTTTGAGCTGGGGATAGAAGGCTTGTACTTTCAATCCTTCCACACATGCCCAGTCTGCGCCACCTTTTAAGACTGTCCCAATTCACAAAACCAGACAGAGTTTCCAGAGGATACACAAGGCCTTCCTATGATTGCGTCAAAATAACTGCGTTTGTAGCTGGGCTGAATGGAGGTGGAAAACAAGCACATTGCAATGATAACAGAAATTAGAGACTTTTTAAAATATGTAACGTCAGACAAGTGGTGGGATTCCAAGCAAAGGATTCTATCTGACAGCACCTTAACCCTCGACATTCCTTTGGCCTTTCAGTGTCGCCACATCGGTGACTCCTCTGGGCTTTACTGCAATTGTTAAAACTATCGGTTCTTTGTGCACACAAGCCTGTTATCTGATAGGGATCCATCTAACGACATACAATCTGTTTAAACTTGTTACCATATCAGCTTGAACTCAAAGTCACAACAGAGAACAGCAGTGTTGAAATTGTGTGCATTGGCAATAACAACAAAAGACACAATTTCCCACGTTGTGCTTTTGTGCATCAAGGAACGGGAGTGAGGAAAACTTAAATTATTGTGCCACCACCCTGTCACATCCCCCTCCCCCCACAGGCCAAAACCTGGTAGGTGGGAGAAGCAGAAATAACCGATTTGATCTATTTCTTGTCAAGCTTCATGCATGTTGTTAGAGCTCCGCTTTATCTAGGAGGGTTGAGTCTTGTAGATGGTGGAAAGATTTTGGGAAGTCGGTGGATGAATCATTCATTTCTGGAACACCCAGCTTCTGTCATGCTGTCACTGTATTTATATGGCTATTCCAGTTAGGGTTTCTAGTGGATGGTGAACTCAATATGTGAATGGTAGGGTAGGGCAGCATTGTGGATTGCACAATTGCTTCACAGCTCCAGGGTCCCAGGTTCAGCTTGGGTCACTGTGCGGAGTCTGCACATCCTCCCTGTGTGTGCGTGGGTTTCTTCCGGGTGCTCCAGTTTCCTTCCACAGTCCAAAGATGTGCAGGTTAGGTGGATTGGCCATGATAAATTGCCCTTAGTGTCCAAAATTGCCCTTAGTGTTGGGTGGGGTTAGTGGATTATGGAGATAGGGTGGAGGTGTTGACCTTGGGTAGGGTGCTCTTTCTAGGAGCTGGTGCAGACTCGATGGGCCGAATGGCCTCCTTCTGCACTGTAAATTCTATGAGAATAAAAGACAGTATTCACCTATAATTTGGATAAGACCATAGGACGTAGAAGCAGAAGTAGGCCATTCGGCCCATTGAGTCTGCTCCACCATTCAATGAGATCATGGCTGATCTGATATAATCCTCAACACCATTTTCCCACCTTATCCCCAAAACCCTTGATTTCCTTACCGATTCAAACTTTGTTTATCTCAGCCTTGAGTACACTGAATGACCCAGCCTCTACAGATCTCTGCGGTAAAGAATTCCAGAGATTCACTGCCCTCTGAGAGAATAAATTCCTCCTTATCTCTGTCTTAAATGGACGGCGCCTTACTCTGAGATCGTGCTCTCTTGTTCTATACTCTCTCACAAGGGGAAACATTCTCTCAGCATCTACCCTGTCAAGCCCCCTGAGAATCCTATATGTCTCAATAAGGTCACCTCTCATTCTTCTCAACTCCAATGAGTACAGGCCCAACCTACTCAACCGCTCCACACCCAGGATCAACCTAGTGAACCTTCTCTAGACTGCCTCCATTGCCAGTATGTCTTTCCTTAGATAAGGGGGCCAAAACTGTTCATAGTATTCCAGGTATGGAATAACCAGTACCGTGTATAGTTTTTGCAGAACTTCAATATTTTTACACTCCATCCTCTTTGAAATAAAGGCCAACTTTCCATTTGCCTTCCCAATTACCTGCTGAACTTGCATACTAGCTTTTTGTGATTTATGCATGAGGACTCCCAAATCATTCTGTGCTGCAGCTTTCAACAGCCTTTCTCCATTTAAATAATATTCAGCTCTTTTATTCTTCCTACTAAAGTGCATAACTTCACATTTTCCTACATTATACTCCATCTTCCAAGTTTTTGACCACTCACCTAACCTGTCCATATCCCTCTGTACAATCTATGTCGTCCTCACCACTTGCTAATATACTACCCCCAACATCATGGGCTCTTATATTATGAAGTAGCCTTTTGTGCAGTACCATATTGAACACTTTTTGAAAATTCAAGTATATTACATCTACTGGTTCCCCTTTACCTATCCAGCTTGTTACCACTTCAAAGAATTCTAATACACTTGTCCGGTATGATCTCCCCTTCACGAAGCCATGATGACTCTGCTTGATTATATTATGTATTTCTAAAAGCTTTGCTATTACATCCTTGTCAATGGACTCTGACATTTTCCCTATGACAGATGTTAAGATAACTGGCCTATAGTTACTTTATTTTTGTCTCCCTCCATTTTGAATAAGGGTGTTACATTTGCAGTTTTCCAATCATCTTGGACTGCTTCAGACTTTCAGGATTCTTGGAAGCTTACTACCAATGCATCCACTATCTCTGTACCTACATAGAACATAGAACATGCAGTGCAGAAGGAGGCCATATGGCCCATCGAGTCTGCACCAACCCACTTAAGGCCCTCACTTCCACCCTATCCCTGTAACCCAATAACTCAATAACCCCTCCTAACCTTGGGCGGGATTCTCCCCTACCCGGCGTGACAGGGGGTCCCGGCGTAGGGGAGTGGCGCCAACCACTCCGGGGTCGAGCATCCCCAAAGGTGGGGAATTCTCCGCACCTTTGGGGGTTAGCCCCGCGCCGGAGCGGTTGGCACCAGAAGACCGGCGCAAAAAACCAGCGCCCCCGTCAGCGGGACTGGCCGAAAGGCTTTCGCCGGTCGGCGCATGCACCGGCGGTGATGTCAGCAGCCAGCTGCCGCTGACGTCACCACCGGCGCATGCGCGATGAGGGTTTCTCTTCCGCTTCCGCCATATCGGAGGCCGTGGCGGCCGCGGAAGGAGAAAGAGTGCACCCAGGGCCCGGAGTCTGAGCGGGGGGCCCCGATCGCGGGCCTGGCCACCGTGGGGGCACCCCTCGGGGTCCGATCGCCCCCCCGGGACCCCAGGGGCCCGCTCGCGCCGCCGATCCCGCCGCCACCAGAGGTGGTTCAAACCTCGGCGGCGGGAGAGGCCTCCCAGCGGCGGGACTTCGGCCCATCGCGGGCCGGAGAATCGCCGCAGGGGCCTCGCCAATTGGAGTGGCGTGATTCCTGCCGCCGCCACTTCCCGGGTGGCGGAGAATCTCTGCCATGGCGGGGGCCGGATTTTCGGCGGCCCCAGGCGATTCTCCGATCCTGCTGGGGGTCGGAGAATTTCGCCCCTTGTTGGTCACTAAGGGCAATTTAGCATGGCCAATCCACCTAACCAGGACGTCTTTGGACTGTGGGAGGAAACCAGAGCACCCAGAGGAAACCCACGCAGACATGGGGAGAATGTGCAGACGCCGCACAGACAGTGACTCAGTGGGGAATCGAACCTGGGAACCTGGCACTGTGAAGCTACAGCGCTAACCACTGTGCTACCGTGCTGCCCTGTTTTAATGTCCTGGGGTGCAACCCTTCAGGTCCAGGGGACCTATTGGCCTTTAGCCCCATCAGTTTCCCTAGTACTTTTTCCCTAGTCATTGTTATTGTAGTTATTTCCTCCCCCCTTCTACCCTTGATTATCTATTTTTGTAATGTTATTCGTATCTTCCACTGTGAAGACAGGTGCAAAGTATTTGTTTAACTCCACTGCCATGCCCTGGTTCCCCATTATTATTTCCCAGTCTCATTCTCTAAAGGGCCTATGTTCACTTTGGCCTCCCTCTTTTTATATATTTAAATAAATTTTTGCTGTCCATTTTTATATTAATTGTTAGTTTATCCTCAGTTTACATTCTTCCTCTTTATTTTTTTTGGTCATCTTTTGTTGGCTTTTAAAACTTTCTCAATTCACTGGTTTACCACTAATCTTTGCCACATTATATGTCTTTCAATTTAATACTATCCTTCACTTCCTTAGTTAACCATGGTTGATTTATCCCCTTCCTAGAATCCTTCTTCCTCACTGGGGTGTATTTTTGTTGTGAATCATTAACTATATTCAGAAATGTCTGCCTTTGCTAATCAACTGTCTTTCCTGCTAAACTCTTTTCCCAGTCCAGTCCAGCCCTCATTCCTTTATAAGTGCCCTTATTTAAGTGCAGCACATTTGTTTTTGACCCAAGTTTCTCACTCTCAAATTGAATGCTAAATTCTACCATGTTATGGTCACTGCTTCCTCGGGGATGTTTTACTCAGATTGTTTATTCAACCTGCCTCATTACACATTACCAAATCCAAAATGGGCTGATCCCTGGTTGGATCCACAACATATTGTTCTAGGAAACTGCCCAGAATACACTCTATGAGTCTTTCCTCATGGCCTCCTCTGCCAATTTCATTTTCCCAATCTACATGAAGATTAAAGTCACCCATGATTAGAGTATTGCCTTTTTTACATACCTTTATTGTCTCCTTATTTATTCTCCGTCCTACAGTATACTCTTTGGGGGCCGATGGACTACTCCCACCAGTGTCTTCTTCCCCTTGTTATTTCTTACCTCCACCCATATAGATTCTACGTCCACAGATCCAAGATCATTTCTTGCTATTGTACTTATTCCATCTCATTTTAACAAAGCTACCCCACCAGGCCTTCCTTCCTGTCTGTCCTCACGAAAAAGTCACATACCCCCAAATATTTAATTCCCAGTTTTGAGCTCATCTTAACCACTTCTCTGTAATGGCTATAAGATCATACCCATTAATCTCAATTCGTGCCATCAATTCATTTATTTTGTGCCGATTGCTACGTGTATTTAAGTAAATAACCATTAATTTTGACTTGTTACCATTTCTTTCCCTTTTTGACCCTATTTGATTCATTTCTCCATGTCTGTGCACTCTGTCCACTCCTGTCACACTCCGGATATCATTGCCTAAAAGCTGCCATGTAATGCTGTCATATCCTTTGCTTTGAAAGCCTACATATTCCTTCTACAGAACCATTGTCCCTTCCCCCTCTATTAAGTTTAAGGCACTCACTACTTCATTAGTTATGCAGTTTGCAACAATACTGGTCCCGGCACAGTTCAGATGGAAGCCATCCCAATGGCACAGTCCCCATTTACCCCAGTACTGATGCCAGTACCCCACGAACCAAAACCGACTTCTCCAACACCAGCCTTTCAACCAAATATTCATTTCTCTAATTCTATGTCAATTTGCATGTATCTCAGGTAATAATCCAGAAATTATAACCTTGGAGGTTTTGTTGTTTAATTTAGCGCCTAGCTCCTCAAACTCTCTGTGCAGAATTTCTTCCCACATTGACCCTGTATCCCGGCCCGGGAAGAAGGCTGTCAGCTGCCGCTGTTCGCCGATGCGCAGATAGCAGAGGCGATCAGCACTGCAAGGAATCCCGTCCGGGCCAGCCAGCAGTGCTGGAACAAACTGCATAACCTCCTCAGGGTGACCAGGGTGAGTAGGCAACACTGTGCCCCTGGCACTAACCCGCACCCCCCCCACCACCACCCGGAGGACAGTCAGATCCCCACCCTGCACCACATGCCGGCACCTTGGCCACTGAGGCCATCAACTACCCATTCCCCGGGCTGTATGCGTCGGACTGTCTAACACTGTCATTTTCTGTTCCCCTGCCCCGACCCCCATGGGCAAGGAAGAGGCACCCCGCAGTAGATAACCCCTGTCACCCAGGAGCCAACCCCCCAGCTTGGGGGGGGGGGGGTGTCTTCAACATGTCAGGAATCGTCGAGTGTGCCATGCACAACCAGGTCCCACTGGGTTACATGGTGACCCCGGTTGGCTCTGCTCCCGCTTGACCTCCGAGCCCCGTTGGTGCCCAGCACTGTGGTGGCCTCTGGCCCTGGTGCCTATCCATGCTTCCAGGAGTACCATCAGCTGGCGCTGCCCTTGCCATCAGTAAACTCCGAAGCCCCTGACCCGGTGCCCCCATGAGGGCCATAGTGGCCATTGCCCTTGAGTGGACCGCTTTATACCTTCCGGCGAATGGCGGCCGGGTGCAGGAGATATGGTGGAGGGTGAAGTGCGGAGGTGATGGCACCACAACGGCCGATGTCATTCTACAGAACCAGGGGCCAAGGTGGGTGGTCAGTGGGGCGTACAGCAAGATGGCTGCCTTGCAAGCTGTGGCAATGGTGCTCCGTGCCTGGACACTGCCCCAGTCCCATGGGGGTGGTCACCCTGGCTACACAGCCCATCCCCTGGTTATCTCCCCTCCATCCGCGACCCTGGCAGGGCCCCACCCCTACTTCAGCTAGTGTCCGGCCGGGCAACCCACGGTCGCACCTCTCTGTGTCCTGCCTCCTTCTCTCCCTCTTCAGCCATGATGCCAGTTTCATGGTTTTTTAAAGCACAAGTGAACCACTCATCGTGGACTTGGCTCATCGGAGGAGGAGAATCGCAGAGGCCCCGGAGAATACCAGTCCGGGCCTGCTAATGATATGCAATCAGTGTTTACCGTATGTGTGTTCCGGTACACATTGGCACTGCTGTCGAGGTGACGGAGAATTCTGATTTGGCGCCAAATTGGCGCCCGTCCCAATTTTGGCATCGGAATAGAATCTCTGCCCAATCGCATTTCCTGATTTCGGCATCAGCCAAGGGAGAATCCCATCCAGAATGTTTTGGCCCATAAGAGAAAGTCTCGATTACAGAACAATGCAGTACAGGAGGCCATTCAACCTGTCATGCCAGTACTGGCCACTTGAATTATTTCCACACCCCTACTCTGACAGCGTAGCCTCGGAATTTATTTTTACAACTGTATTGTCCTCCACCCTCTCCCATGTACCAGGCTTTGGGTGGCTGCCATGATTGTTCAAGTGTCCCTTACCCCACAAACAACTCAAGTCCCTCGTCTTCAGAACCTTTTAGCAAATCCCCCCTGCATCATCTCCAAAACCCTGACATGCTAGTGTGGTGCCCAAAATTGAACACAAGACTCCACCTCTGGCCCAACCAAGAGTTCTACAAAGGCTCAGCAATACATTCTCTGCCCTTATCCTTTATTCTTCCATCAACAAAGCCAAGGATCCCATACACGTTTTCAACAGCCTTCTCAACTTTTCCTGCCACAGTCAAGCACATACATGTGTAAGCCATTCTGCTCCTCAAAATATCCCACACAGGACTGTGCCATCTAGTCCACACTACCTTATCTTACTCTTCCCATCAAAATGCACCACTTCACAGCCTCTCCCTGTTACATTTCATCTGTCGTGTCTACCCATTTCAACCATCTATGCCTTCCTAAAGTTTGCCACCACCCGCCACACCATTCAATACATTTTTGAGTTTGGTGTTGCGCAATGCATATCCAAGTCCAGCTCCTTAATATAGGGAGAGTTGGTGGTGCAGTGGTAATGTCACTACACTAATCAGCCAGGGGCCCAGGTTATGCTCCGGGAACATGTGTTCCAGGCCCACCATGGCTGCTGGTGGAATTTAAATTCATTTGTTAAGTTAAATTAATTAAGACGAAATCTGGGATTGACAGCTAGGCATCAGTAATGGTGACTTTGAAACTACCATCAACTGTTGTAAGAACTTATCTGGTTCACTGAGGTCCTTCAGCGAAGGGAATCTGTTCTGGTCCACATGTGGCCGAGCGGGCTTCTCAATTCAAGGACAATTAGGGATGGGCAATAAATGTTGTCATTGCCAGGGGTGCCCACGTTCCACGAGCAAATTAAATACCAATCCCAATGTTACAAATAATGGCTAATGTCTCTGCTTTGAAAGGAGTCATAATGTCAAGCGGATTTTGATGCTTGTCTCCAGTAATCTTTTCTAAAAATCAAAACAAACTAGATTATGGGCTTCAAGTTCTGTGTTCAAGTTTGCTCTTGGGCTTTAAAGCAAAGCCACAACAAGTTTTACAGTTACTGGCAAATGATATGCTAATGTGATTGAAAGACGGTTGGGGACGGCTGGAGGGGGGGGGGGGGGGGGGGGGTCCACAGATTAGACTCCTTAAACAGCTACGATAACACTACAATAGCTCTACATAAGTTAGTTTTTTGGTGACTGAAACTAACCATAGAAAATATATCCAGTAATCATTATTAACCATTAAACATGTATTCTTAGAACATCTCAGTAACAAGCATTTAAACTCTTAGTAGTGGCCAATATATATAGTATAGTGGGATATAGTGTATAGTGGGATTTAAGCTAGCTAATTTGATCACATTCCTGAGAAAGACAGAATCATACAGAAATAATGTGGTCAGCAGAAACAATGCAGAGGAAGCAGTTCTTATCAGATACCCCAAACACCCCTTATGCAGACACACAATGGTACACCTAGGAACCACACTCTGATAAGAGGAAATAGGAGTGCCGGAAAGCGGAGGACAGTGGATGAGGGGATCTTGAAAAACAACAGATGGCCAGAAGGCAGGACTTGACTACCCCATAAGCTGATTACGCAGTTACCTTGCCGCCTAAAGTAAAATTCAATGGTCAAGGTATAATCTATAGTTACAAGGATTGGACAAAGTCCTCTTGAGGCAAGGCTACTGATTTTTGGAAATTATATTAATGTTGAACCTAAAGCAATGTAAAGCAGAGTTGGTTTTGGCACTGATCCAAATCACTCTCCCTCATACGTTGACCAAGCTTGAAAATAAAGCCGTCTTAACTCGTGTTGCTGTCTCCATGAGCCTTTGTCTTAGTTGAGCTGTAATTAAGAGGGGAAATCCCCCACTTAAAAGTCAGCTCAATACTTAGTCTCTGGAAAGACTCCTCCAGAATTTGTCGCTGCGAGCAGGGTCACCCACCACACTCCGGTGCAATGATGCGTCTCCTATGCGGGTGAGTACCTTTTAATTTACCACCTGGTAGACAGAGGAATCGCATATCAGGCGGCCAGAGCCATAAGTTGTGCAACCCGAACAAAGGAAAAAAGCTGGGAAGGAGGAAGCAGCGGACACACACAATATGCACCAATATCGGGTGGAAAAAGACGGACCACGCCAAGAAGCAGAGTATGATAACCGTAAAAGAAACAGGAAAGGGTAGGGCCCCCGTGACTAATCGATGGCGGCCAAAACAGTGAATCCCCAGTGGGGATCCGGTGGCAACATGTTGCAAGCCATCGTAATTGAACATACAAAGTTGATCAAAAAGATGGATCAAAGGGGATATGACCCAGAAGCACGCAAGGCTGAGCAGAAGCGGGTAGGGCAGACCAAAAACCAACCAGAAATGGCAGCATTATGCTCGCTGCTATGACGAAAAACCACCTCAAAACTGAGGTGGAGTAGAAACAAGTTGCCTCTGTAAGAGCAGCACAGGAGAGGTATTTAGAAAACCAAAGGGAAGGATGGTGGCTAGACCTCTATTCGGCTTCCTCCCTGAGATCAAGGAGAAGAGGGGGAAGGAAACTGGGGAAGTTTAGCTGACGAAGCAGCCCAGTACAATGACAATCCACCCCCTTATAATTCAGGGGTCCCATCCACTGGCACCAATTCGAATCACAGTAAAACTGCAGCGGGTAGAAGAGTGGCAACAATGGTCACTCAAGAAATGCCGCTGACCGTACCGGAGAAACAAATGTTCATGGACAAACTCGGCCTGTTGCGCCGAGGATATGCTAATTCAGCCTTCTGGGAAACTATGGACGAATTACGGCAAAACCATGATCTAACCCTGGACGACGTGAGACTGTTAGCAAAGGAAAAATTACCAGGTCCAAGTTGGCAGATGTTACCAGCCAATGTACAAAGTAGGGGTTGGATAGCTGTGCCAGGCAGAACAGCCCAGCAGAAATATGACAACTTTAAACCCGAACCATGGCAGGCTTTAGGCCAAGGGAGTGCTAATTGGACAAAGGTGACTCTCGTTAAGCAAGGCCCCAAAGAAACAGTAGCAGAATATGAGAAAAGGAAATACAGAGTTTATGTAGATGAGGGGGGGTTTAAGCCAACCGCCAGAAAGATGACGAAATATTCATAAATATATTAAAGGACAGAATTAACTAAAATGATAGAAATAGGCCTCCCAGTACGAAATACGTATCGGGAAATTATGAATTGGGCCATGAAAGCTGAGGCCAAAAATCAGATAAAACACAAAATTTGCCTCAATGCAAACTGGGAATTTTAACCCAAAGCAAAACCGGAAGGCTTCTTATGTGGGCAAAAAGGGCACTTCGCCAAAGAATGTCAAAGCAGGGTCACCGGGAAGGCAAGTCGCTGTAATAACTGCTGGAGGAGCGGCCATGAGAGATGCGATTGCTGGACAAAAGCTGGGGAGTGGGGAGGAAGATAGGGTCCCAAACCAGCAAAGTCTAGCATAGAGTCTCTCCCTAGCAGCCCCACCTCATCGCAACCCCAGCAGGTGATCCAAATGATTGCGTCCAAATCGCAGAAGTTGTTGGAGCAGAACTGACAGCCCCCCCCCCCACCACCTTTCAGTGACACTCATTGGTGATGGGTAGGCCAATTGTGGGACATTGAAGAGGGACATCCAAAAGCACCGTGTGTTCCTGGCACAACATCCTGTGAAGGTCTGTGATGAGACCATCAATTCACAAGACACGTGATTGGAAGTGAACAGTGGTTTTAATAGTCTTACAACTGAGCCTGCCTGCAACGAGATGAACTGGCAGCAGGCTCACGACTGCAGAGCTTTATACTTCCGGTTAGTGGGAGGAGCCAAGGGTGGAGCCCAGTACAAACTCCTCATCTCCCCCAATGGGCAGAGCCGCGCAACGGCTCATATACAGAGCCCACAAGGACACCATACATATAATACAACACAGTGTGAATTACTAGGTTTATAATTCACCACATTCACCCCCTGTAAAAAAAAAATCAAGTCCGGCTGGGGTGATGGGTCTACAAATTGAGCCGGTCCGATGGCCGAGTCGTCCTTTGGGATCGGCAAAGCACCGGGGTTGCAGCCTCTTCTGGTGGCTGGGTGGTGACAGTTGGTGAGGGTACGATAGTGGACTCTGGGGGTGATTCGGTCCGAGCTTCGTACCCGACTGGTTCGACGGGCGACGGGGAGCGCCGGAAACCTATAGACACGGGGGCGCGGAGCACGGGCAGTGAACCTGTAGGAGCGGGGGCAGGGCACAGTGTCCTGACGGCCGCCAGGGTATTCAATGAAAGCGTATTGGTGGTTTGAGTGGAGTAGGAGCACTCTTTCTACGAATGGGTCAGTTTTGTGGGCCCGGACGTGCTTCCGGTGGAGAACCGGGCCCAGTGTCTTCAACCATGCTGGGAGCGAAACCCCCGTGGTAGTGCCCCTAGAAAAAACAAATCGCCGTTCGTGAGGGATCTGGTTGGTGGCTGTGTATAAGAGGGACCTAATAGCATGGAGCGCGTCGGGGAGGAGCTCCTGCCAATGGGAGGTTGGGAGCTTCCTGGACCGGAGGGTCAGTAGGATGGTCTTCCAGACCGTCGCGTTCTCCCTCTCCACCTGCCCGTTTCCCCTGGGGTTGTAGCTGGTAGTCCTGCTCGAGGCGATGCCCTTGTCAAGCAGGTACTGACGCAGCTCGTCGCTCATAAAGGATGAACCCCTGTCGCTGTGTACGTAGCTGGGGAAACCGAACAGGGTGAAGATACTGTGCAGGGCCCTAATTACTGTGTGGGAGGTCATATCGGGGCATGGGATAGCAAAGGGGAAGCGGGAGAACTCGTCGATGACGTTCAGGAGGTACACATTCCGATTGGTCGAGGGGAGTGGCCCTTTGAAATCTATGCTCAGGCGTTCAAAGGGCCAGGTGGGCCCTGTCTGGTCTATAGAAGTGCGGTTTGCACTCCGCGCAGATCGGGCAATCCCTGATGATGGCTTTTACCTCCTCTGTGGAGAAAGGCAGATTTTGGGCTTTGATGTAGTGGGCGAGTCGGGTGACCCCCGGGTGGCAGAGGTTATTGTGGATAGCTTTCAGGCGGTCGTCTTGCGCGCTGCCGCACGTGCCGCGGGACAGGGCATCTCGGGGCTGGTTGAGCTTCCCCGGTTGCTACATAATATCGTACTTGTAGGTGGAGAGTTCGATCCTCCACCACAGGATTTTATCATTTTTAATTTTGCCCCTTTGTGACATGAAGGCAACCGATCTTTGGTCGGTGATGAGAATGAACCTCCTACCTGCGAGGTAGTGCCTCCAGTGTCGTATAGCTTCTACGATGGCTTGTGCTTCCTTTTCGACCGAGGAGTGTCGAAGTTCTGAAGTGGAGAGGGTTCGGGGGAAAAAGGCGACTGGTCACTCTGCCTGATTTAGTGTGGCTGCGAGAGCGACCTCTGAGGCATCGCTCTCTACCTGAAAGGGGACGGATTCATCCACCACCCGCATGGCCGCTTTGGCGATGTCCTCCTTGATGCAGGTGAAGGCCTGGCGCGCCTCAGCCGACAGGGGAAAAGTGTGGCCTTAAATAGTGGGTGGGCTTTGTCCGCATACTGAGGGACACACTGGCCATAATACGAGAAGAATCCCAGGCACCTTTTGAGGGCCCTGGGACAATGAGGGAGAGGGAGTTGTGAAAGGGTCCGGGTCGGGGCCCAGGACTCCGGTTTCCACGACATAGCCAAGGATGGCTAGCCTGGTCGTGCGGAAAACGCATTTCTCCGTGTTATACGTGAGGTTACGTTTCTGGGCAGTTTGGAGAAATCGATGGAGGTTAGCGTCGTGGTCCTGCTGATCATGGCCGCAGATTGTGACATTATCCAAGTACGGAAACGTGGCCCGCAGCCCATACTTGTCCACCATTCAGTCCATTGCTCGTTGGAACACCAAGACCCCATTCGTGACAACAAAGGGAACCCGGAGGAAATGGAAGAGGCGGCCATCTGCCTCGAACGCCGTGTAGTGGCGGTCCTCCGGGCGAATTAGGAGCTGGTGGTAAGCAGACTTCAGATCCACCGTGGAGAAAATGCGGTACTGGGCGATCTGATTCACCATGTCTGCAATCCTGGGAAGGGGGTACGCATCGAAGAGCGTGAACCGATTAATGGTCTGGCTATAGTCCACTACCATTCGGAATTTTTCCCCGGTCTTGACGACCACCACCTGATCTCTCCAGGGGCTATTACTGGCCTCTATGACCCCCTCACGTAGGAGCCTCCGGACCTCGGTTCTGATAAACACCCTGTCCTGCCAGGCTGTACCGCCTGCTGCGAGTGGCTACAGGTTTGCATCCGGATTGAGGTTAGCAAAGAGTGGAGAGGGGCCGATTTTTAGCGTCACTAGACTGCAGATATTGAGTGGAGGTAGGGGCCCGCCGAAGCTGAGTGTGAGGCTTTTGAGGTTGCACTGGAAGTCGAGTCCCAGTAAGAGTGGGGCGCAGAGTTCGGAGAGTACGTATAGCTGGAAGTTTGAGTAGCTGGCGCCCTGAATCATTAGGGTCGCTACGGTGCGCCCTTGGAGGTGAACAGAGTGTGAGCCCGAAGCGAGGGAGATAGTCTGCCGTGCAGGGAAAATAGAGAGTGAACAGCGTCTTACCAGATCAGGTGCACAAAGCCATCGGTGCTCCCGGAGCCGAAGAGGCACGGTGTCCTGTACCTGTTGATTTTAACGGTCATCATCGAGTTGCGGAGGTGTTTCGGACGCGACTGGTCCAACGTGACCGCGCTGAGTTGCGGGTAGTCGGCGGCTCAATCAGCTGTGCTGGAGTGGCCCCATGATGACTGTCCGCTGAGGTCGTAGTCTTCGAGGTGAGTTTCAGAGTTTGAAAAGGGTGGATCCCAAGATGGCCGCCCCTGTGGATCACACGTGGTGGGCGGCGAGGAAGATGGCGTCCAAGATGGCAGCCCCAATGAGTCGCACGTGGCCGGCCGTGTGGAGGAGGGTTGCCAAGATGGCGGCCCCCATGAGTCGCACATGTCGGGTGGGGGCGGAGTCGGCATACAGGCTGTAGCATTTCGGGGCCTGCGGGCCTGTGAGTTTGGTAAGCGAGTGCTCTGGACTGCGGGGGAGTTTAGAGTGGGAGTTTTCTTCGCCAGGCAGACCCGGGCATAGTGTCCTTTGCGATCTCAGCTGCTGCAGATTGCGTTGCGGGCCGGGCAGTACTGCCATGGGTGTTGGGGCTGCCCACAAAAATGGCACACTGGGGCTGCGTAGTGGGTGGGTGGCCGCGCGGCGCAGGCCTGGGGCAGTCGCTGGTCGGAGGCCCCGGATGGGGTCGCTTGGTCCGCGGGGAACGAGGTGAGGCTGCGGAACGAGACCTCCATAGTTGTAGCTAACTCTACAGTGTCCTCCAAGTTCTGGGCCCCTTTTTCAAGCAACCGCTGGCACACATAGTTGGACCTGAGCCCTGCCACGTATACATCTCGGACAGCGAGCTCCATATGTTGGGCGGTTGATACAGCTTGATAATTGCAGTCCCGAGCTAAAGCTTTTAATTCGTGTAGGAATTCGTCCAGCGACTCTGTGGGGCGCTGGCGGCGGGTCGTAAAAATGTGGCGCGCATAGAACTCGTTGATGGACCTCACGTACATTCGATCGAGCATGGCCAGGGCCTCCATATACGAGGTAGTACTGTTAAGTTGAGTAGAGATACGGTGGCTCACCCTTGCGTGCAGTAGGCTGAGTTTCTGCTCCTCTATAGTTTCTGAAGTGCTTGATTCAGCCAGGTCAGCCTTGAAACATCTGAGCCAGTGTAGAAAGATTTATTTCGCCTCTGCAGCCTGTGGGTCGAGTTCTAGTCGGTCAGGTTTGAGGGCTGATTCCATAGTAGTTTTCTTCAAGTTTCCTAAGACTATTAAATTGATGAGACCATCAATTCACAAGACACGTGATTGGAAGTGAACAGTGCGACGAGATGAACTGGCAGCAGGCTCACGACTGCAGAGCTTTATACTTCCGGTTAGTGGGAGGAGCCATGGGCGGAGCCAAGGGTGGAGCCCAGTACAAATTCCTCATCCCCCTATGGGCAGAGCCGCGCAACGGCTCGTATACAGAGCCCACAAGGACACAATACATGTAATAGAACACAGTGTGAATTACTAGGTTTATAATTCACCACAGTCTGAAAATAAATGTCCATCATATCACCAATAAGGACACTGAGACTTCAAGTGTCAGATATCTGGATATGAAAACCCTAATTCTTATCTCTGGATATGGAGATGCCGGCTTTGGACTGGGGAGATGTCTAAAATAGTCCAATATTATCCTATTTGTCCGTACACTTGCCACAGGAGCCTGATACAGTGACCCAGTCAATAAAGCCCCACCCAAATTCGAACCATCCCAGTACCTCCCAAAGATAATCCCATTCTACTCGATCAAAAGCCTTTTCTGCAACCATTGTGATCACCACCTCCACCTGCCTACCTTCCGGGGGCGTCATGATCACATTTAACAACCTTCTTACATTGGCCACCAACTGCCTACATATAACAAACCCGTCTTGTCCTCCCCAATAACGTCCGGAACACAATCCTCAATCCTGGAGGACAAAGTTTTGGCCAGCAGTTTGGCGTCCACATTCAATAGAGATATCGGCCAGTAGGACCCACACAGCTCCGGGTTCTTGTCCCGCTTCAGAATCAGCAAAATCGTGGCCTGTGACATCATTGGGGGCAGCACCCCTCTTTCCCTTGCCTCATTGAACATCCTCATCAACACCGGCCCCAATATCCCAGAGAACTTTTCATAAAACTCTACTGGGTACCTGTCCAGACCCGGGGCCTTACCCGCCTGCATGTCCTTCAGACCCTCCACTATCTCCTCCAGCCCGATTGGGACCCCCAGCCCTTCTACCAGCTCCCCGTCCCGTTTGGGAAATTCAGCCCCCCCAAGATGTGCCTCATCCCCTCCGCTCCGTAGGGGGTTCCGACCTATACAGCCTACAGTAGAAATCCCTAAATGCCTTATTCACCCCTGCTGAATCTCCAACCAGGTTCCCATCTCTATCATTTACTTTCCCTATCTCCCTGGCTGCCTCCCTCTTTCTAAGCTACTGTGCAATCATTCTGCTGACCTTTTCTCCATACGCATAGATCACCTTCCTCGCCTTTCTCAGCTGCTCCACCGCCCTCTCTGTGGTTAACAAGCCGAACTCCACCTGTAGCCTCCGCCGTTCCCTTAAAAGTCCTGCCTCTGAGGTCTCCGCATACCTCCTATCGATCTGTAGTATCTCCTTTACCAGTTGGTCCGTCTCTGCCCTGTCCACCTTCTCCCTATGGGCCCGTATCGAGATCAGCTCCCCTCTGACCACCGCTTTCAGTGCTTCCCAGACCACCGCTGCTGAAATTTCCCCCATGTCGCTGACCTGCAGATAGTTCTGAATGCATTACCTCAGCCGCTTGCACACCCCTTTGTCAGCTAAAAGTCCCACATCTAACCTCCATTGCAGGCGCTGGTTTCTGCCTTTACTAACCTGCAGGTCAACCCAGTGCGGAGCATGGTCTGAGATTGTGATCGCCGAGTACCCCGTGTCCACCACCCCTACCAGTAAGGCCCTGCTCAAAATAAAGAAATCAATCCGGGAATACACTTTATGCAGGTGTGAGTAGTGGGAGAACTCCTTCACTCTCGGCTGCAAAAGTCTCCATGGGTCCACCCCACCCATCTGCTCCATGAACCCTTTTAGTTCCTTTGCCATTTCTGGCACTCTGCCCATTTTCGAGCTTGACCGGTCCAAGCCAGGGTCAATAACTATTGAAGTCCCCTCCCATGACCGGCCTGTGCGAGTCCAGGTCCGATATCTTCCCCAACATCCTCTTTATAAACTACACATCGTCCCAATTTGGCGCATACACATTTACTAATAACACCTGCACCCCCTCTAGTTTCCCACTGACCATAATGTACCGACCTCCCACAACCGAGACTATTCTACCCGCCTCAAACACCACCCGCTTATTGATCAGGATCGCGACTCCTCTAGTCTTTGAATCCAGTCCCGAGTGAAAGACCTGACTGGCCCAGCCTTTCCTCAATCTAATCTGGTCAGTTACTCTAAGGTGCGTCTCCTGAAACATTACCACATCCGCCTTCAGTCCCCAAAGATGCGCGAACACACGTGCCCTCTTGACCGTCCCATTTTACCCTCGAACATTCCAGGTGATCAGCCTAGTTAGTGGGCTCATTGCCCTCCCCCCCTTCGCTGATCAGCCATCCTCTTTTTTGGGCCCACCTCCAGACCATGCTCGGTGCCTCCACTGGCCCGCCCCAGGCAGCCTCCACCCGCAACCTCCTCTCTGTCCCTTGGCCCAAGTCCCTCCCTCGTCAGCAGAATATTTTCCCCCCTCCCCCACTAGTAACAACACTCTGTAACCCAACCCCTTTGATAAATCGAACATATGCACACCCCCCACTGCGCTTCCGTGAGCTAGCCCGCCCAGCTTGGTGGCCCCCATCCCTGGCGCCGGAGAGTCTCCCGCCTATTGTTCCTCCCACCCCCGCTTATACAAACATACTCCAACGTCAAACAATACCCACACAATTGCCCGAGAGAGAAGAACACCAAAATCTAAACAAGCACACCTCCATCCCCCAACAATGTAAATGAAAACCTTAACTCACTCAGCTCTGCCACTGGTCCCAAATCAATACAGAAGGCATTACAAATGAAAAATGAGAAACTTTTTTTTTAAAAACCAGAGAAACAAAAAAAAAGATGAACGTAGCAGCAAAGTTCAAAAGTTCTCAGTCCACCACCAGTCCTTTCCTTTTCACGAAGTCCAGCGCGTCCTCATGCGTCTCGAAATAAAAGTGCTGTTTCTCGTATGTGACCCAGAGACAGGCCAGATACAACAGTCCGAACATCACCTTTTTCTTAAAAAGGATTGACCTAATCTGGTTGAAGCCTGCTCTTCTCCTGGCCACCTCCACTCTCAGGTCTTGGTAGACCCGCAGGACCGCAGGATACTATTTGCTCCCTTACAGCTCCGTGTCTGCTTGGCCCACTGTAGAATGCTCTCCTTATCCATGTACCTGTGGAATCTCACCACCATTGCCCTCGGGGGGGGGGTCTCCCGTTCACGGTTTCCTCGCGAGTGCTCTGTGAGCCCTCTCCACCTCCAAGGGTCGGGAGAATCCCCATCCCCCAGCAGCTTCTCAAACATATCTGTGATGTATGCCCCCAGTGTCTCCTCATTCAGACCCCTCCGGGAGCCCAACAATTCTCAAGTTCTGCCGGTGGGACCTATTCTCTAGGTTCTCCACCTTCTCCAGGAGTTTCTTCTGCTGGTCTCTCAGCATCCCCACTTCCAACTCCACCGCAGTTTGATGTTCCTCCTGCTCAGCCACTGCCTTCTCCGCCTTCTGGATCTCCTGATCTTGGGCGTCCAATCTAAGCTCCAGCTGCTCAATCAACTCTTTTATCGGGTCCAAGAAGTCACGTTTCTGCTTTGCAAAGCTTTCCGGAATAACTTGCATCAGCTGCTCCGTTGATCGCTGGGTCGACAAACCAGAGGTCCGGTCCTCCACCATGCTGTCTCCCGCTGCAGCGGGATTCGAAAACAAAGCACCTGAAGGCCTGCCCAGCAACCGAGGGACAGCCTCAGTATTGGGGGGATTCAAACAAATCGATTGGGAAGAGACCCAATTGATTCCCAGCAGGTAGAGGGACCGCCCAAAAGGGCGCAAAGCCCTAGGACCTATAAAAGACAGGTCCCAAACTTAGTTCATTCTTCTTGACCAGCCCTCCTCTCTGGACCAGCCCTTTCGACCAGCCTTTTACCGAAGAAGACCTTGACCGAGAGAGAGGAGAGGTTTGGGACAGCAGCAGCCAGCAAGTAAGTGTCTCACAACGATCGCTACCAGAGATAGACACTCCTGACCCCTTTTTAACTCGTACCAACCTGAAGTTTGCAGACCAGAGCAGAGCAAGAGGCCTTGTCCCCTGATCCAGCAGTTCCCTTTAAGACAAGTATTGGTTTATCTAGTGGTAGGAATAGTTTAGTCATCTTAGCGTGTGCATGAGTAGTTTATAATTGTATTATAATAAACTCATTTGTTTGAACTTACTAATTGGTGTATGGTTTTATTGCTTTGAACTTGACCTTGAAACTTGTGGCGGTATCTTAATGATACCTGGCGACTCCAGAGCTAAGTAACAAACAGAGCCAAATTGAGTGTTAAACACACTCACCCAGAACGAGCAACATTTAGTGGCGACATCCGCCGGGACTCGATTAGAAGTGCCCCCCCCCCCCCCCCCCCCCCCCCCCCACTCCGAGAGAACCCAGAAATTTGAATTTGAAATCTAATTGGGGAAAGGAAAAACCACAAGTGTTCAAGGAGTTCAAATCAATAGTCATAATTCGGAAGTGTGTTTTTTCATGCGTAACTAACAGGGTTGTAAGGTTAAACTGAGAGATTATTGTTGCGACAAACCGTTGGGAGTTTTATAAGTCGGAACATAGCGAAAGCTGTACCCGTATTTATAAGCATTGCCTTATTATCCGCCGTTCCAAATTAAAAGAGAGCATAGAGAAAAGGAAATGGCCATGCAGGCAATGGAACGCCTCATGAACCCAGAGCAGTTCGTGGTCGCAGCGACCAGCAGTAGCAGAATAGGTCAGTGTCCCGTGTGGGAGCTGGAACTCAGGAAGTACCTTAAAGGGAAAGGATGGCCCCTTTGGAGTGAGTTTTGTTTGAATGAGGAGTCAGGTCCGGGGAGTATAGGACATACTTGGTGGGAGAACCTATCTCAAATTCATAAAAAGAATTTAGGTAAAGCACGCAAGCCGATGGCAATTGTGTCCTGTTTGGCACAATTGCGAGGCACAGAGGAGGTCATTCGGACGCTCCGCAAAGAATTAGAAGAGAGGAATAGAATGAGCAAAGTGGATGTCAGGGACATCGAAAAGGAGAATCTAGGTTTAAGGCAACGACTGGCAGAGAAGGATAGAGAGGTAGATGATGCCAAGAGGGCACATCAGTCTTGTCTAGCCCATCTGAGCAGTTCCCAAGCCCAGTATGAGAAAGCCTATCAGGATGTGCAGCGCGCAGTTCTGATCAGGGAAGATTCAGAGAAGCAGGTAGAGGCACTGCAAAGGCAATGCTCTGACCTAAAGGCAGCTTTCAGAGCACTCCATACTGCCACCACTGAGCAAAGGCGAAGGACAGTGGATCATGCGAAATGTAGGAAGCAGATTGCGGAGCTGCAATCCCTGCTTTCTGTACAGAATGGGTTCCAAGAGACATTTGGGACCCAGTTAGATGAAGAAAATGCCCCAGATTGGCAGGAATTGAGCGAAACCACGCAGCGCTATGTTCAGGGAACATGTGCACCAGCAGCGCAACAGAAAAGGAAAGTGCCCCAACCCCCCACAGATCAGATAGCACCAGCACCAATGAACCCAGTCACCACCCAAAGAAAAGCAACCTTAGACGGTGCACCCGAGGTCACCTACACCACCCCCTTAACCGTAACACAACTAAGGGACGCGTGTGTGAAAATCACCCCATTCCTCCCCACTGCAGACCCCCACCAATTTTTCACAAGAGTGAAATAGCAGGCGACCATGTACGGCCTGGATGAGCGAGAGCAGGTGAAGCTCACAGTTTTGAGTTTAGACTCATCAGTTGTAACAGCCCTCCCCGACCCACAGAACGTTGGAGGAGGCACCCTCGAGGAGATGCATACATCTATTTTAGACGCGATAGGGTACAACAGAGGAGACCCAGTCGAAGGCCTAAATAAGTGTAGGCAGAAGAGGACAGAGCAACCCACAGCATTTGCAGGAAGGCTGTGGATTCATTTCACTGTCATTTTTGGCGATTTAGACCGCGCACATTTAACCCGCGATAAGATAGTTAAATGGACCCGCACCATAATCTCCCACACCACAGATGCAGGACAGAATGTCTGCAGCAGTTATGACCCCTCAGAAGAGGCCCATAATGAAAAATGGGTATTGAAAAGATTGTCCCGCGCTTGGGAGCAATCTGTCCAAGGCAAGGTAAAAGTAAAGACCCCAGAAGAAGCTCAGGCTGCAGCAGATATCCAGGCAGTGAAAGCGCACCAAAACCCTGCATGGGTAAATGAAGGAAAGAACAGCCCCCCACAGAAGTTGCAGGAATGTTACAACTGCGGAGAGTTAGGGCATTTTGCTAGTGAATGCAATGCCCTGCAGAAATCTCAGAGAGGCCAGCATACAGGCACTCTGACCAGGAACAAAGCAAAGCCAATCCACAGTATAGGGACGCAGTCAGGACAGACCAATGTGGACGGAACAGACTGACGGTGTTCGGGCTCCCCCACTTGGGTCTGTGACACCCTCTGGGACTCATCCGGAAGACCGGTGGTCACAGCAAAAATTAGAGGGAAGCCCATAGAATTACTTTGGGAAACAGGAGGGTCCCGCACTACCATTAATTCCTCCACTACACCACAGGCAGACACGTGGCCCACTACAGCTTCAATTACACTCAGCGGTTTTACAGGCCCCTCGCAGCAGGGACACATTACAGCCCCTGTATCAATCCAGCTAGGGAATATCTACACCAGACACCCCGTTGTTTTAGTTAATCTGCCCCGCACAGCAGAACACATACTGGGCATTGACTTCATGAATGCCCACAGCCTGTCGTTCGATCCAGTAAATCAGCGTGTCTGGCGAATGGCAAAATCTGACAGAGCACCCGCAACTCTCACAGTGGGAAGGTATGTAAACAGGATTAGCGCAGTAGGCGACTATTGTTTTGACCCGACCACGCTTAGCACGGACAAGCAGGTTAGGGCAGTTTTGAACAGACACAGGACAGCATTTGCCAGTCACCGGCACGACTGCGGCAGAATGACTGGACAAGTTCAAGTTACTGGACCTGACCCGAGACCACAGAGACAGTACCGATTCCCCCTAGAAGCAGAGGGAGAAATTGGAAAGGTTATAGAGAGCTTATTAGAGCAGGGTGTACTTAGGACAGTAGCCTCAACTAATAATGCACCTATTTGGCCAGTGAGGAAGCCCGACGGATCATGGCGTCTGACCATAGATTATCGGGAACTCAACAAAGTCACCCCAGCAGTAGCCCCCACGGTAGCAACAAGTCCCAAGACCATGCTCAAACAGGGACTCCACTCCAAATATTTCACGGTATTGGACATTAGCAACGGCTTCTGGTCAATCCCATTGGCAAAGGCATGCCAGTACAAATTTGCCTTCTCATTTAAAGGACAGCAGTATACGTGGACATGCCTCCCACAAGGATTCCACAATTCCCCCTCCATTTTCCAATGACAGCTGGCAAATGGACTAGCAAAATTTTCCCGACCCGAATGTCTGATACAGTATGTGGACGACCTATTACTGCAGACAGACACCAAGGCAGAGCACATCACGCTTCTGTCCGAACTCCTGGAACTATTGCAAGACATTGGATGTAAAGTTAACCCAGAAAAGCCCAGATATTGGAGGATCAGGTGATGTATTTGGGTACAGTCATCACGCACGGCAAACGCGAGATCGAATTCAAAAGAATTGACTCGATCGTCAAATTGCCCCTTCCCCAAAACGTTTCAGCCCTCCGGTCGTTTTTAGGACTGGTTGGGTATTGTCGGAACAATATCGATGGTTTTGCGACCAAGGCAGCCCCACTTTCAGACCTCCTTAAGAAAGGAGCCCCTTGGGAATGGCTTCCGCAGCATACAGAGGCTGTGGAAGAGTTAAAGAAAGCCCTTAGCGCAGCACCCGCGCTACAAGTCCCAGACCAACTCTCCCCCTATGCAATAGAGGTAGCTAGCACCGATTTGACCCTCTCGACCGTGCTACTCCAGGAACGGCATGAACAGCTATGACCAGTGGCTTATGCCTCCAGACTTTTACACCGCGTAGAACAGGGATTTTCAGCCTGCGAGAGGCACCTACTAGCAGTATTTTGGGCAGTTCAGTACTTTTTGCACTGGACTCAATCCCATCACCATTTTGACCGAGCACACCCCCACACAGTTACTTTTAGACGGTCGACTGAAGGACGGTTCAGTGAGCCAGATAAGAGCAGCTAGGTGGACACTTCTGTTACAAGGACGGGACATGACTGTTAAACGAACCAAGACACACACATTTTTAGCGGACAACCTGCAGTATCCAGGACAACCCCATGAATGCGAGATAGTAGCACCCCTACACAACACAGGACCATTCATTGCCAAAACGCCCCCCAGGAAGATAGGGAATTCAAGCCAGAGCCCCCAGTACACAGACATGTGTGCCCCACTGAAGATATGTGGACGGTTCATCCACAGTTTTAGATGGCGAATGCATCACTGGATGCGGCATTTATGTGGAAGATGTGCAATGACGCACTTTAGAGGAGATATCTCTAAAACTCCCAGGTAACTTAGGCGCGTGGGCAGCAGAGCTCGCGGCCATTGCTTATATAGTGGACTACCGAGATTTGTTCCCCAGCCCAGCAGACATATATTTGGACAGTTTATATGTCTGCAACAGCCTCACAGACTTTCTACCCCTGTGGAGGACAAGAAGATTTGTCTCCGCGGACGGGAAGCCCCTTCCATCAGTCCCATTACTCCGCCATGTCCTAGAGAAGGCAAAGGATAGGATGTATGGCATTATGAAAGTCAGAAGCCACCATAGGTCATCCCCCCCTGGAAATGTGAAAGCCGATGCATTGGCAAAAGCAGGTTCCAGGCGAGGTCATTTTTGGAAACCCCCAGCTAGCGCACCAGCTAGCGCCCCTGTGAGTGTAGTTCAGGTCTCACAGACAGAAATAGAGGATTTAGTACAGGCACAGAAGCAGGACGAAAATCTCCGGGAGATTTTAAAAGGAAACTTTGTGGCCCAGTACGACAGATTCAAACACGCTTTGACCACACATGAGGGTGTGATTACAAAAGACAAATTGTATGTGGTTCCTGAAAAGGAGAGGAATCAAATGATTGCCTTATTCCATGATGGTCATGGACACCAAGGGATCGACCCTACCACAGCCCACCTTAGACAACTCTGTTGGTGGCCCAACTTAAGACAAGATGTTACCCACTATATAGAGAATTGTTTAATTTGTGCACAGAATAACCCGGAGAAATATTCAAAGAAGGCACAACTCAGCCACACTCGCCCCGTTAATGGCCCCCGGACTAACCTCCAGATCGATTTTATAGGTCCATTGCCCCCTTGCAGGAATGGCTATAAATATGTTCTGGTGGTCATAGATACCTTTACCAAATGGGTAGAGGCATTCCCTTCACGCACCAACACAGCAAAGACAGCTGCAAAGATCCTGACCCACCACATCTCTACGAGATGGGGACTCCCCAGAAGTATAGAATCAGATCAGGGATCTCATTTTACAGGACAGGTCATGAAGAACGTCCTGACCATATTCGGAATCAAACAGAACTTTCACATTGCATATCACCCCCAGTCAAGCGGGATAGTGGAACGCATGAATCAGACTCTAAAATCGACCCGTAGGAAGATGGTACAGGAGAACAATTCAACTTGGGATTCAGTGCTCCCATTCGCTCTTCATAAGAAATACTGTTTCATCATCTACAGGTTTCACCCCACACACACTCATGACCGGACGCCCTATGAAAGGATCAGAATTCCTTGTAGGACTCAACATGACCAGCCCAGAAGTGACGGCCCTCACACACGAGAAAGCAGTCAAACAATTAGTTGAGACTGTAAGGGCGGCTCAGCTAGCAGCCGCAGTAAAATTGGTAAAAGGAGGAAACAGAGCAAGGCCTGTTTCAACAAAAATGTCAACACCACCGAATTTCAGGTTGGGCAACAAGTGATGTTATCTGTATATAACCCCAGCACGTTTTTGGCTCCAAAATTTTCCGTCCCATACTCAATTTCGGACAAAATCAGCCCCTCACTATATAGGATAAAGTACCCCAACGGTAACACTGCCTGGTTCCATATTAACCAGCTAAAGGCTTATGGAACACAGTCAAACCACTTGCACCATGTCCTGCTAGACGCAACAGAACACCTCGCTCCGCCCACAAGAGACACATTTCCACCCTCCCCCTCACAGATCAGTTCCTCATCGGACTCGACCTCGACTCCGCCTACTGACTCCAGACCACGCCCCGGAACGCCCACAAGCTGCCACAGCAGAGACAGTGACAGTGACTGTGAGACTGAGGACAGCCACAGCACTCCACCCTACAGCCCCCACTTCAGCGACTACGACCCCGACTCCAGTGACCCCATGGAGATCACTTACATTAAAAATCCAGACCCACATCCAAACCCACCGCCCAACACTGACGACCCCGACAACGCTCCTTCACATTTAGACCCCACAATTTGGCACAGGGACAATTCTTGGAGACTTGTCCGAAATGATGAGAGTGACCCCCGGTCACACAATGCCAAAATTGCATGCCTGATCCATACAAGGGTATGGGATCTGGGAGAAGAGGATGACTTGATGTCTGACTCCCGACACGGCAACCCCTTTGCAACCCTGTTCGTAGAGAATGATGAGAAGTGAGGTGTCCAGATGATGTAAAAAGAGGAACCGCTTGAGAGAAGCGCTGTCCTTTCTGATGGAACCTGCACTCATGTTTGTATGTTTGTTTGTTAAATGTTTGATATGGTGATTGGCCACTCGGTTTTCAGCTGAAAAGCTTGTGACCACATCACATGCACGTTAGTTTGTCCGCAGATATTTCTGAGAACTTGACTCAGCTGAAATGTCTGGAGCCCAGCTCAATGCTTCACCCTTCACCCCTCTAGGAGCATCTTGGCTCCTCCTTTCTTTTTTAGGTGCCCCTCTATTCCGGGAATAGAGGCTGCAAATTCCACTACGACTACATTCTTGCCCGTTCGTTTCAGGTCGCTCAGGCAGTGGAGAAACGACATTGAGGACCCGCCCTGTCTGAGTACCACCCCTTTGGTCAGCTAAGCTCGGGTACAGCACAGCACGCCCTACCCGGGGATCCCATACAACTCTTACCCGTTGCGGCCCATACGCAACTCATTAGACCTTTTTCATTTCTAAAGCTTGATTTCATTTTTGTTTAAGGTAGCCCTTCGGCCGCCACTCCATATGCAATTTACATCCAGGAACATTTTGGGATGGTAAATTGCAACAGTCTGCAAGACGGCTCACACTGGTTTAAGTCTGGTATATGTCTGGTCCTAAATCCATTCTTGAAGAAAAAGAAAATGAGGGAGTCACATGGAGGTGACCATCATAAAGGGAAATTTGGAAGAAGAGGACAGATATACTTAAAGTCAAGATATTAAGCTGAACACTAACACATAATATGCTTGATCCCATAGCTTTCGGACGTTCGAGAGAGGAACCGAAGCAACAGCACAGCAAGATCCCAGGAAGGAAAGAGAAGAGAAGAGACAGAGAAGATGAAGAGCACTACAATTGCTATGTTTTTAGTTTATGTGGCATCTGCGTGGTTGTGCATGGACGCGAACCCCCTTTCCCACAGTAAAACATTTGCTACGTTCTCCCAAACCCAGACCACCCCCAGCCCAGTCAATGGTAACAGTACCCCGACCTGATGTACCAGATTTCTGACATGGTACTGCTTGTCGTATGTCATAGAATCACTTTTGGTGATTGCAGTTCTCTGTATTATAGTCCAAACCCTCAGGATGAGGAAATGGAGGAGGAGAGCCCACCGCTCACAGGCCTCAACAGTGTACAGAGTACAATCCCCTATTTTCGGATTCCACCAATCCCCCCAACCCCTCGATGTTTAATAAAGGATTTAATTTTGATGTGATGTGTAAATAAAGACTTTTACGGATCTATTATAATGTTCTGAGGTCGACTGCCGAGTCAGAGAATGAAATGTAATGATGCTGCTGTATGAATGATTAAGGGTTTAGAATGTTGTAGAATGTTTAAATATGAGATGAGAGTAGTTTATTGAGGATAGTTAGAGGTTCCCGATTCCAATTGGTAATCCATGTCCCCTTTGACATAGCGCCAATCGGAAATTGTTAGTTAAAATTTTTTGCCATAATTGAGGAAAGGATAGAAGCCATGGAACTCGCTGAGGTCAGGGGACCCAAAGACACCGTACTTGGGTGATCCTTCATGATTTCCCATGAGGATCACAAGGAGGGAGTGTAGCCACCAAAGTTGGCCATTTCCTAAATACAAAATGGAGGAACACAAAGCTTGCAGGTTAAAATGGACAAAGTTTGCAGCACAAGCAGGCTGCACCAAGCCAATGTGTATTCTGTCTGCTAAGAGAGCAGACAGCACCAAAACGAACATTCCGCATACTAATAAGGCAATCTCCGGGATAGTTAACATAGTAATGGAACGTTCCCAGGGACAATGGACACAAATAGGGAAGTGATTGCAACAGTGTATGGGAAACCAGACACCCCGGCACCAGCAGGGTTCGAAAACAAAGCACCTGAAAGCCCGCCCAGCAACCGAGGGACAGCCTCAGTATTGGGGGGATTCAAACAAATCGATTGGGAAGAGACCCAATCGATTCCCAGCAGGTAGAGGGACCGCCCAAAAGGGCGCGAAGCCCTAGGACCTATAAAAGACAGGTCCCAAACTTAGTTTGTTCTTCTTGACCAGCCCTCCTCTCTGGACCAGCCCTCTCGACCAGCCTTTTACCGAAGAAGTCCTTGACCGAGAGAGAGGAGAGGTTTGGGACAGCAGCCGCCAGCAAGTAAGTGTCTCACGACTATCGCTACCAGAGATAGGCACTCCTGACCCCTTTTTAACCCGTACTAACCTGAAGTCTGAGGACCAGTGCAGAGCAAGAGGCCTTGTCCCCTGATCCAGCAGTTCCCTTTAAGATAAGTATTGGTCTATCTAGTGGTAGGAATAGTTTAGTCATCTTAGCGTGTGCATGAGTAGATTATAATTGTATTATAATAAACTCATTTGTTTGAACTTACTAATTGGTGTATGGTTTTATTGCTTTGAACTTGACCTTGAAACTTGTGGCGGTATCTTAACGATACCTGGCGACTCCAGAGCTAAGAAACAAAACAGAGCCAAATTGAGTGTTAAGCACACTCCCCCAGAACGAGCAACAATAGCCGCCACAGGAAGTTTACCCCGGGGAATGTTGAGAGTCCATAAGCTCTCTAAACCTGGTTAAGTGTGATGTGTCTACAGATATGAGCACTGCATATTGGGAAAACAGAAACTAGAGATTGAAGCAGTTGTCCCACTTACTTGATTTGAAGACTTTGTAAGCATTGTGTTGGATATCCACAAGTGGTAGCCACCTATAGGGCCATGGTTAGCTCTGGTCGTTAGAGCGCAGCAGTTAACAGTGCCAACTGCGTGGGTTCTATCCCAATATCGGCTGAGGTATTCTTAGGGCCTGCCTTTGCATCTGGCTGATTGAAAAGTAACCCAAACAAAAACAACAGTGATCATAATAGTCAAGATGTCAAAATAGTCAAAATATCAGCATTTGGAAGAACCAACATGCTGAGATCTTCAACTAATTTGGATTGATTGAATGGATGCATGAAGATAGATTGTGCTTCCTCTTCACTTCGATAAGCTTCTAGTTAATGTGCCAACGCCTTTGTGCACTTCTTGAAATCAAGCAAGTTATTTCCAACCTCCACACAAATTCTGATGGCTTTTCATTTATTATAAAACCTTAGTTACCTCAGAAATCAAAGTTTTGTTCATTTGTGACAAAATTTGCAAACACTTGTCTTGCCTCCTTAAACTGATACCTACAGGTTTACTGACACAACCAAATATTTCCTTTGCTATTGAAACTAACTGGGTTGATTTACAATCTTTGCACTTGACAAAATTTCAATCAAAGGTTGTTCAAAGACTAGGGTTGAAAATAAGCAGCTGCATTGAATTTGGTGAAGACGTTTTAACTATTGCGCAACTTTTTTCCCATAACTTATTTGTTTCCCCCTGTCGTAACCTGGCAGGGCCTAGTTTTGAGCCCAATTAAACTGTATATTTTAAATTAAAGAATTGGGCACGTTAAATCAAACAGCTGTCAAACCTGAGGCAGGCTGTGGGGATTCAAACTTGACCAGAGTCGAATGCACAACCCACAGACCGACTGCCAGAAACTTATCAGGAGATCATCCCACCCTACTGATATGCCCCAGTGTATTGTCAGCAGCCCAGGTCGAGCCACGCTCTCGAGCACCCAGAGTTTCCTTATATGAGAACAGCTTAGGTGCAGACCACACCACCAGAGGTGGACACCTGGGGCGGGCTCAGTTGTCCTCTCAAATAGTCATCAACTGGACAGTGGATGCTGACACCCCCTCCCGAGACTTCACTGGCAGAAAGCCAGAGGAAACGGCAAAAGGGTGTGAAGGGAGGGGGGATAAAAACAGACACCTGAGGACATCAGCAGTGAAGACTCCATGCAAAGGCAATTGAGACATCTAACCAGAGACAGAAATAAATGTGAGACCCATCTTCGAAAGGACAGACCTGAGCTACTCAGGGAATAGGACCCAAGGCTCAACCGCCATCATCTTTACAGGTAGTATATCGATTCTTGGGAATCTTCGGTAAATGTTATTGGGTTCATTTACGGGTAAATATTGTAGTTAAATAAAGTTGGTTTGATTTTATACTTGTGTTGCCCTTTGTTGTCCTCGTTACTGAAGACATCCGGGTAAAACTTTCATTAAAATACTGGTCAAAGGGGCAGCACGATGGCGCAGTGGTAGCACTGCAGTCTCAAGGCACCCAGGTCCCAGGTTCAATCCCAGCTCTGGGTCACTGTCCGTGTGGAGTTTGCACATTCTCCCCGTTTTTGCGTGGGTTTCGCCCCACAACCCAAGGATGTGCAAGGTAAGTGGATTGAACACGCTAAATTGCCCCTTAATTGGAAAAAATGAATTGGGTACTCTAAATTTATTTTTTTTAAATACTGGTCGAAGTATCTGAGGTTTTATAGACACAACACCGCTCTCATTCTAAACTCTCAGTATCTGAGTGTTGATAATTTTCTGACACTAGATCTATTCAAACAGATGTAATTTCAGGATCCAAGTCATTGCCAAAGCATTTACGACGTCACCGCTCGCTGGGATTTAAGGAACTTGTGGGATGGAAACTCAAACTCACGTAGCTGGCAGCCAAAGTTCAGATGAAAAGAAACAAGCTTGCCTTTGTTGGCAAGATAACAAAAAAATCCATATTGCGCAATCAAATAAGCTTCGCAAGTAACCCATCTGATCTGTCATCATGCATCTGTAACCAAAAGCAACGATCAAAGTGGCAAGTTAACGGAATTCGCTTTTGAAAATCAAAGAATGGTAAAGAACACACCAAAATATTGTTTTTGACATGACTCAGCTCTACTAACATGCTTCGTATTCCCTCACTCTGAAAATCCCTCCCCCCCCCCCCCCCCCCCCCCACGCACACAATCCATGGCATGACCTTTTCTGTGGTATTATTCCATGAACACTTATAGTGATGTATCCAAGTGGCTCTTGCTTGAAGGAAAGCTAGAGCAGTTAATGTTGACAGTCTATTGGACTACATAAGGGTGTCACAGCTGAAGCTGTTCTTGCCCTTACAGTGGGTGCACTTTTCAAGAGGACAATAATTAGGAATAGGAGTCTAAAATAATTATTTGTATCCCTGGTCCAATGGCTGATGAGATTCTTCCCATGTAAAATGGAGGCTATCTATTCAGCTCTCTCACTCAGTCTCTTCTTCCTTAGTCCCATACCTAGCGTGTCGCACCATCCCATCTCTACCTAGCATTTAACAGACTGGTTGCCTCTGTGTAACTCAATGCCTGCACCCTTTTTCTGACTTCTAACAGCCACTCCTCAGTGCAGTGTCCACCATTGATTAGAAGAGCTTCCTCAAACACATTTACCGTTCTGTGTTCGCCTCTCCTGCACTCAACGGTTCAAATTCCTTCTGTGTGATTTCCATGCACTAATCACAGACACTCTGTTAAAGTCAACAACTAAATCCTTGGTGGCTGCATTCTCAATTTGTCCTGGTCAACCTCTTCAGAACCCTCAATATGATTGGTAAATCCATCCTCATATAATACTAGCTAGTCATCCAGCTAATCTTTTCACCACCATCCTCAAATTCATGACTGTTACCGTGCTATCTAATACAAAGCTACAGAGACTGAGACTTTCTCTAGCTTAACACGGCACATCAGGAGATGGGTTCTCCTGTCAGAAACGCTGCAGCAGAGTCACCTATTAATTACTCAGGTTGAATCTGATGCGCTGCAGGAACTCATGTAAGCTCCTTTGGCAGTAACTGCCAAACCTGCAACCTCTACCATCTCGAAGAACAAGGCAACAGTTGCATGGAAACAATCTGCAAGTTCCCCGCCAAGCCACTCACCATCCTGACCTGGAAATATAGCGCTGTCCCTTCACTGTCGCTGGGTCAGAATCCTGGAACTCCCTCCCTATCAGCACTGTGGATGTACCTACACCACATGGCTGCAGCGGCTCAAGAAGGCGGCTCACCACCACCTTCTCAAAGGCAATTAGGGATGGGCAATAAATACTGGCCTAGCCTGTGACACCCACATCCCATGAACAAATAAATAATGACTAGGCAATAGAGCCAGAGTGGTTGGAGTAAGAAAGTCATGGATTAACTTGTAAAGAGGGGAAAGTGGATTGAGAGACAGAGAGATAATGGCGGCCAATGAGGACAGGATGACAAGAAAGCAAAGGAAATTCATGGCCGCAAAGTCATGGATGATTTACCGTACACCGGTTGCCATTTGGGAGATCAGGGACAGTGGCACTGGAGAAAAGATAGATGAAGATCTTAGCGGCGGGTGATATAAAAACAGAGGAGGCTAATATATTGGAAGTGAGGGAGATGATGTTGATGATGGAGGCTATGAAGGATTTTACAGCAAAAAATACCTGCTAGGTTTCAGGATATTATGATAATTTTCCCACAGAGAGGATTGCAATTAATGTATTACTTTTTTTTAAAACAACCTCACTCTTGATTACTAATTAAAATTGTTGCATCCAAAAATGAACCAGCAATTGTCCAGGCAATGGAAAAACAACTTTCCCCATGATGCTCTAAAACCTTTAACAAAAGAAAAGTTACTGAGGCAGAAGCCTCGGTAATTGCAAACTCAGAAACACAGGAGGATGCAGGAGAGGTGAGAGCACAAACTGAGTATTCATTATTTTCCTCTTGTACAAAGAACAGTTTGATTGACTGAAATGCTACTTTAATGCAAGAAGCTTCCCCTCACCAAACGTTCAACTGATCCACTGTAAGAGAATTTGAAGAAATGCAGAAACGTAGAAAATAGGAGCAGGAAGAGGCCATTCGGCCCTTCGAGCCTGCTCCGCTATTCATTATGATCATGGCTGATCATACAACTCAATAGCCTAATCACGCCACACCTCTCCCCTCCCACAATATCCTTTCATTCCCTTCGCCCCATGCACTATATCTAACTACTTCTTGAAACCTGCACTAGAGGTTCCTAGAAGCACAAGTTTTAGTGAGGAGCTGAAGGAAATTAGTATTAGTAAAGAAATGGTTTGGGGGAAATTAATGGGATTGAAGGTGGACAAATCTCCAGGGCTGATAATCTTCATCCCAGAGTACTTAAGGAAGTGGCCCGAGAAATAGTGGATCCATTGATGATCATTTTCCAAAATTCTTTGGACTCTACAATGGTTCCTACAGACTGGAGGGTAGCGAATATAACCCTCTATTCAAAATCGAAGACAGAGAGAAAACAAGGACTATAGACCAGTGAGCCTAACGTAAGTAGTAGGGAAGTTGTTGAAGTCCACTTTCATAGCACAGCATTCGGAAAACAGTGGTGCAACCAGACAACGTCAGCATGGATTTACAAAAGGAAAATCATGCTTGGCATATGTATTAGAATTCTTTGAAGATGTAACTACTAGAGTTGACTAGGGAGAACTGGTGGATGTGGTTTATTTAGACTTTCGGAAGGCTTTTAACAAGGTCTCACGTAGCAGATTAACATGTAAAGTTAAAGTGCATGGGATTACAGGTAGGTAGTGTCTTGACATGGATGAAAAGCTGATTAACAAACAGAAAGCGAAAAACTGCCTGCAATATTACCGGTGTGGTCTCACCAAGGCCTTGTATAATTGCAGCAAGACATCCCTGCTCCTGTATTCAAATCCTCTCACAAGGAAGGCCAGCAAACCATTTGCCTTCTTTACCGCCTGCTGCACCTGCATGCTTCCCTTCAGCGACTAGTGTATGAGGACAAATAATAATTTGCCTTCCTGTTTTTACTACCAAAGTGGATAACCTCACATTTCTCCAAATTATATGCATCTGTCGTTCATTTGACCACTCACCCAACTTGTCCAAATCACGCTGATGGATCTCTGCATCCTCCTCACAGCTCAGCCCCCCCACCCAGCTCTGTGTCAAATACATATCTAAGATACACAGCCATTCAGGTCAGGTTACAATTATGCAAGTAGATATAGGGAAGCAAGAGCCAGCTCCCAGGAAGGTAATGCACTCAGAGTACTTATGAGAGGCTGATTAATGTTCCTGAGCTTGAAAAGCTATTAATGGCAGACTCAAATTTGTGATGTAATAAAAGCAAAAGATTGCAGATGTTGGAAATGGAAATAAAAACAGTAAATGATGGAAAAACCAGCGGGTCTGACAGCATCTGTGGAAAGAGAAAGGGGCCGACTATTTCTTCAACCCCCCTGCCACGGCGTGTTTTCAGGCAGAGAAGGCAGACATTGCCAGGAAACCTGCCGCGGTAGAAGCAGAAAAGCGAGGCCAGAGGTATTTTATAATTAAGGGACACTTTGTTTTTATTTGTTCATGGGATGTGCTTCGCAGGATGTGCCAGCATTTGTTGCCCATCTCTAATTGCCCTTGAGGGGTCGGTTGAGATTCAATCGCATTGCTGAGAGTCTGGAGTGACTTATTGGCCAGGCCAGGTAACGATGGCAGATTTCCTTCCTTAAAAGACATTAGTGAACCAGATGGATTTTTACGACAATCGACAATGGTTTCACAGTCATCACTAGACTTTCCAGAATTTAATTGAATTCAAATTTCAACATCAGCAGATGTGGGATTTGAACCTGGGAGTACTCTGGGTCTCTGGATTACTAGTCCAGTGACAATATCACTATTCCACCGCCTCCCCATTTAGTGTGGCCAATCTACATCTTTGGGTTGTGGGGGTGAGACCCACACTGACACAGGGAGAACGTGCAAACTCCTCACAGACAGTGACCTGGGGCTAGGATCAAACCCGGGCCTTCGGTGTCGAGAGGCAGTAGCGCTAACCACGGCGCCACAGTGCTGCCCTCATATCCAGACCAGAATTAACGTTTCGGGTCCATATGGCTCTTCTTCAAAGCCCAAATTTGAAACGGTTGATCACAGAGTTCTGACACAACATCCACTCCAAAAATATCCTGTCTGCTCGCTCCACAGATGCTGCCTGACCTATCGAGTGTTTGAATAGTTTTTTTGTTTCTATCTCAGGTTTCTGGGATCGATTGCATTCCACAGATAGAGTCATAGATGTTTACAGCATGGAAACAGGCCCTTCGGCCCAGCTTGTCCATGCCACCCAGTTTCTATCACTAAGTTAGTCCCACTTGCCCGCATTTGGCCCATATCCCTCTATACCCACCCTGCCCGTGTAACTGTCTAACTGCTTTTTGAAGGACAAAATTGTACCCACCTCTACCACTGCCTCTGGCAGCTCATTCCAGATGCTCATCACCCTCTGTGTGAAATAAGTTCCCCTCTGGTCTCTTTTGTATCTCTCCCCTCTCACCTTAATTCTACGCCCTTTAGTTCTAGACTCTTCCACCTTTGGGAAAAGTTGTTGACTATCTGCCTTATCTATGTTCCTCATTATTGTTTTCTGTGTTGTGATCCAATTTGAAAAAAAACATTTTAAAAATAAATTATGCTGTGAAATCAAACTTGGTTTTGGGGTGCTTTGAAGCACAACAGAGTTAAATGAGATTCCAATGTGACTGTGCACGGAGCAGATTAACTATAGGGCGCGATTGAACGGCCACGCTGCACCCGAAAAGAAGCGCAATGCGGCGCAACGTGGCCATGCTCCTGGAACCTGCCCATTCACAATGCCTCACAAGATCAAATGCAGTCTCGCGAGACATTGTGGGCAGGATCACCTTTTGCCAAATCTGCATATTAGAGCGAGACAACTAGTCTCACTTTAACATACAGGCTCCCAAGGCACCCAAGGCATTGGGGTCTATTCCCTTCGCCTCAGAGATCTCGGGTGAGAGTTGTTCAGTACTGGTCTCCACTACAGGGACAAGATGGAACGGTACTCCTGGCACTGCCCAGGTGACACTGCCAGGGTACCAGGTTGGCACTGCCAAAGTGCCAAGCTGGAATTTTTTTGCGCAGTTGCGATCGAGCCAGGGTATGCCCTAGAACATAGAACATAGAACATTACAGCGCAGTACAGGCCCTTCGGCCCACGATGTTGCACCGTCCTGTGAAACCACTCTAAAGTCCCTCTACACTATTCCCTTATCGTCCATATGCCTATCCAATGACCATTTGAATGTGTTTAGTGTTGGCGAGTCCACTACTGTTGCAGGCAGGGCATTCCACGCCCTTACTACTCTCTGAGTAAAGAACCTACCTCTGACATCTGTCCTATATCTATCTCCCCTCAAGTTAAAGCTATGTCCCCTTGTGCTGGACATCATGGTGCAGGTGTTGGGGAGTTGGTGTGGGGGGGGGAGGGGGAAGGAAGGTGACTTCCTCATTCTGAGTTGGGGCTTGGGGTCGCGTTGGGGGCTCCAGAGATTGGGATGCCATTTAAAAATGGCGTACTGATCGCTCGCTACATTGAGGAGTTCCGATGAGCGGAGCTCCTCAACGCAGAAAACAGCGCTACATATGGCTTCAGCCGTGCGTTTCCCGGCTGAAGCCCCCTATCTATCCCGCATGATGTTAGATAGCGTTAGAGCGGCTAACCGCACTCACTGTGGGACTTTGCTCCCATGTAAGTTTCAGGCAAAAGAGTCGCCCACTGACTTTTCCGGTGTAATCTTATCCACAACTTAAATCACACAACAGGGCAGAATGAGATCTACTAATTCCTAGATTACAGCTCATCAACTGCTTGTAGTAACACTAGCCTCTCGTGCGACACACCACATCTCCAAACAGCTGTTTGAAACATTTAACTTTTGTACAGTATAGATGTCAAGTTTTGTTTTGGTTATGCTGTTTACATCTAGTTAATTTGACCTTCAGAAGGAAGTTTCTCACATATATCAGAAATAGAATAATATAGGCATAATCTTTAGCTTCTAAATATCTTTGCATTTTCTTTTGCCTGAAACTTACATCTGCTGGATCAAGATTCTGACATGAGTGGATGATAAAGTGTTCAATGTCAATCCCCGTTCCCATAATGAGTCCATATGCGAATGGACTACAAGATACAGGCCAGATAGGCTGGATTTTTCAGTGGGCCTTGGGTCCCCAGCTTCCAGCCCATATGAGGGACCTAAGCAAAGCCATGTCAGTAGCACTTTCAACCCAGCAACCTTCGTGGTGGCAACTTCCTAATTCGCCACCTCTGCGCTCTCCTTCCTGGGGGTCAGGCTCCAGTTGCTGCCTGCCCAATCAGAGGGCCTGCAGTGATGTACAATCAGAGGGCCTGTAGAGATGTCCAATCAGAGAGCCTGAAAACGATGACCAGCTGGCAGACCTACAGGGGGAGGCTCAACATGGCAGTGGCCTCGATTGGCTGCAAAAAGGCAAATAATAAAGAGAGGACCGAAGCCTATAAGATCTTTTGAAGATCACATTTCATAACTTAGCTTAAACCAAATGTCATGGCTCAACATGTGACCAAGTAATTACACTGAGAGTGCAATGGGACAGAGGCATTCATTGTAACTCAAGTTACAGGTGTGCCCAATATTCCATCAATTGCATTGCAGGGAACACGGGGGTCCACAAAGGAACACTATTTTTGCAATGACCAATTTAGAAGCTTCTGCAGAGAACATGAGCACCGACGGCAAAATAACTATTTGACGGGAATGATCTCATTGTCTCTTGGCCCTGTCACAATCCCTGTTCCTTCCCCACGATTTCAATCTCTCTCCCTGGTCATTGTCTATGTGGCTGAACCAGAACGTTCCGAACCATGGCGTGCTGCCAGATTCTGAGTCAACCTTCCAGCACCAAATTCTCATCATGACAAAAGCTGTTCAATTCCATTTCTGGAATATCACCACTCTCCGCCCTAAGCCTCATCTCATTCGCTGCTCAATTCCTCACCGATGCCTTTGCTGCCTCCAGGGCCAACCAGGCTCTCCTGGCCAGCTTCAAATCTTCACTCTCCAAATAGAAACATAGAAAATAGGAGCACGAGTAAGCCATTCAGACCTTCGAGCCTGCTCCGCCATTCATAATGATCATGTCTGATCATTCAACTCAGTAACCTGTTCCCACTTTCCCCAATATCCTTTGGTCCCTTTAACCCCTAAGAGTGATATCTAACTCCTTCTTGAAAACATACAATATTTTGGCCTTAAATGCTTTCTGTGGTAGTGAATGCCACAGGCCAACCACTCTCTCAGTGAAGAAACTTCTCCTCATCTCAGTCCTAAATGGTTTACTCCATATACTTAGACTGTAATCCCTGTTCTGGACACCTTGCCATTGGGAACATCCTTCTTGCATCTACCCCGTCTAGTCCTGTTCGAATTTTCTAGGTTTCTATGAGATCTCCCTCCTCATTTTTCTAAACTTCAGTGAATATAATCCTAACTAACTCAACCTCTCCTCATACATCGGTCCCACCATCCCAGGAATCAGTCTGGTAAACCGTTGCTGTACTCCCTCTCTAGTAAGAAGATCCTTCCCCATCGGAGTTTATTGAAAACTTTGCTGCTCACCAATTAGCTGCATCAATTAGCCGGCCTCTTGTGCAATCTCAATCTCTTTGACCCACCAGTAAGATCTCCAGCTGTCCAGTTAGGGCGATCGACAGTGCTGGTTTTGCTGAGACATTCCTGGTTTTTCATTAAATGTTCTAGTGTCCCAATAATTTCCAAAAATCAGTTCAAATGTTCTGTTTTCCACTATTTCCATTTTTGTCAAATATAAATTGGGTCTGGGGTGGTGGGGGGGGAAATCCATGTGAAATGCAGTCCCTCTTTTTATAACATCCATCACATTGCATTGCATCGTATGCAGATGCCCCCCAACTGCTCCCTGGATCTTTCCAAGGGAGTTGCCACTATCCTTCTGGCTCCATTGCTGATCACGCATTTTCAACGATCCATGGAATCGGGTTGCCATATTCTGGGACATATTCTGGGAGATGTTGACCTCCCACCATCAACTGGCCCTTCCCCACACACTCTTGCCATTGGTCACCCAGCATGTCAATCATTAAAGAGCCCCCTCTTCCCATTATTTTTCAATGTGTACTGGTTTTGACTTTTGAAAATCTGATCACCCTTCTGGGCCCTGCATCGAGCTCTAGAATTCTCTCGCTCAACCCCCTGACTCTCTGCCACCCTTTAAAGCCCAACTCATTGAATCAGCTTTTGCTCACCCACATTAATGTTTCCTTACTTAGCGCAGTGTCAACTCATCTCTTGCGCCGAGCCTTAACAAATGTGCTTGTTGATTTCTGTTACAATTGGACGTTGTTCTGTGACCTGTTCGGTGGGAATTCTCCGTCCGTTCACGCCGGCGGGAATCTCCGGTCCCACTGCAGTGAATGGAGCTTTGGCGGGGCAGACTCACATCGGAGAATCCCAGCCAAACATTTCAGCTGTACGTTTCAGTGACTATTCAGCAGATCAGTAATTAATTCTCACGTACTCTGCCAGTTTCATTTGCATGAAGAACAACATTATTTTCCATTCTGCATCTGCAGTCAGATGCACCATTCGTAAATGATTACAAGCAGTTTAACAATGGGCTATTCAATTTTTTAATCAATAAGCCCATAGAAAAGTGAGAGAACAGTTAATCATAACTAAACATGTCAACAGTGTCTCCAAATAACAAACATGCAGTATCCAGATTTAGCAAATCATAAATAAACCTTTCCACACATGGTCCAACAAATAACATCACCCAGTACATGTTTGCACAGCCCCAGGCTCCAGGCTAGCCTAGCTATTGAAAGAAATTATTGGTTAAAAAATCTTCCATGCCCTCCCTCAACTGAAGTCAGAACAAGGGTTTGAAATGTATCATCCAATTAGTTCATCAATGCGATTATCATCATCTTAATATTCATCAGCACTGCCAACAAAACTTCAACGCAGCAAGAAAATCTGCAGACCTTATCAGTGAATAATCCCCCCCCCCCCCTTCCACCAATCACTAGTTCCTCTCTGCAAGGATCCAAGAAGGAGCACAAAACATTCTTTTCTAAGTCTAATGTTTGTTACTTCGGTAGCAGAGTGTGCTCTACGAAGCTTGTGATTATAATATCAGCAAGTACTGGAAGTACTGAGCCGCAGGTCTAGCAGCATCTGTGGAATGAGAAACAGAGTCAAACGTTTCAGGTTAATGATCTTTCAACAGAAGGTAGCTGGCTGGAATCATAACCAGCAAAAGTGGCAGATGGTTGAGGTTGTTGGAGGCCAATCAACTCAGCCCTAGGATGGCTAGTGTAGGCCCAACTATCTTCAGCTGCTTCATCAGTGCGTTCTTCCCTCCAAGAAAAAGTCAGAAATGGGGATGTTCTCTGATGGTTGCACAACGTTTAGTATTTTTAAAAATAAATTTAGAGTACCCAATTAATTTTTTCCAATTAAGGGGCAATTTAACGTGGTCAATCCGCCTAACCTGCACATCTTTGGGTTGTGGGGGTGAAACCCACGCAGACACGGGGAGAATGTGCAAACTCCTCACAGACAGTGACCCAGGGCCGGGATTCGAACCCAGGTCCTCAGCGCCGTAGGCAGCAATGCTAACCACAACGTTTAGTATTATTCATAACCCCCCCAATACAGGGCGGCACAGTGGCGCAGTGGGTAGCACTGCTGCCTCACGACGCCGAGGACCCGGGGTCAAACTCCGGGTCACTGTCCGTGTGAAGTTTGTACATTCTCCCCATGCCTGTGTGTGGCCTTGCTAAATTGCTCCTTAATTAGGAAAAAAAATTGGGTACTTTAATTTTTAAAAGGAAATAAATTAATAACTCTTCAGATACTGAAGCAGTCTGTGTTTACATGCAGCAAGACCTGAACAACATTCTGGCTTGAGCTGATAAGTAACAAATAACATTTTTGTCACACAACTGCCAATCTCTCCCTCAATGCCAGCAAAACTAAGGAGCTGGTCATTGACTTCAGGAAAAAAATATTGTACGCTCCTGTCTGCATTAATGATGCCGAGATGGAGATGGTTGACAGCTTCAAATTCTTGGGTGTGCACATCACCAACAATTTGTCCTGGTCTACCCACATCGACGCTACGACCAAGAAAGCACAACAGCGCTTATACTTCCTCAGGAAACTAAGGAAATTCGGCATGTCCATATAGAAAGCAACATATTTGGCTGCATCACAGCCTGGTTTGACAGCTGCTCGGCCCAAGATCGTAAGACACTATAGAGAGTCGTGAACACAGCCCAATCCATCACACGAACCCGCCTCCCATACATTGACTGTCTTTACACCTCCCGCTGACCTGGGAGAGCGGGCAGCATAATCAAAGACCTCTGCCAACTCAGTTCTCCCTTCTAACCTCTTCTATCGGACAGGAGATACAAAAAGTCTGAGACCACGCACCAACAGATTCAAAAACAGCTTCTTCCACGCTGTTACCAGACTCCTGAATGACCCTCTTATGGACTGCACTGATCTCTCCACACATCTTCTCTACAGAGTAGTACACCACTCCGTATGCTTCCCTCGATGTCTATGCATTTACATTGTGTACCCCAGGGGTGGGCAAACTTTTCCGTGCAAGGGCCACATTCAGAAATTCACAATTCACAAAGGGCCGCATAGTATATTAAGTAAAATAGTTACTTCACCCGGTTATGATTCTGGGCGCCTCATATAGAACATAGAACATTACAGCACAGAACAGGCCCTTCGGCCCTCGACGTTGTGCCGAGCAATGATCACCCTACTCAAGTCAACGTATCCACCCTATACCAGTAAGTAACCCAACAGCCCCCCCCCCCCCCCCCCCATTAACCTAAAAAAAAAAAATTTTTTTTAAATAAATTTTTTTTTTTTTAATATTTTTTTTTAATGACTTGGTGGGCCGCAGAAATACCTTTGGCGGGCCGCATGCGGCCCGCGGGCCGTAGTTCGCCCACCCCTGGTGTACCCTATCGTATGTCCTATGTTTTTCATGTATGGAACAATCTGTCTGGACTGTCTGCAGACAATACTTTTCACAGTACCTCGGTACACATGACAATAAACTCAAATCCAAATCCAAGCAATGCCCATTTCTAACAAGAGAGAATTTAACCCTTCTCCCCTTGACATTCACCAGCATATCCATCACTACATACCCTCACCATTATCACCTTGGGGGGGTTACAATTGACTAGAAACTGAAATGGAACGGTCACATTAACACGGGGGTACAAGAACAGTTCAGAGGCAGGGAATCTGAGGCGAACAACTCAGACTCAGAAGCTTGACACCATTCAAAACAAAATAGCCTTCTTGAATGGACCAAATTCCATCTATACATTCATTCCCTCCATCACAGACACACAGAGCGGCAGTGTGTACCATCCTGATGTACAGCAGCAATTCACCAAGGCTCCTTCAACATCAGCATCCAAACCTGTGACCCTGCCACCACCTCAAAGATCAAGGGCAGCAAACATATGCAAATACCGCCACACGCAAGTTCCCCTCCAAGCCACTCACCATCCTGACTTGGAAATATATCGTCGTTCCTTCACTGTCACTGGGTCAATTCCTAACAGCACTGTGGGTGTACCTAGACCATATGGACTGCAACGATTTAAGGCAGCAGCTTACTGTCACCTTCTCAAGGGCAATTAAGGATGGGTAATAAATACTGGTCTTGTCAGTGACATTCACATCGTGAATAAAAACTTTAAGCCAAGTTCAAATGTCATTTGTAATTACATGGCCGTACTGAGTAGCTGACCACATAAGGAATTTCATTTTTGTGTCTATTTGAATCACTGTACATCTTCTAATTTCAAATAACTTGCCAATAGAGCACACGCATATTTGAAATTAAAATATAACAGTTAATCATAATGGAGATAATCACACGGTAACACAAAACTTGAGTATTGCTGAAAAAAGAGAAATGCTGTTGAAGCTTTTGGTCTTTCACTCAACAGGACAGATGCAAGGATGCCAAATTTCAAAGGGGGCAACAATTTATACTGCAGTAGAATTGGGTTCTGATTCGTTGGAAAGTATACTCTGATTGGTTGAGGTGTTACCATGAAGAATGTATCAAGGAACTATTGAATTAAACAAACGCATGTGGGCAACAGTTGGATGCTGGATGGGGAGTCACAAAGGAAGTGGATAATATCCCTGATAGGCAGGGGACACCCTCCCATAGAAGATATCCTGGGGGATAATGGGCAAGCATTCTAATGGCAGGGATGTCAATTAGACAGCACTGGTAACCCAAGGGAATATGTAGCCTCAGTTAACCACCTGTTGGTAGTAGGCTAGGGAGCCACATACTAAGTTTGCTGATGACGCAAAGATAGATGGAAAGTATGTATTAATAGGTTAAAAAATTGGGCAAAACTGTGGCAAATGGATTTCAGTATAGGCAAACGTGGGGTTATTCAATTTTTTTCCAATTAAAGTGCAATTTAGCGTGACCAATCCACTTAACCTGCACATCTTTGGGTTGTCGGGGTGACACCCGCGCAGACACGAGGAGAATGTGCAAACTCCACACAGTGACCCAGGGCCGGGATCGGACCCGGGACTTCAGCGCTGTAGGCAGCAGTGCTAACCACTGCGCCACCGTGTCGCCCATCTTCCACCTCCTGACTGACTATCCCCCCCCCCCTCTCATTTCACTGTTACAATTCTGGTCTTTGTAAGATGGTTACGTTTTGAATTGTCTCTTTTAATTTAAAGTAAAACAGAATGCCATGGAATGAGGAATGATGTTAAGCTGTACTGTACTCTGCCTGGTGACAGGCCCGTGTGTTCTGGTTGCCTAATAGGGTCAGGGGCCCAGTTCAAAATTTAGTGACAGTAAGGTGCAAGCTTTAACACCTGAACACAAAGGAGGTCACAGCTCACCTTACTGCTGCCTATACTCACAGGCTGCCAGAGGCAGTCAGACCAAAAGGTTTTGGGCCAAGAAGACACACAATAGGTTTTGCTAAGCAAGGCAGAAGAAAAGGACTGTTTTGGAGTAACCACCAAGTGGAGGGCTGGGGAGACTGGAATCCATGTATGAGGAAATCAACCATGATTGAATGGTGGAGTGGACTGGACTCGATGGGCCGAATGGCCTTACTTCCGCTCCTATGTCTTATGGAAACAAGGATTGTCAAAGACCATGGGACCACCAGATACCTTGCAACAGGAAGTCCATTCGATTATGTTCAAAGAGTTGAGTGGAAAGACTTTGGGGTAAAGTTTCCATCCCCGCTCTCTGTGGGAATCGTCACGGGTGGGATGGAAAATTTGCCGGACCACTTCAAGGTCCATTGACTTTGGGGATGACCTTGGACGGAAGTTTTCAGTCTTGGGGAGGATGCAACCAGAAATTCCAGCCCTTTGTTTAAAAGAACATTGGAAGATTCACCGTGGTTAAGCAGGGGGAAGAGATGCTATTAGAGCTGGGGACAGCTCTGATTTTAAATTCAATGCTACATGTCCACGGAAAGTATAATGGGTAACTGTGACATGGGGTTTTCTATTGTGTTAAAAAGTTATTTTTCTGTAGTGTATTAGTTGCCTGCTCAGTAATACCTACTCCAAGTTGATTTTAGTATGGTTGTTACAGTAAAAGTCTTAAAATGTGGAAACCTGTCATGTGATCTGTTGAGTCAGTCACTGCGAAATGTATATCTCTTAAAGTTATCAGTCACTAAGCAGTGTGTTGTAGCCATCTGGGATGGCCACTTCCAGAATACAAAATGGATGATCACAGTTACTGTTGGGAAATATGGACAATGTTAAGAAAGCAAGCAGGCACAGAGCCTGTATGTGTATTGAGAAGGCAGCTCCCAGACGAGACTGAAACTGTAAGTCAATTAACATATTGATGGCCCATCTCTGGGAACAAAGGAAAGACACTCAAGCAACCGATCTAGCTCCAGACACCCCGGCGGCAGTTCCCCAAACTGAAAGTGTAAACAAAGATGGAGACTTCCACACAGTATAGAGTCCGATCAAGGCCATTTTACAGGACGAGTGATGAAAAACGTCCTTACAATTTTCGGCATAAAACAAAAATTTCATGTTGCATACCACCCCCAATCAAGCGGCATAGTAGAAAGAATGAACAGAACTTTAAAAGCAACCCTCAGAAAAATGGTGCAACAACACAACAGCACCTGGGACACAGTTCTCCCATTTGCATTAATGTTCATTCGAAACACTGTATCCACGTCCACAGGATACACCCCCCACACCCTCATGACCGGACGCCCCATGAAAAGGACAGAATATTTATTAGGACTGGGTTTGGCCAGCCCCGCAGTCACCGCCCTCACCCATGAGAAAGCAATTCACAGATTATAGAAAATGTAAAAGCAGCCCAGCTCGCCGCAGCTGTTAGGTTTGGGGCACGCAAGAAGCGAAGTAAAGTTTGCTTTGACAAGACAGTACATGCCACAGAATTTGTGGTAGGGCAGCAAGTCATGCTCGCCCTATACAACCCCAGTTCATTCCTCTCCCCCAAATGTGCAAGACCGTACTCTATTTCTGATAAAGTCAGCCCCTCCATATATAAAATCACCTATCCCAATGGCAAATCTGCGTGGTTCCACATAAACCAGCTTAAGGCTTATGGCTCGCAGAACAACCATTCACATCACATCTCGCTCGCAGCAGCAGATGACCATGCCCCGCCCACGAACGACCTTTTCCTACCCTCCCCAACCAGTTCAGTCCATCCTCAGACACAACTTCGACTCCACCCCCAGAGGCACGACTCCGCCTCTCCCTTCCCCCAACCGACAAGACAGCAATAGCGATAGCGACAGCCCCAGCACACCATGCTACAATTACACACCTGCACCAGGCCCCACTCCCAGTGACTCCGAACATGATTCCAGTGACCCCTTTGAAATTACGTATATTAAAGCCCCTGATCCAGACCCACCGCCCGACGATTATGGATTGCCCCCGAGCTGCTCCAACCTCGATACAAAATACTGGCACCGAGACAATTCATTCAGGCTCATCCGGAATTATGAGATGGACCCCAATTCGCCCCAAGCAGCTTTAGCACGACTACTCCAGTCAAGAGTATATCAACCGGGAGAAGATGATGACTTAGAGTCTGACTCCCAACAAACGAATCCCTTTGCGACTCTGTTCGCTATGGAGCAATGAGGTGTCCAGATGATGGTAAAAAGGAACCGATGGAGATTTACGGTGTCCTTTCTGATGGAACCCGCACAATTTTGTTATGTTAGTTTGTTGTTTTAAATGTTTGTTACTGTCAATGTTGAATGTTGTCTGTTCACTTAATGTTTTCATGGCCCCACGCCACCACTCTTATAATCCCAACTGGCAGTTAAAGGAACAAGTTTGTCCGCAGACAACCATTCATAACTGCTCTTCTGCTTTGAAGGTAGAAGTTAACAAAGGCAACCCCCATGACGACCAGAAATTCTTACTGTTCTTGTCCAGTCACTCAGGCAGTGGAGTAACGGCACTGGTCCCCGCCCTGCCTGAGGACCCCCTGGTCAGTTTGTTGCACGTTTTACTTGAGTGCATTACGCGTTTTATTGGAGTGTATTAACACGCCTCCGTTTAAAGGCCGTGTGCTTAACACTACTACAGCTCTGTGTATGTAATTATGCTCGGAGTTGCCAGGTGCCGTATTTAGACACCTCGCAAGTATATCAAGGTCAGGTTCAAAGTAATAAATCTGTACACCGATTAGTAAGTTCAAACGATTGATATTTATTATAACAAATATAATAAATACACATGCATACGCTAAAGAGACTAAGTTACTTCTAAACTAAACGACTAAAATACTTATCTAAACAGGAACAGGCAAGGTCAGGGAGCGAGGCCTTCGTCCTGTTCTTGGTCTGCAACTCTCAAAGTGTTAAGGTCGTCAGGGTCTAGCAAGTCTGGCTCACGTAGCGTTCGTTGTGGTGACACTTACAGTTCGATGGCTGGTGGCTCAACGGCTGGTGATGGAACTGGAGTCAGGATGTGATGTATCAGCAAGCGATGAAGACAGCAGAGAGCCGGAGCCAAGACAACAGACCGGACCATGTGCGGGGTCTACTTTTATAGGTCCCCCCCAAAGTCCATGCCTCTTCAGGGCGGTTCTCTACCTGCTGTATATTGATTGGGTCTTCTCCCAATCGATATTTTCCAAACCCCCCAATCTGAGGGTCGCTTCTCGATGGGTGGGGCGGTCTCTATGGTGCTTTGTGATGGATACTTATGGTGCCGTTTCGTCTGGGCGTCTACTCAAAGTATCCATTCAAACCTAAATGTTTCTATTGTGTGGGCCTGGATCTAGATCACCTCATTACTATGCAAATCGTTGTTGCCATTTACACCTTTAGCTGAGATTCTGCACCTGGCCACAAACTGGTTTCTGTACGTGCAGAATGCTAATTAGCCTTCTGCAAACTGCTTGTCCTTGCTAAGACTGTTTTCTCCCTGCAGCCTTAGCAGTTCTCCATTTTGTAGCCCAGTGTCCATCTTAGGTGGCTACAAGCTACGCTTGGGTAGAGCACATACGGCACTGGTCACCGTCCTACCCAGGGATTCCACCCATTCTTACCCGCTGCGGCCCATACGCACCCCATTTTGGCACTTTTAGTTCAAAACTCTTCTGTTTGTTTATGGCGACCCTTAGGTTGCTTCCAAATGCTATTTACATCCTCAAACACTGGGATGGTAGATTGCACAGGCTGCAAGACAGCTCGCACTGTGTCAGTTTTTTCTCGGATGTCTTGTCCCAAATATTTGGGTTTTTTTTTAAATGAGGGAGTCACAGATGGTGACCAATTATAACGGGTAATTGGCAATAATAGGACAGACAGACATACGAGATCTTAAACAAGATAATAACAGAAATTAAGCTTGTGTCCATAGAACTCCGGAACCACAGAAGCCTCAAGAAGACGAAAGAAGGAGAAAAGATGAAGACAACCATCATGCTCGACAGTTGGATCTTAGCGGGATCCCTCCAGTTGCACGCAGACGCTAGCCCCCTGACCCCTACCACGCAGGCCGTGAATGTTTCCCACCCCTGCCATACACTAGACCCTGAGATAGTTACCGATACACCAACCTGGTGTGACAAATTCATCACCTGGTATTCCCTGTCCGACGTTGTAGAATCACTACTAGCAATTGCGATACTCTGCAGTGTCGTTCAGACCCTAAGACTTAGGAAATGGTGGAGGAAAGCCTCCCACACTCCGGTATTCACATTCAGATCCCCTATTTTCGGACTTCAACAAACTCCCAAACCCCTTTAAGTGAATTAAAGTGCATCCGTTTTTTTTGTGTGTGTTTGTTGTTCTAATAAAAAAAATGTAAAACTCTGTGCTTAACTGCCAAGCCAGAGAGACCTGTGTTGCTGCCACTGTACAGTTTAAAATGTTGTAAATTATTTTGAGTGATTGAGGATAGTTTAGTTAAGGATAGTTAGAGGTTCCAGTTTTTTTATTTTGTAATGCATGCCTGAATGTCATAGCGCCCCGTAGAATTTTATATTGATGTATGTACATAAAGCAATTTAGGTAAAAGTTTCAAGTCACAGGACAGAGTAGTGTAGGGCCTGTCCTTACTTATGGGTGCCCGACTTAGGAGGTGAACGAAGAAGATGCAGTTATTTGATCCTTCACGCTTCGCGTTGAGGATCACACTTCCAGAATACAAAATGGATGATCGCAATGATTGTAGGGAAATATGGACAATGTTAAGAAAGCAAGCAGGCACAGAGCCTGTATGCGTATTGAGAAGGCAGCTCCCAGACAAGACTGAAACTGTAGGTCAATTAACATATTGATGGCCCATCTCTGGGAACAAAGGAAAGACACTCAAGCAACCGACCTAGCTCCAGACATCGCGGCGCCAGACCCCCAAACTGAAAGCGTAAACAAAGCAAGGCCAACGGCCACCTAGGACACGCCCAGCCATCATGGCATCCACCCCTTTATTGGTCAAGATCAATATCAGTGATCAAGATGCGGCCCAATTAAGTGGGGTCAAGTTCAAGGCCCGTCCAAAAGCACGCGAAGCCCCTTCGGGTATAAGAAGAAACCCCCGAGAGAGAATCGCTCTCTTGGACTCGGCTCTCGAAGTGGAGAGACCCGTCCACCAGCTGCACCAGAAGCAAGTAAGTCCAAGGTCAACGTTCGCTACCAGACAGATGACCTTAGCTGTTCTCCTGTTACCTCTTCGAACCCAACGACCTCAGATCCGAACAACGGCCATTGTTCCTCTGATTGAGTGGTAGTTAAGTATAGGCATTAGCGTTAGAGATAGTTTAGTTTGTGGTATTTGTGCATGAGTAGGTATTACTCTGTGTAAATAAATAGTATTGACTGGTGTATTGGTTCTTGATCAGTATTCAGGTTTGAACCTTGTGGCGGTATCGAAAGATACCTGGCGACTCTAAAGTTAACATAATTAGGATTAAGGAAGGCCACCATATTGGCTGCCCTATTTATAACCAAATAAATATAGCAACAGTGTAACATCAACTACATCAGGACAGGTAACAGCACCTCCTCCACAATAGTCCTCAACACCGGAGCCCCGCAAGGATGTGTGCTCAGTCCTCTACTGTACTCCCTATACACACATGACTGTGTGGCAAGATTTAACTCCATTTCTATCTGTAAGTTGCGGATGATATGACTGTGGTGGGTCATATCTCAAACAACGATGAGTCAGACTACAGAAGGGAGATAGGTCACTTGGTTGCATGGTGTACCGAAAACAACCTCTCTCTAAATGTCAGCAAAACCAAGGAACTGATCATCAACTTCAGGAAATGTAGTATGATTCACGCCCCCACCTGCATCAGTGGCTCCGAAGTGGAGATGGTCGATAGCTTTAACTTCCTGGGGGTCACCATCACCAACAGTCTGTCCTGATCCGTTCACATTGATGCAACAGTCAAGAAAGCCAACAACATCTCTACTTCCTACAGAAGCTAAAGAAATTTGGCATGTCTGCATCGACTAACTTCTACAGATGTGCCATAGAGAGCATCCTATCCGGCTGCATCACAGTCTGGTATGGCAACTGCGCTGCCCAAGATCGCAAAAAACTGCAGAGTGTGGTGAACTCAGCCCAACACATCACACAAGCTTGCCGCCCTTCCATTGATTCTGTCTACACCTCCCACTGCCTCAGGAAAGCAGACAGCATTATCAAGGACCCCTCGCACCCAAGCTTTACCCTCTTCCAGACCCTTCCATCAGGCAGAAGATACAGAAGTCTGAAGACCCGTAGGTCTAGACTTAGGAACAGCTTCCACACAGCTACTAGACTCCTTAACGGCTCTCCTGCTGACTGATCTGTTCCCTGTAAGACACTATTCACGATGCCCTATGCTGCTCTTGGTCATGTCGTATTTGCTTTGTTTGACTCTTGTTCCTTATGTTCTTATGTTCCGTTCTGTAACCAATTATTTATTTGTCGATGTACTGTGTACTTACTCGCATTCAGTAACTATCAACTATTCTTTTTTGTCCACTGTGTACGTACTGTGTATGTTTCCTTGGCCACAGAAAAATGCTTTTCATTGTACTTTGTTACATGTGACAATAAAAATCAAATCAAATCACTATTCAAAGTTATTATTTAATGTATTTTATTCCAAACTTATATAAAAGGTTACAAAACATAAACAATTCGGGGAACAAACTCCCCAACACACAACTATATAGTTTGTACAAATCTTTCCCATTTAACCCCCCCTCCCCCCTCTCATCACTCCAGCCCATCCCCCCCCCACCCCCCACCGCACACGACGAACAGCTCCTCAAACACGGCCACGATCACCCCCCACCTTGCCTCGTAGCCCTCCGCTGAACCCTTTAATTTGTACTTGATCTTTTCCAGCTGAATAAAGTCATTTAAGTCCCCCAGCTGAGCCGACATCCTCGGTGGGGTTACTGGCCACCACTACAGCAGAAGTCTTCGCTGGGCAATGAGAGAGGCGAAGGCCATAACGTCCACCTTTAAAAAGGGTGCGAGGGATAGGCCAGAAAATTATAGGTCAGTCAGACTTTGGTGGTGGTCAAATTATTGAAATCAATTCTGAGAGACAGGATAAACTGTCACTTGGAAAGGCACGGATTGTTCAGATACAGCCAGCATGCTTTTGTTAGGGGAAGTTCGTGTCTTACTAACTTAATCAAATTTTTTGAGGAAGCAGCAAAGAGGATTGATGAGGGTAGTGCAGTAGATATTGTCTCTATGGATTTCAGTGAAGCTTTTGGCAAGGTCCCACTGGTCAAAAAAGTGAAATCCCATGGGATTCAGGAGGTGTCATGGGTTGGATCTAAAATTGACTGTGAGCGGAAAAAAGGTACATGTTTTTGCGAATGATGTTCGATGGGGCTTAGTGATTTGCGCACTTGCTAATTGTTGTATATATTATGATTTGAACTTAATGTGGGTGACATGATTGGGTAATTTGCAGATGGCACACAAATTGGCCATGTGGTTGATGTTGAAGAGGATGGCTGTCGACTCCAGAATGATTTCAATGGTTTTGTAGAGTGGGCAGAATTCAATCTAAAGAATGTGAGGTCATACATTTAGGGAGGGCAAGCAAAGCAATGAAATATTCAATAAACAGGAGTATATTGAGAGGGCTTGAGAACCATGTTCACCGATACTTGAAGATGGCGGGACAGTTGGATAAGGTGGCAAAGAAGAAACATGGAATGGTTTCCTTTATTGGGTGAGGTAGTGAATCCAAAAGTAAGGATGTAATGATGGAATTGCATAACTGTACAACTCAATAGATCACAGCTAGAGTTCTGTGCACAATTCTGGTCGCCACATTACAGGAAAGACATAATTGCTCTTGAGACAGTGTGAAGGGGATTTACAAGAATGTCGACAGAGCTTGAAAATTGAAGTTATGAGGAGAGATTGGATAGACTAGAGTTATTTTCCTTAAAATAGAGGAGGCTAAGGGATGACCTAATTGAGGTGCACAAAGTGATGAGGGGCGTGGACAGGAAAGGCTCATCCAAGGCTGAGGGGTCAATTACCAGGGAGCATAGATTTAACGTGATTTGTAGATGGGTTGGTGGGGACATGAGGAAAACATTTTTCACCCACCGGATGGTATCTGGAATTCACTGCCTAAGTTGAAACATTCAACTCATTTAAAAGGTACCTGCGGCATGGTGGTGCACTGGTTAGCACTGCTTCCTATGGCGCTGAGGACCCGGGTTCGATCCCGGCCCTGAGCCACTGTCCGTGTGGAGTTTGCACATTCTCCCCGTGTGTGTGTGGATCTCACCCCCCACAACCCAAAGGTGTGCAGGATAGGTGGATTGAGCATGCTAAATTGCTCCTTAATTGGACAAAAAATGGGTTCTCTAAATTTATTTTTAAAATAAATCAATAAAAGGTAGCTGGATCTGCACCTGCAAAGCTGCGAACCAGGTACTGGAAAATGGGAGGCTAGTTAATTTTGGCCTGGATTCTCCAGGCCGCAGTTACGGATTTCTCGGCGGTGTGTGGTTCGCTGGCAGTGAGATTCTCCATTCCCGCCGCTTGTCAATAGAATTTCCCTTTGAAGCCACACCAAGCAGCTGGGAAACCCACGGTTGGGGGTGTGCTGCCGGTGGGAATAGAGAATCCCAAACAGCTGGAGAATTGTGGCCTTTTTCTCTCTTAGCCAGTGCAGATGTGATGTGCTGAATGGCCTCTTTCTGTGCTGCAACTTTTCTGTGGTTCTTTACTACTCCCCTGGTACTGGGGTTTCAGCTCGACCTTCTCGGTAAAGTCTCTGGAGCAGGACTTGCACCCACAGCCTGCTCACTCGCAGGCTGTTCAAGGAGCGGAATCTGGAACATGAGAGAGAAAGGATTAGGTTATGTTGACCGGGTTTGATGAACTGGTGAGTTGGCGGGAGGGGGAGGGGATGCTGTTGAGCATAAACCTGTGGGCCGAATTTTCTGTAAACATATAAACCATATAAACCTTTCATCCTCTTAAGCAAACCAGTGAAAGATTAAAGTATTACTTTCATGTAAACTTTTGTTACCTCTCATCCCCCACCCAGCCCACCAGTGGTCACTATAGATTTCCTTGCCTCGGAGAGCATTTCTCTACTGAAAACTTAACAGTAAGATATTTCAGTGCAACAGTCAGGTGGAAATGTTGCAGTCTTAAACTTTACCCGAACACATAGTGAAAGCAGCAGTTAGAGGTCCCTGAAAGTCTGCCCTAACAGTGGGTGGGGCGGAAAGGAACAGTCCAGCCCACAGGAACCAAGCTTCTCTGGTTTCTCACACCATCCGATAGGAAAATCCCCGAATCAGTTGCAGTGCCAGCCAGTGAGTGCCTGAGAAACACTTGAACATTCTCCACCTCATTATTGACACAGATAGTGGAAGAGAACAAGCTGGCTCAGAACCGACTGGCTGGATGGTCAGGGCGCCTGGCCCTGTTGCATTGCCGATTGGTCCTTTTCTATTTGCCTCTTTTGCCCCCGCCCCCAAGCTCCGGCGATTGGATAGTCCCGGGACTCACTCAACCCCATAAATTAAACTGCAGGAGTAAACAAACTGACCTCTCCCAGCTTTTTCGGTCTGCATAGAAACACAAGAGAGGCGGGGGCGGGGAAGAAATCGATGGGTCAAGAACTACTAAGGCAGAACGAGCAAGAAATAAACACACAAGGGAGACGAGCATGAAGGGAGGATGCATTAACATTTGGTTTGTGAGAAAACATTTGGCAGTCTAACTAAGATTAGCGTAGAAACTCATATCCGGGCGGATGAACCCTGCCTGAACAGGTAAAAAATAAACTGTAACTTGCATTTGAGAAAAAATATGGTCACATCCCCAGGACAACTCCGTTTTAATACAGTCACCGCTGTTATGGGGGTAAACAAAACAACATAGCAAGCTACGTCCCAAAATAAATGAATGATCAGATATTCTGATAAAACGGTCGTTGACCTGAAATATCAAGGTTGTTTCTTTTTTTTATATAAATTTAGAGTACCCAATTATTTATTTTCAAATTAAGGGACAATTTAGCGTGGTCAAGCCACCTAACCAGCACATCTATCTATTTTGTTTCTGTGCGTGCAGATACATGGTAAACCTGTTGGATTTGTTGGCATTTTCTATTTTTTTGGGTGTTTGATCAGATAATCTGTTGGTCCGGGAGGCGTGTTGGTTGAACAGGCAACTCAGTGCTGTGCAGACTGAAGCACCAAATAACTAACATTTACATCAGCATGCAGGCAGGCCTTAACCATAGCCAACCACTGAGAGCCTCCCTGATCTGAGCATCAACCTCCAGGACACTGCTGTGGGAAAACCGGGAGGGGAAATCTAAATCATTAAAAAAGATACTTTCTCATTTTATTTCAATCAGATATTAAAATATTACAAATGGGGGGGGCGGGAAGAGTTGTTTGACTGACGGTCAGGCATCATCTTTGGTGTAGAAAGCTAATGCATCACAAAGATGGATGTGTTGGCCGACTAATGGGGGTGGTGGGGGGGGGGGGGGGGGGGGGGTGGAATCTGCAGGAATATATTCGTTTTTTTAAATTTAGAGTATCCAATTATTTTTTCTCCAATTTAGAATAACACTGCATTGACTTGGCATCCTGGATACTAATGTATACATATGCACACCAATATAATTCCCAAACTCGTTTCAAATAACATGAACAGCATAACAGGTCCACCCTCAGTTTAGTTTAGGTAGACTCACTCTGAGTCACCACAACAACTGAAATCCATTTACACCTCAAGTTAAGCATGTTGTTGAAAGCAATTAATTGTTAATAAATACACATTATGAGGCAGCACGTGGTGCAGTGGTTAGCCCTGCTGCTTACGGCGATGAGAACCTGGGTTCGAATCCTGACCCTGGGTCACTGTCCGTGTAGAGTTTGCACATTTTTCCCCGTGCCTGTGTGGGTTTCACCCCCACAACACAAATATGTACAGGTTAAGTGGATTGGTCACGCTAAATTGCCCCATTCATTGGAAAAAAAATAATTGGATGCTCGAAATTTATATTTTTAAAAATACACATTATGGCTCCATTGTATTTTCCACCTTTCCAGGCAACACCATGCAGCGGAATGCAACCATTCCAATCAAATATAGAAATAAACAAATCCAGATATATTGTATATCTAGCTTCTGCTTGGAATGGGAAATAGTAGGCAATGCAACTTCTACAGAGGAACCCTATTTAGCAAGATCACTCCTCGGAACACTGAACTATCTGGCTCCTTGTTTGGGATAAACATTTCAATCCGTACAGCAATGCATTCTGACACACCGAAAATAGCAAATGATTCAGCTCACAATGTCAATATAATTGTTCTACCCTCGTTCACATTTGAACATGAGGGATTGTCACCAGAGATGAGCTACCAAAGAGAGGGACGAGTAGCCATGAAAACTTATTCAATAAGGGATCAATGTCTTCAGAAGAAAAGTTTCTAGCATTTTCTGTTTAGGAACTCGTTAAGGTAAAGTCACTGGAAGTACAATCTCTATTGTGAGAAACGTAGTCAAGGCAAATTATTGCACTTAAAATATTTAGGTTTTGCTAAATGAAACTTTGTGATCGTCAATCCAAAGTCAATTTTTTGCTACAATAATGAGTGTTTATATACTCCTTTTAACAACAATATGTACTTATATAGCACTTTCAATGCAGTATTGTCAATTAACTTTGACACTGAAACTAAAGTGGCGATATTAGGGAAGGTGACCAAACATTGTTGAAAGACAGGTTTTAAGGAGTGTCTTAAAGAAGGAAAGAGAGGGCTTCCGGTTGCGGCTATGCGGAGCTAGGCTGCACGTTCGGCAGCTCCTGCTGTGGTTCCCGACGTGGGAAGGTGTCTGCAGCGGATCCCCAGTGGTCTATGGTCTTGACCAGGAGCAGGGCCAGCAGAATCGCGGTGGCAGCGCCTAAGAAAAAGCGGGGGAAGAGAACCAAGATGGCGGCCGGCGGAGGCCTTGAGGAATGGAGGCAGTGGGCGCAGGTGCAGCAGGAGACTCTCCAGCGCTGTTTTCAGGAGCTCAAAGTGGAGCTGCTGGACTCACTGAAGGCGAATACGGACAAGCTGCTGGCGACGCAGACAGCCCAGGGGGTGGAGATCCGGGAGCGCCGACAACAAGCCTCCGAAAGAGAGGATGAGGCCGCGGCCCTCGCGGTAAAGGTGGAGATGCACGAGGCGCTCCACAAGAAGTGGCAGGAGCGGTTCGAGGAGTTGGAGAACGGGTCGAGGCGGAAAAATTTGCGGATCCTGGGCCTCACAGAGGGGGTGGAAGGGTGAGACCTGGGGGCCTATGTGGTCGTCTTGTTGAACTCGCTGATGGGAGCTGGGTGCTTCCAGGGGCCCCTGGAGCTGGAGGGGGCCCACAGAATACTGGCCAGGAGGCCCAAACCAAATGAGCCGCCACGGGCGGTGCTGGTGCGGTTCCACCGGTTCGTTGACCGGGAGTGCGTGCTTAGGTGGGCCAAGAAGGAGCGGAGCAGCAAGTGGGAGAACACGGTAGTGCGGATCTACCAGGACTGGAGTACGGAGGTGGCCAAGCGGAGGGCCGGTTACAACCGGACGAAGGCGGTGCTCCACAGAAAGAGTGTGAAGTTTGGCATGTTACAGCCGGCACATCTGTGGGTCACCTACAAGGACCGGCACTTTTACTTTGAGTCCCCGGAGGAGGCATGGGCCTTTGTGCGGGCCGAGAAGTTGGACTCTGACTGAGGGTCAATATTGTAAATAACTGTGTTAACTTTTGGTGTTAAGGGTCTTTGTTTTATGCTGTTTTATGCTGTTTTAAGCTGGTTTAGGGTTGTTTCGAAGGTGTGTGGGGTGCTGTCTTTTTTTGAGGGGGTGGGGTCGGGCAGAGGGAAAGCGCGGGCTTTTCTTCTGTTTCCCGCGCTGAGGGTGGATGGGGGCAGGGGCGGAGCTGAGAAGCGCGGGCTTTTTTCCCTAGCAAGAGCGGGAGGGGGAGGAGGAGGGTCTGCTGATGGGTCTGGGGGAGGAGGAGTAGCCCCACGTTGGGAGGGGTCAAAGGTGTGGCGGGAGCTGCCGGGGTCAGCAGAAGTTAGCTGGCTCACGGGAGTGCTACGGAGGGAGTAATGCGGCTGGGAGGGGTCCTAGCCTAGGGGGGGGGGGTACCGGGCTGCTGCTGAAATGGCCAGGAAGGAGCTGGAGTCTGCAGGGGGGGCCGGGGTGGGGGTTTGCCGCCGTGGGGAACGGGCCGAGCGAGGGGCGCTGGCCTGGGGCGGGTAGGGGACGGGTTATGGCTAGTCGGCAGGGGAGGGGGGCATGGAACCCTCTGATCCGGCTGATAACTTGGAATGTGAGGGGGCTGACAGTAGAGGGAGGTATGTGATGGTGAGCGGCAAGTTGTATGGGGAGCGGGTGGTGCTGGTGAATGTCTATGCCTCAAACTGGTACGATGCGGGTTTTATGCGGCGTATGTTGGGCCGCATTCCGGATCTAGAGACGGGGGCCTGATACTGGGGGGGGGGGGAGGACTTTAACAGTGCTGGATCCCCCATTGGATCGATCCATGTCCAGGACGGGCAGGAGGCCCGCAGTGGCTAAGGTGTTGAGGGGGTTTATGGACCAGATGGTAGGGGTGGATCCTTGGAGGTTCGTGAGGCCGAGGGCCAGGGAGTATTCATTTTTCTCCCACGTGCATAAAGCCTATTCCCGGATCTATTTTTTTGTTCTAAGCAGGGGGCTGATTTCGAGGGTGGAGGATGCCAAGTATTCGGCCATAATCATTTCGGACCATGGCCCGCACTGGGTAGACCTTGAGCTGGGGGAGGAGAGGGACCAGCGCCCGCTCTGGCGCCTGGAGGTGGGACTGCTGGCGGATGGGAAGGTGGGCGGGCGGGTTCGGGGGTGTATCAAGAGGTACTTAGAGACTAATGATAATGGGGAGGTCCTGGTGGGGACGGTTTGGGAGGCATTGAAGGCGGTTATTAGAGGAGAGTTGATTTCCATCCGAGCCCATAGGGAGAGGGGAGAGCAAAGAGAGAGGGAGAGATTGGTGGGGGAGATGGTGAGGGTGGACAGGAGATACGCGGAGGCTCCGGAGTAGGGACTGTTGGGGGAGCGACATAACCTTCAGGCCAAGTTCGACTTGCTGACCACCGGAAAGGCGGAAGCTCAGTGGAGGAAGGCACAGGGAGCGGTGTACGAATATGGGGAGAAGGCGAGGAGGATGCTGGCGCATCTGCTACATAAACGGGATGTGGCCAGGGAGATTGATGGAGTGACGGATAGGGGAGACAATGTGGTGCGAAGGATGGTGGACATTAATGAGATCTTCAGGGACTTTTTTTGTACCGGTCCGAGCCCCCGGCGGAGGGGGGGGGGGGGGGGGGGGGGGGGGGGCGCTTCTTGGATAGGCTGAGATTTCCGAAGGTGGAGGAGGGACAGGTGGAGGGGCTGGGGCGCCGATTGAGCTGGAGGAGCTGGTCAAAGGGATAGGCAGAATGCAGTCGGGGAAGGCACCGGGGCCAGGTGGGTTTCCGGTCGAATTTTACAAAATGTACGCAGACCTGCTGGGCCCCCTGTTGGTTAGGACCTTTAACGAGGCAAGGGAGGGGGGGCTTTGCCTCCGACCATGTCACGGGCGCTGATTTCCTTGATCCTTAAATGGGACAAGGACCCCCTACAGTGTGGATCATATAGGCCTATCTTGTTGTTAAATGTGGATGCCAAGCTGTTGGCGAAGATCTTGGCCACAAGGATAGAGGACTGTGTGCCGGGGGTCATTCATGAGGACCAGACGGGGTTTGTGAAGGGAAGGCAGCTGAACACCAATATACGTAGGCTTCTGAATGTTATAATGATGCCGGCGGTAGAAGGGGAGGCGGAGATAGTGGTGGCATTAGAGGCGGAGAAGGCCTTTGATAGGGTTGAGTGGGGGTACTTGTGGGAGGTGTTGGAAAGGTTTGGGTTTGGGGAGGGGTTTGTCAGTTGGGTGAGGCTACTCTATGAGGCCCCGATGGCGAGCGTAGCCATGAATAGGAGGAGATCGGAGTACTTTCGGCTGCACCGGGGGATGAGGCAGGGGTGTTCCCTGTCCCCCTTGCTCTTTGCGTTGGCAATTGAGCCCCTGGCCATGGCGTTGAGGGAGTCGAGGAATTGGAGGGGTCTTGTGCCCGCGGGCCGGGGGGGGGGGGGGGGGGGGGGGGGGGGGGGGCGGTGGGGTGGGGGGAGACACCGAGTGTCATTCTACGCAGATGACCTGTTGCTTTATGTGGCGGACCCAGTGTGGGGAATGCCGGAGGTGATGCAGATCCTTAGGGAATTTTGGGGCTTTTCTGGGTACAAGCTCAACCTGGGTAAGAGTGAGCTGTTCGTCCTTAACCCCGGGGGATCAAGAGGAGGGGATTGGTAGGCTCCCGCTGAAAAGGGCGGGGAGGAGCTTTCGGTACCTGGGAGTCCAGGTGGCTAGGAGCTGGGGGGCCCTTCACAAGCTTAATCTCACTAGGCTGGTGGAGCAAATGGAGGAGGAGTTCAAAAGATGGGACATGTTGTCGCTGTCGCTGGCGGGCAGGGTGCAGTCCGTCAAGATGACGGTGCTCCCAAGGTTTTTGTTCCTGTTCCAGTGCCTCACCATCTTTATTCCGAAGGCCTTTTTTAGGAGGGTCAATACGGGATTTGTATAGGCGCATGGGACTCCGAGGGTGAGAAGGGTGTTTTTGGAGCGGGGCAGGGATGGGGGGGGCTGGCGTTGCCCAACCTCTGTGGGTACTACTGGGCTGCCAACGCAGCGATGGTGCGTAAGTGGGTAATGGACGGGGCAGGGGCAGCATGGAAGAGGATGGAGATGGCGTCCTGCGTGGACACGAGCCTGGAGGCACTGGTAACGGCGCCGTTGCCGCTCCCTCCAACGAGGTATACCACGAGCCCGGTGGTGGCGGCTACCCTCAAAATTTGGGGGCAATGGAGACGGCATAGGGGGGAGGTGGGGGGCTCGATGGAGTCCCCAATACGGGGGAACCACCGGTTTGTTCCAGGGAGCATCGATGGCGGGTTTCTGGGCTGGCACAGGGTAGGTATTAGGAGGTTGAGGGACCTGCTTGTGGATGGGAGGTTCGCAAGCCTGGGTGAGTTAGAGGGGAAGTTTGGGCTCCCCCCGGGAACATGTTTAGGTACATGCAGGTTAGGGCGTTTGCCAGGCGGCAGGTGGAGGGGTTCCCTCTGCTGCCCCTACGTGGGGTACGGGACAGGGTGTTCTCCGGGGTATGGGTTGGAGGGGGGAGGGTTTTGGATGTACACCACGTCATGCAGGAGGTGGATGAGGCCTCGGTGGAGGAGTTGAAGGGTAAATGGGAGGAGGAGCTGGGTGAAGAGATTGAGGAGGGGACATGGGGGGATGCCCTGGAAAGAGTGAATTCCTCCTCTTCCTTAGCCTCATACAGTTCAAGGTGCTGCACAGGGCCCACATGACTGGGATGAGGATGGGTAGGTTTTTCGGGGGCGAAGACAGGTGTGCTAGGTGCTCGGGGAGCCCAGCGAACCACGCCCAAATGTTCTGGGCATGCCCAGCGTTGGGGGAGTTTTGGAAGGGGGTAGCAAGGACGGTGTCGAGGGTGGTAGGATCCAGGGTCAAGCCAGGCTGGGGACTCGCAATTTCTGGGGTTGCAGTGGAGTCGGGAGTGCAGGAGGCGAAAGAGGCCGGTGTTCTGGCCTTTGTGTCCCTAGTAGCTCGGCAGAGGATTTTGCTTCAATGGAAGGATGCGAGGCCCCGAAGCATGGAGGCCTGGATCAATGATATGGCGGGGTTCATCAAGTTGGAGAAGGTGAAATTTGCCCTGAGGGGATCAGTACAGGGGTTCTTTAGGCGTTTATTGGATATGCCGGGTGTTTATCTATCTCTCCTTTTTGTAGTTACTGGGGGTGGGGTTGTTGGTTTTGGTGGTTAGTTTGTTTTTCTTTTTGTTGTTGTTAATATTGTTTTCTTGTTGTTATTTTCTGTTTTGGATATGTTTTTGAAAATCTCAATAAAAATTACTTTTTTTTAAAAAGAAGGAAAGAGAGGGGGAGAGAGGGCAGCTCACTGGTTAGCCCTGTTGCCTCACGGCGCTGAGGTCCCAGGTTTGAACCCGGCTCTGGGTCCCTGTCCGTGTGGAGTTTGCACATTCCCCCCGTGTTTGCGTGGGTTTTGCCCGCAAACAACTCAAAAGATGTGCAGGCTAGGTGGATTGGTCACGCTAAATTGCCCCTTAATTGGAAAAAAATGAATTGGGCACTCGAAAATTAAAAACAAAACAGAGTTTTGGACGATCCAGAAGTTTACAGAGGGTAAAATACAGTGGGGGGTGTTGTGGAAAAAAAAGTTGAAAGGTGGTTCACATTTGAAACTGAGCCGTATGACGAAGCTATTAGGTGACAAAAGAGTTTGGTGAAAGAATTTTAAGGAGTGTCTGAAAGGAAGAGGCAGGTAAATGTAAAGAGCTTAAAAACAGCTAAATACGCAGCAACCAATAAGGGATCAATGAAAATCAGTGAGGCAGAAGACTTCATTGTTATGCAGAACTGTTTTGTTTTCATTTTCCGAGCTCTGTTCTGCTGCCCTCATCCCAGTCACTCTGACTTTTCCATTTTCTAATCTGATTCTCCACCTACCCCATTACAATAGGCTGCGGCTTCCACTGCATAATCATGACTTTGTTATTTCTTAATCTACCTACCTTTTCTTCAAATTTAAAGTACCCAATTATTTTTTTCCAATTAAAGGGCAATTTAGCGTGGCTAATCCACCTAATCTACACATCTTTGGGTTGTGGGGGTGAGACCCACACTGAGACAGGGAAATTTGTGCAAATTCCACATGGACAGTGATCCAGAGCTGGGATCTGAAGCCAGGTCCTCAGTGCCGTGAGGCAGCAGGGCTAACCACTGTGCCACCTGCCACCCATTAATCTACCTACCGACCTTTATCTATTTATTTCTTAATCCACACTAGTTTATCCATCTCCCATCTTTTTGTATTCTTTTCCAAAATAACTATTCAGGAGATACTTGTTTGCCAGAGTGTTACCAACTGAAAATCACGTAAGGGCACGTAACGAAGATATTAATCATAAAAACAAAGACAATTTAAACAATAATGTAATCACTGTTATCTGCTACACGTGAACAGGGATGGCAGGGCTCCATCGGCAGGGTCACTCATGGACAAGATAGCAGATGAGGGACAGGCAACTAGAGAAGTCACTCCCATGGGTCCTTCCAATCCAGAGATTTAGATGGCCAGCCCCCAAGCCCTGGTGAGATCCTCTGGCTTGCCTGCAAGCTCACCCACACCAGGTATCCAAAGATCTGGAGCAGGGTACTGAAGTGGATCCAAAGGTTGAGAAGTGATCATAGAATCCCCACAGTGCAGAAAGAGGCCATTTGGCCCATCGAGTCAGCAGTAACCCTCTGAAAGAGCACCTGACTTGGACCCACTCCCCGCCCAAACCCTGTAACTTTTGGACACTAAGTGGTGACAATTTAGTATGGCCAATCCACCTCACCTGCACATCTTTGGACTGTGGGAGCACCGGGAGGAAAACCACGCAGACACAGGGTGAATATGCAAACTCCACACAGTTGCCCAATGTTGGAACCAAACCCGGATTCCTGGTGTTGTGAGGCAACAGTGCTAACCACCGTGGTGCCCTCTATTCAAACAGAGAAAGAGGGACTGCAACCTAGTGCACTGAGTTACAAAATGTGAGGCATAAGACTCATCCAGGTCTCAAAAGGTTGAGAGTAAACTGGAAGTTCATAACCGTCTCCGTCCAAAATTCTCCACCCTCGTATATTTTGTCTATTGAACAATCTATAAGCATACAAAAGATAAGAAAATAGGATAAAAAGCCAAACCACCTACACCACATGAATCAATAATCTCCGAAGAAAAGAAAGAGCGCCGTGCCAGACACAGTCAAGCACCATTCATAAGTTCATAAGTTCATAAGATAGAGGAGCAGAATTAGGCCATTTGGCCCATCGAGTCTGCTCTGCCATTCTATCATGGCTGATATGTTCGTCATCTGCTCCCTACAATGTTACAGGCCAAGGGGTGGATTGCAAAATCAGCCAGAGCATCCCCTCCATAGAACACATGACCTAGGAGCGGGCATTGGCAATTTAGCCTCCCGGGCCTAACCCCCTCAATGTGATCATGGCTGATCCCATCCTGGCCTCAACTCCACCACCTGCCCATTCTCCATAACCCTTCAACCCATTACCAATTAAACATCTGTCTAACTCCTCCTTAAATTTACTCACTGTCCCAGCATCCACCACATTCTGGGGTAGTGAATTCCACAGATTCATAACCCTTTGAGAGAAGTAGATTTTCCTCAAATCTGTTTTAACTTGCTACCTCTTATTTTAAGATTATGACCTCTCATTTGAGAATGCCCTACAAGAGGAAGCATCAGCTCCATGTCTACTTTATCCATACCTTTTCACATCTTGTATACCTCAAATAGATCTCCCCTCATTCTTCTAAACTCTCGAAAGTATAGGCCTAAACTGTTCAATCTCTCCTCATACGACAAACCCCTCATCTCTGGAAGCAATCTAGTGAACCTCCTCTGAAATGCCTCCAATGCCACTACATCTTTCTTCAAATAAGGGGACCAAAACTGTGCGCAATATTCCAGGTGCGGTCTTACCAATGCCTTGTCCAGTTGTAACATCACTTCCTTCCCTTTTTACTCAATTCCTTTTGCTATAAATGCCAACATTCTATTTGCTTTCTTTATTACCCGCTGTACCTGCATGCTTGTTTTCTGTGACTCAAGCACGAGGACACCCAGATCCCTCTGCATTGGAGCACCCCGAAGTCTCTCCCCATTTAGATCATAAGTTGCTTTTCCATTTTATCGACCAAACTTCATGACCTCACAGCTATCCACGTTAAACTCCATCTGCCACATTTTGGCCCACTCTCCTTTCTATATCCATCTGTAAGGTTCTTATTTCCTCATTGCAACTTACTGTCCCACGTATTTATGTGTCATCTGAAAATATGGTTATAGAACCTTCTCTTCCTGTATCCAAGTCATTAATATAGATTGCAAATAGCTGGGGCGCAAGGACCAAACCCTGTGGCAGCCCATTAGTTACACGTTGCCATCCAGAAATAGACCCATTTATCCTGACTCTCTGTCTGCTGTCCGTCAGCCAGTCTTCTATCCAAGCTAATAAATTACCCCTAATCCCATGTGACCTCATCTTGTAAATTAACCTTGTGTGCGGCACCTTATCAAACGCTTTCCGGAAGTCCAGATACACTAATGACCTTTATTGTCACAAGTAGGCTTACATTAACACTGCAATGAAGTTACTGTGAAAATCCCCAAGTCGCCACATTCCGGCGTCTGTTTGGTTACACTGAGGGAGAATTCAGAATGCCCAAATTATCTAACAGCATGTCTTTCTGGACTTGTGGGAGCAAAACGGAACACCCGGAGGAAACTCACACAGACACAGAGAGAGCGTGCAAACTCTGCACAGACAGCCGGGATTCGAACCTGGCACCCTGGCGCTATGAAGTAACAGTGCTAACCACTGTGCGACCGTGCCGCTCATCACTTACCACATCTACAGGATCCCCATTATCCACTTTGCTTGTTACATCTTTGAAAAGCTCAAGCAAATTAGTGAAACATGATTTGCACTTCGTAAAATCATGCTGACTCGGATGGATAGAGCTTTGACTTTCCAAACCATGACAACTGAGGCAAAGTATTGATTTAGCATCTTTGCCACTTCTGTGTTCCCCACTATTAACTCACCAGTTTCATCTTCCAAGGGGCCAACATTCACTTCAGCGACTCTCTTCCCTTCTATGTACCTGTAGAATCTTTTGCTATCCTTTTTCTGTGCTAGTTTTTTTTTTAGTAATTTACCTTAGATTTTTTAATTAATTTTTTTTAGTATCCCTTTGTTTATGTTTGAAAGTTTCCCAATCGTCCAGTCTGCCACTGGCCTTTGCAATACGATATAACTTAGTGTTTGTCTTTATAATGTCCTTGACCTCCCTGTTTAGCCATGGATGTTTTTTATCACTCTTCCCATCTTTCTTCCTCACTGGGATATATTTTAGTCATGAGGAATTAAGTATCTCCTTAAACAACTGCCACTTCTCATTAGCTGTCCAACCTTTTAGCCTTTTTCTGGCCAGTCTATATGGGCCAAATCTGTCCTCGAGCCTATGTAATTCCCTTTGTTTAATTCCAGAACACTAGTCTGAGACTCCACTTTCTCGCCCCCAAATTGAATCTTGAATTCTACCATACAATGGTCACTACTCCCTAGTGGATCCTTAACTATAAGGTTATTAATTAATCCCTCCTCATTACAGAATACCTAATCGAGAGTAGCCTCCTCTCTGGTTGGTTCCCCAACATATTGTTCCAGGAAACAATCTCTAATACATTCAATGAACTCTGCCTCCAGGCTACCCTTGCCAATTTGATTCCTCCACTCTATGTGCATATTAAAATCACCCATTATTATTGCCGTACCCTTTTTGCAAGCCCCCAGTATTTCCTGGTTTATACTGCACTCCACTGTAGAACTACTGTTGGGGGCCTATAGATTACTATTATCAGGCACTTCTTCCCTTTGTTATTTGTTAATTCTACCCAGACCGATTCCACATCTTGATCTCCAGTGCTTATGTCAATTCTCATTACAGCACTGATCCCATTCCTCACCAGCAGGGCGATGCCACCTCCTTTAACTTTCACTCTCTCTTTCCGAAATACTGCGTACCCTTGGATATTCAATTCCTAGACCTGGTCTCCCTGTAACCACGTTTCAGTAATCCCCACCAAGTCGGAACCTTTTGTTTCTATTTGCGCCGTTAGCTCATTAAGTTTGTTTCAAAATTTTTGTGCATTTAGATACAAACTTTTAAGTTTATTTAATGTTAGATTTCCCTACTGTTCTATAATTCCTTGAAGAATAAAGACAGTCACCTGCTCTGTCCCTCACTTTTATTATCTGGTAACCATCCACCCACATTGCTAACCTGCACTCTTACCTCCTCCTTGAAATTTCTAGTCTCCCCTACATCTGACCTACCCCCCCCCCCCCCCCCCCCCCCACCCCAGCCCCCGCTATTTAATTGGGCAGCATGGTAGCACAAGTGGCTAGCACAGTGGCTTCACAGAGCCAGGGTCCCAGGTTCAATTCCCCGCTGGGTCACTGTCTGTGTGGAGTCTGCACGTTCTCCCTGTGTGTGCGTGGGTTTCCTCCGGGTGCTCCGGTTTCCTCCCACAGTCCAAAGACGTGCAGGTTAGGTGGATCAGCCATGCTAAATTTCCCTTAGTGACCAAAAACATCAGATGGGGTTATTGGGTTACGGGGATAGGGTGGAAGTGAGTATGCCCTGACTAAGTGGGTCAGTGCAGACTCGATAGGGTAAATGGCCTCCTTCTGCACTGTGTGTTCTATGTTGTAGTTTAAAGCCCTAGTTACCCAATTCGCAAAGACTCTGGTCCCAGCATGATTCAGATAAAGACCTTCCCTTCGGAACAGGTCCCCTCTTCCCTAGTACTGGTGCCAGTGTCCCATGAATTCAAACCCATTTCTCCCACACCAATCTTTGAGCCACGCATTTACCTCCTTAATCTTATTGATCCTGTGCCCATTAGTTCATGGCTCTTGTAGTAATCCAGGGATTATTACCTCTTTTGGCTCTGCTTTGTAATTTAGCTCCTAGCTGTTCATACCCGCTTAGCAGAACCTGTCTTTTTCTACCTATGTCATTGGTACCAACGTGGACCACAACAACTATATCTTTACCCTCCCACTCTTAGTTCCTCTGCAGCCCAGATGAGATATCCTGAACCTGAGCTAAAGGTAGGCAATACAACATTCGGGATTCTCGATCCTGGTCACAGAGAACAATGTCAATGCCCCTAACTATACTATCCCCAATTAAGACTACATTTCTTTTCCCCCGACTTGAATGGCTCCCTGTACCATGGTGCCATGGTCAGTTTGCTCATTCTCCCTGCATTCTCCATTCCCGTCCAGACAGGGAACAAGAATCCCGAATCAGTTGGACAAGTTCAGGGACTGAGGCTCCTGCAACCCTACCTCCTGGATCCCTCTACCTGCAGGCCAAACTCGCAGCCACACCCTCCTGTCCCTGATCACTGGCCAAATTCAAGGTACTTAATCCAAGGGGTGTGATCGCCTCCTGGAACACAGTCTCCAGGCACCTCTCCCCCTCCCTCATGTGTCGCAGTGTCAGAAGCTCAGAATCCAGTTCATCAGCTCTGAGCCGGAGTTCCTCAAGCAACCAACACTTATTACAGACATGCTCACTGGGAACCACAATCGGGTCCACCAGCTCCCACATCATGCATGAACAACACATCACCTGGTCAGGAGCAGTCCACAACAGCATGTCCACTATATCCGTCTCAGCTTGCTCCTTCGGGCAAAAGTGCCTCACTGCTCCCCTCCCGCAGTTCCCAACAGCAAAGTCCCATCAGAAGGAAGTCACACTGATACAAAACAGGCCGGAGGAGCAGGAGGGCACCCCTTCCACTGCTCTAGCGCTGGTTACAGGGCACTGTCCATTCGCGCTTCCCTCGTTCAGGCCACAGAAACCGAGGGGCGGCAGCAATCGAGCCCCAGACTGCCAGGCAGTAATTCTGTCAAAGCATTCCTCCGTATCACCGCCAGACTACATAGTCGGGCTGGTCCGCCTCCAGCGTTGGTTGCAGGTTGGCTCCCATCCTCTGGGTCCCCCCCCCCCCCCCCCCCCCGCCACTCCCCAGCATACGGCCTTCAGGCATTGGCGGCCCCCAGCAGGAGTGAGCAGGTGAGGGGAGACCACAGTGACCCGTAAATGAGCAGGAAGCTCAACCAAGCAGATTAAATAAAATAAGAGATGAAGCAAAAATGGGCCGACTCAGAGAAGGGCACCGCCAAAACCGAAACAAAGAGCAATGATAGCTTAAAACACCTCAAAGCAGGGGCGGCATGGTGGGGCAGTGGTTAGCACTACTACCTAGGGTGCTGAGGACCCAGGTTCAATCCCGGCCTCGGGTCACTGTCCATGTGGAGTTTGCACAATCTCCCCGTGTCTGGGTGGGTTTCGCCCCTACAACACAAAGATGTGCAGGGTAGTTGAATTGGTCATGCTAAATTGCCCCTTAACTGGGAAAAAAAATAACTGGGTACTCAAAAAAATTTTTTTTTTTTAAACCTCAAAGGGTGTGTAAAGCACCCCAGACCATGTGCCACCCACAGGGCATGGAAGGCCCTAATGGTGCCGGTGGACATCGCATGCTCCCTCTCCAGAGACACCCGGCTGTGAAGGAGGCCACAAAAGAGAGGCAGACAGTCGGTCTGGACGGCTCCCTTGCTCACCTGCTACCTGGACCTGCTAATGGAAAGTTTTGCACGGCCCAGGATCAGGTTCACGAGGAGGTCCTCCTCCTTTCCGTCCCTCTCTGCACCGGTCGCCCGCAGTTCAGGAGCATGGGATTGAAGTGTAAAGAAAACATTAGTAAAAGGTTAGACACAAAACCAGAATAGGGATGCAGTCTACAACAGGTAACATAGACATGGTCCACGCACACAACTAGTCTGCAAAAGAAGCAGGTACCAGGGGAGTCTGTGAACCAGTGCAAATGGTAATTGCAGGCACTGCTGCATGCAACACTATCCACCCTAGGTCCCCAAGATTCAGGAGGAGGGGTAGAGGGAGCTCCAGTGGGGACCTTAGCCGCCGGATGCCAACAAGTCGCACCAAGGCGTGTCCAGACAATGGGCGAAGGCAAAGAGGTGGAAGATATGCTACAGCAGCCCATACAGGAAATCCCTCTGTGCAGTGCGAGGTGGCTGGGGTCGTGGGGCTTTAGCTCCCGAGGGAGGTTCCGGGACATTGTGGTATTCCGTTGAGCCGGAGTCCGTTCAGATGGGACTCCACCACACATCTGTGCGTCCTTGAGACTGCGAGTGCTGTCAGGTCCGAGCATGACTGTTTAGAGGTCATAGATGGCATTGGCTGTGAGCTGGACAGCCACTCGGCGTGCCAATTCGCGGTGCATCATTCAACCCACTCCTTCGCCACCCAGCACTCCCTGACCCTGGACACACCAGCAGCCACAGCCCTCCCCTCCACCAGCTACTTGAAATGGTACTGGTGGAGGTGCGGATTCCTGACCAGCGGCTCCCGACGTGAGCCACTATTCCTGACAGGGGGAGAGCTGCGGCGCGAGGCGACCATGTTCCAAACTTTAACTAGGTCCTGGTAAATTACGGGCAGCGCCTGTAGGGAGTAACGAAGGCCCCACATATCAATGAACAGGAGCTGCAGGTCATAGTTTAGGCCATGTGCCTGGGCAGAAGAATTTGTCGCCAGGGCACGCCATCATGGAGGGGGCTCATCATAGAGGTATTGCTTCAGGGTCTGAAGGCAGAAGGTCGCTACCTGGGTGCGACTGCTCTCCGTAAGCGACAGATTCAGAACCTCAGCAGCGACCCAGTGCAGTTTCTTGTCCCACAAGCATTCTCCGGAGTTTTAAGACAAAGGCGGGGGAGAGGTCAAAGTGACCAGCCAGTACCACAACATGGAGGCTGGTTTATGACGAGCACTCGCCCCTGTAAGACAGCGCTCATAGCAGTCCCGTCCAGTGGGTTGAGCGAGCGGTGACTTTGGCCTCAAGCTTCTGCCAGTTAGCTGGCCAGGACTTCTCAGCCGGGCAATTCTCCGCCCTAGTACCACCCTGAGATGAAGAGCTATGCTCCGAGAGCTAGTGATTCCAACTAAATCTGTTGGACTTTAACCTGATGTTGTCAGACTTATTACTGTGCCCACCCCAGTCCAACGCCGGCATCTCCATCCACATCATGCCATGGTGCCTTGAGCACAGCTACGCAGGCAATATCTCAAATTCAGTCTATGTTCATCAATTAGGGTAATCTACAGGGTACAATTAGCACTGCCAACTGTGTTTAAATGTTTTCCTAGAGGTTTCATCACATGACTTGCCCCTGTGCTGCAGAAATGAGTTGGCCATCCTTGTGAGCATTGCCTTCTTGCCCAATTGGAAAACAAGAAAACTCATTATCCAATTGAATGATGCTTTACTGTCAGCTAAACAGCCATTTGGCCTTATTTTTCAAAATTTGTATAAAATGGTAAAATGTTCAAAGAAAGTTAGCCCCAAAAAACATATTTTCTTAATGTCCGGATGATTTCTCTCCAGGGTTGCACACAGCAGTGTGCTGGAGATTGATCTTCAATTCCCGGAGACTCCATCCCAATCCTACAGGGTTGGCGTCCCCAAGTGCCAACTGCAGGTCACACTGAGGTGTTGCTCTGAAGTTCCCAAGATCCAACAGCCTGATGACCCTCACACATGAATAATGTCAAGTTATCAGAGTGTACTCGCCATTTGTGGAACCACAATCCTACAAGGAAGGAAACTGCAGGGAGATCGCCTTCAGTCTGCTTTGAGTTTGTGAGAAGTTTGTCCACACAGCAAGAACGTTATAAATTGGAGGATATTTTTAAATCGTCCAGCGTTTATGTTGCCTGGATGTCTCCTCTTACACTTTTTTTTCCGCTGTGTAAGTTCCGCCCTTCAAAGCTCGGAGCGAGCCAATTGGAAGGGATGGCGATGTGCATGTATAAGAGGAGCTCACGCTGCTCGCTGTTAAACTGGAGACATGTCTTTACAGAGAGGGTTTACGGAGCTCCTGCAGAAACGGCTGGGCTGGTTCCCCAAGCAGAGACGATTGGTGCATTCAGTGGGAATAATAGGAGCTCCATTCTCCTACGGCCAGGTAGCTAGTTTGCATTATATATATTTTTTTTAATCGCCTGTAGCTTTGTTGCAATTATCTATTCAAATCTAGTGCATGCTGGACTGGCATTGTATTTAAATTATTTTGCAAATGATTGATTTCCCTGGCCTGTTTTTGGGGAGTTAAGACAAAAAATGTTTCTGTTTTGTCAGAAACGGCGGGGAGTCGAAGGTGGGCCGCGAGTAATCCGGGACGCCGGCCTGGCGGAGAGGCTATCGGGTCTGGGTGAGTGTGTGTGTGTGGCGGCTCGGAGGGGGGTGTTGCTCAGGGCGGCCGGGACTCCCATCACTGGCTGCTGGGCTGCCACTCTGGCCTCGGCGGGCAAAGAGCCAGCACGAGTGCTTCAAATCTGCATGAATGTGTTCAGCTCTCCCTCTTTTCAAATTCTCCCACAATTTAAGGAAACCTGCTGCATGACCTTTATTTAAAAAAACATAACCGTACTCTCCCCGCCCCCCCCCCCCCCCCCCCCCACCATTGTTGGATTATCAAATTTCTGATGTGTTTTTTTAATATATAAAATTTCTGATGTGTTTTTTTAATATATAAATTAAACAGGTACTGTTAATAACTTCCACTCTTTCCGCCCCCTCCCCTTCCCCTTTAACTTCCTATGAGTAAGACTTTCCACCACATGGTTATCTAATGTTGTGAGAGTCAGGACGGTTATTTTTTGTTTGTTTGTAAACGGTGTTGCTCTTAACAATTGGGAGCCAGTACTGAGGATTTCTCCCCTTTCCTCGGTTACAAATCAGCTATGCTCCTTCCTCCAAAAGCAGCCTGCGTCATGGAGCCAAATGCTGGGAACTGCACTTGTCCCACCTGTGTATCTGAGAAAGAATTGACTTTTAAATTTCTGGTTTCTCTTTTGGCATAAGACACCCAACTGAAAAGTGAACGCTTCTGGAGTGCTTTCCCATACTTGCCCTTGCATTTGCAATAAATTTGCTTACGTTTTTTGTGTACTTTTTTTTTTCTTCGAAGAAAAATTTTTTCTGTTGGAAAAGGAACAGAAAACTAACAGATTTGAATGGCCTACAAATGACTGAATTACCCCTGGGGCTACAATGGTAAATAAGAGTCAGGAGCAAGTGGTTCAAATTCCAGCCCCAGGAACTTGAGCACTAAATCCCTGTGGACACTCTCTCAAAAACTGTGATGTGCCACCTCTTGGATGAAGCATTAAACTAATGCCCAGCCTGCCTCCTACATGGGATGCAAGTGATCTTGTTATCATTTAGTCCCTGGTGTCTTTTCATAGAATTTCGAATTTACAGTGCAGAAGGAAGCCATTCGGCCCATCGAGTCTTGACCAATGTTTACCACCGCCCCCTCCCAACAACACCACTTATTTTGGGGGAGGCAGTGGTGTAGTGGTATTGACGCTGGACTAATAATCGAGAAACCCTGAGTCATGCTGTGGGGACCCTTGGGCAGCACGGTAGCATTGTGGATAGCACAGTCGCTTAACAGCTCCAGGGTCCCAGGTTCGATTCTGGCCTAGGTCACTGTCTGTGCGGAGTCTGCACATCCTCCCCGTGTGTGCGTGGGTTTCCTCCGGGTGCTCCGGTTTCCTCCCACAGTCCAAAGATGTGCAGGTTAGGTGGATTGGCCATGATAAATTGCCCTTAGTGTTGGGTGGGGTTACTGGGTTATGGGGAGAGGGTGGAGGTGTTAACCTTGGGTAGGGTGCTCTTTCCAGGAGCTGGTGCAGACTCGATGGGCCGAATGGCCTCCTTCTGCACTGTAAATTCTATGATCTATGACCCGGGTTCGAATCGCGCCACGGCAGATAGTGAAATTTGAATTCCATAAAACTCTGGAATTAAACGTCTAAAGGTGACCATGCAACCATTGTCGATTTATCATAGAAACACATCTAGTTCACTCATGTTCTTTTTGGGAAGGAAATCTGTCATCCTTAGCTGGTCTGGCCTACTGTGTGCCTCCAGATCCACAGCAATGTGGTCGACGCTTAAATTTCCTCCGGGCAATAAATGTTGGCCCAGCCAGTGACTCCCACATTTCGTGAACGAATAAAAAGTAATTAAAATGCATAGTCATTATCACATTGCTGTTTCTGGGGGTCTTGCTGCTTATTTTCCACAACACGGACAAACTTCAGGTGCTTGTATTTTATTTTTAATTTGCTTCACTGGCTGGACCAGCGTTTATTGCCCATCCCTAACTGCCCTCTAAAATGAATCAACCACATTCTTGTGGATCTGGGGTCACATGTAGGCCAGACCAGTTAAGGATGGCAGATTTCCTTCCCTAAAGAACTTGATCAGATCTAAACAGCTTTAGCATAACCCTTGAAGTTGTGAGGTGCTGAAGCAATGTATAGTCATTTAATGAAGGAACAGTTATTGTGACTCGACATTGGATGTTGCAATAAAAAGATATTGTGAGGTGCAAAATAATAAAAGATATGGCATTACTACACTGACTGGTTTGTAAGTTAACACTGCTAATTTGGAGAGGAGCTCCTTTTAAGCTCAGTGCACATCAATGAAAACATAGTGGCATTTCTATTATTCTTATTTTCTTTTGGTTTGTTAACGAAAGTCGCCATAGTCCCAGATGACCATAGGCTGCTCTCCCCTTTTGAGTAGAGAGCTGACTGGTGGTGATTTAACCTGAGATTCATCACACCTCAGACGAGGGGCAAGGTTGAGAAGGTGGGATCTTCATGAATAACCTCAGCTGGTACATGAATTGAACCTGTGCTGTTGTCCTTGCTCTGCATCACAAACCAGCTGTCAAACCAAGTGAGCTAAACCGGCCCCCATGCTACCTCCCAACAATAGCAACGGCAAGATTAAGGTGGAGATTGGCATCTTGTTTCAGTATGAAACTCTAGTTTCTTCTAATGTACTCCTTCTAACTGCCATTTGTTTTTGTCGAACTTAATTTGCTGAAATTAGAAGGATAAAGTTGGGGTGGCGCAGTGGCGCAGTGGTTAGCACTGCTGCCTCACAGCCCTGAGGACCCGGGTTCAATCCCAGCCCCAGGTCACTGCCAGTGTGGAGTTTGCACATTCTCCCTGTGTTTGTGTAGGTCTCACTCCATAACCCAAAGATGTGCAGGGTAGATGATTTGGCTGAGCTAAATTGCCCCTTAATTGGAAAAAAAAAGGATTGGGTACTTTAAATTTTATTTTAAAATGCCAAAAGTAATCGTGAGACGATGAAGTAAGTGTAACTAACCGTGTAGCAAAACTGTCAGAAACCTGGAAAATATTATTGTAGGAGAAAATCGAGGTCTTGGAAATGTGGATGCTAAGACGTGTGTTTAAAATTCCACATATAGACCATAAGACAAATGAAAGAGGTTGAAATTTGCAAGATAAAAAATAAACTTTAAAAAAAAAGTGACATGCTGAAAAGAAATTTCAGCCATTTCATCAGAGCTGAAAAGCTACAGAGATCTAGAGGGGCCTTGGCGTAGTTGGAAGACTGACATCGCAAAGCGTTTGCAGACGAGGATTGTGATAAACAGAATAGTGTGACCATCAAGTCAGCAGATCTCCTGGCAGGAGTAGCTACAAACAGCAGAGATTGATGTATGTAGCAAATGAAACAGTTGGTCAAAAGTGTTGTCTGTATTGTATATAGAAAACATTTTGTTTCTGCACATGCGTGTGACCAACCTCTTTTTACTTTATTTTGTCTAGGTTTTGCTAGTTTTAGATTTGATGATCCTGCACATAAGTTTTTTAAAAAACTTGGAACCAAATTTTACTGCATTTAACAAGATTGTGATATAAATAATAATGACATTGCATCACTAATAATAATATAGCAATCCAAACTGGAGTAACACCTGCCTTTGTTTTTGAACCAATACCAGATATTCAATTTTTTAATGAAGATTTGCTATACCATTCTCTCCCTCTGGTCACACTGTCTTTTTCCTATGGTCACAGTCTTTTTCCTAGTTGTTTTCCTAGTTTCTCATGTGTTCTGCCCTCTTTCATGCTTTGTGCTTGTAGTCATCCAAACATAAGCACATCTAATGCTAATTCCTTCTCCTGTCACCACTTACAACTCTGAATAGTCTTGTGGTTCCGTTGTGGCCCCTTTTTCTAGATTCTTCTGGTGACTTTTTCTTTGTAGAAATGGGGTCAGCCTCCGTATGTGGGGGTTACCAAATGCTACCAAGCCATGACTGTCTTTGACAAACCCTCCAAATGATGCACAAATTCCCAGTCAAACTTTAAAACTTGACGATACCAGACTTGGAAGTGTGGCAAACAGTGAGGATTGTATCAGTTGATTATGACCAGACATGTGGGCAGCACGGTGGTGGTGGTTAGCACTGCTGCCTATGTCGCTGAGGACCCGGGTCCGATCCTGGCCCCAGGTCACTGTCCGTTTGGAATTTGCACATTCTCCCCGTGTCTGCGTGCATCTTACCCCACAACCCAAAGATGTGCAGGTAGGTGGATTGGCCACACGAAATTGCCCCTAAAAAAATATGGACAGACAAGATGGAACTTGCTACACTTTACAGTAGAAGGTTAGGGAGAGGCAATATAGATTTCATGGCACACTTTGTGTGTGCAAGGACAGGAAGGATCCAAGGTAATTAGCAAAGTGTAGGGACCTTGAGTTTCAGAGCAAGCAAACCAGTTATGCTAAACCTTCTGGTCACCGCACTTTAGAAAGGATGTGTGGGACCTTTAGGGTACAGATGAGATTAACAGAATAGTTCTAGAGGTGAGGAATTTTAGCTACAAGATTAGAGTACCAACAGACTTCTGATTTTCTACTTTTTGAATCCTCTGTTTTTACCCATTCTGCAATATATTCCTTATCTCCTTTGAACTCAGTTGAGATGGCCTCAAAACAGTTTTTCCACTAAGCAGAAAAAGGTGGGGAAGAAAGAATAGTAAATGGTGCCCAAGGAACCTGGTAGCAAGTGCCCCCTAATGGTTGCTGATAACTTTGGATCAAAGACATCTGACAAAGGGAAATGTTAATATTTAAACCCTCATTAACTACTAATATTACATTTACTGTGCATGTCATGCTCCCTTATTTGGGCATCCCTGTTCTGCAGGTCATGCCTGCACCTACACGCTTTCATGACTAGATGGAGCTTCATGGGCTCTGGCTCCCTTGACTATGCCTATAGCATCAGTAACATCACAATTTGCATTGTTCTGACTGTGGTTAAATAACTAAGAAACATTTCCTGTTTATTCTCCTGTCCCTGCAATTGTAAAGCTGGTAAACATTTTTCATGGGCAGCTCTTGTCTTCTTTGTCCAAAATGTAAGATTCCCCCTGCAATAGGAAAGACCTTTTTTCTCTCTGTCTGTAACTAGACAGTACCTCTGGGAGAAAAGGATTGAGATTGTGTTGGCTGAGAGATTTGTGGTTTGATATCGCAGAAACATTCCTAATTGTATTTTTATGGTGCTTTTTCCCTCTGATGCTGGTTATGGATCTACAGATGAAAACATTCTCCAATTTTTGCTGGGGAGAAAAGAGACTTGCTGCCAAAACGTTTCACCTTGCACTCAATCAGGACAGAATCGCAAGAATATTCGATCCCAGCCCTGGGTCACTGCCCGTGTGGAATTTGCACATTCTCTCCATGTCTGTGTAGGTCTCACCCCCACGACCCAAAAGATCTGCAGGGAAGGTCGATTGGTCACGCTAAATTGCCCCTTAATTGGAAAAAATAATTGGATACTCTAAATTTAAGAAAAAACGAATCTCAAGAATACCAAATCTCAGGGAACCATGATTTATAATGCACGAGTAACGGATGCTGACCAGTTGGAAAATTAACTCTGATTGGTAGAAGTTGTTGCCATGGAGAATGCCCCAGGGAACAGTTAACGTGGCAAACATTTTTTAAAATTCAAACCAAGCGAGTCGAATTTGGGCAGGGCATTGCAATGGAGAATGAACCAAGGGATGACTGTTCCCCACCCCAGGTTTTTGTTTAATTTTTGCAGTGTCAATCTCAAAAGTATGTGGGCAAGAAGATCAGATTAGGAAATGCAGTGAGCCAATTGCTGTTGTGAACTCTAGCTGCTTTGTTTGGATTTTAGCTGACGGCTGTGAAAGAGTAATTGTACCTCCGGTCTGCAAACAGTGTTCCAGGGACCAACCTGGTCTGAAACCTTTTGTCCACTTGTCATTTACAACCTGCTTATTCATTCTATCCCCCTTCAAACTGTTAGTTCTTGATTGCTGCTTGTTTTCCTCCCGCTTAGTATTAGATGTATTGAGAATTTACAATTTGGAATTTGAATTTTTAAATGGTTGATTGTTAATTGGTTTCCTCCCACAGTCCAGGGATGTGCAGTTTAGATGGAGTGGCCATGCTAAATTGCCCTTTAGTGTCCAAAGGTTAGATGGGATTACGGGATAGAGTGGATCGAGTTGGGATGCTCTTTCAGAGGGCTGATGGGCCAAATGGCCCCCTGCACTGTAGGGATTCTATGAACTTGCAGAAATTCCAATGACAAAGGATGTATTATGAAGACAAACTCTGAAACCAGTAGGCAGTAAACTGCACAAAGTGGCTGCAGAGGTAGTGGACCCATTGGGTGAAATTTTTCGTAACTCACTAAATTCCAGGGAGAGTACCGGAAGATTGGAAAACCACCAACGTGACTCCCTTGTTCAAAAAGGGGGAAAGGCAAAAAGCAGGGATCTATAGGCTTGTTACTTTAACATCTATTATTGAGAAGATGCTGGAGTCAGTAATCAAAAAAAGCCAATCATTTACGACAGCTGAATATAATCAAAGCTAGTTAACATGGTTTTATGAAAGGTTTGACATATTTGCTTGAATTCTTTGAGTGTAACAGGGGGAGAAGTTAGAGGGAACCTACAGATGTAGTGTGTTTAGCTTTCCAAAAGGCTTTGACAAGGTGCTGCATAAGAGACCGGTGCATACAGTGAACCTCATAGAATTGGAAGTGTGTTAGCATGGCATGATGGTGCAGTGACCCGGGTTCAACACTACCTCGGGTCACTGTCTGTGTGGAGTTTGCACATTCTTCCCGTGTCTGAATAGGTTTCCTCCGGGTACTCTGGTTTACTCCCACAGTCCAAAGATGCGTAGGTTAGGTGGATTGGCTATGCTAAATTGCCCCTAGATGGGGTTACGGGGATGGGGCCTAGGTAGGGTGTTCTTTGAGGGTCAGTGCAGACTCGATGGGCTGAATGGCCTCCTGCACTGTTGGGATTCTATGATAGCCACCACAAAACTCTACCTATGATGGAAAGCTGAAACATATTTCGAGCTTGTTTTTAAGTTGGATAGAAATTCTGCCACTGGGAAGGGGTCAGATATGGTATTGAAATTGACTTCTTGTATTTGATTCAACATTGTTAAGCACTTGGCTGCGCGGGTTATTCCAAATCCCAGAAAGGAATAGCCCTCCACTATATTATGTGATTTTATATACAATGAGGAAAGATTTGAAAACCAGTTATTGATGTCTCAGACTTTTGTGATTATTTTAAATAAGATAAATGTTTTTTAAACAAAATAAAGAACAATAAAGTCACCTTGAAGTACACTTATCTAATGGTTATATGCTAACACTTGACCCAATTCCAAACACCTTTAATTTCACTACCTTCAGAGCTAATACTTTCTGAACCACAACATATTGTAGATTTTTAAAACTTTTCTTAAAATCCAGTAGCTGTTACCACACCATGCAGTTTTCATTCTTTGGGGTTGCTTCTGAGGAGGAACAAAACAACTGGCTTTAAGGCAGGCTTTCTTTACAGACACAGTTTGCTGGGCTTTAAAACAACTGTCCTGCTTTTGGCTGAGGTTTCAAACAACCACCCTTAACATATGTTAAATACTTCTGATGTACAGCTTTTCCCTTTTGATCTTCCTTTATCTGAGCTAACCTTTTCAGATGTTTACCTTCATTTTGAGAATACCTGTTAGAATGTAAATGCAAAGTTCACAACTTGACTCCTCATTTGAACCTCTATCACATTCAGACCCTTTGTGGTTTATTTCCCATTGTTACCAGCTTGTCTGGTGTAAACATCCGTTTGTAGCTTTGCTATGCTCATCAACATCTTAAAAAGCACGAGTTCTATTAACACAACCAAACTGACCCTGCCTTCAAGAAGCTTGCATGTTTAATAGTTGCATAACCAGCCAAAAACATTCCAATATGTTGGACTTCCCTGATATTTTCATGTTGTCACTATTTTACCTGACCACATCCTCTTACTGGGAGAGCAGCAATTTATATGTAGCAAAAAGTGTACATGTTTGAGGCAATCATGCTAAGATTTTCGGATCCTGCATGGGAAAAGCTTATATCTGTAGCATCAGAGGACCAAGTTACAATGATCGAGAAGACAATAGGATTGCTTTTGCTTGTTGTGAAATGTAAAACATGGTGTCGGAAGAAGAAGTCGATTGTTTAAATTTGAGATGAGAAATTACTTCAGTCAGAAATGAAATGAAAATCGCTTATTGTCACAAGTAGGCTTCAATGAAGTTACTGTGAAAAGCCCCTAGTTGCCACATTCCGGCGCCTGTCCGGGGAGGCTGGTACGGGAAGGTTGTGAATCTTTGGAATTATTTGCCCCAGAGGGTTGTGAAGGCTGGGACAGACAGAATTTTGGTGTCTCGGGGAATCGAGAGGTGTAGTGGGAGAGTGGAGCCCAAGCCCAAGATATGCCATATTGTATTCAAAGAGCAGGCTGAATGGGGTCAGATGGTCTACTCCATTTCTTGTGAAGGAGTGGCAACCCTGAGCAGGTCCAGTGACAGCTGTGGAAGGGGTAGCTCAGTTAGTAGTGTCTCCTCCGCAATGGAGTGCTTGAAAACTGTACAGTTGGGGATTGTGATGGGAAGAGAACAAACTGGAAGGCAGGAGTGATATTTAAATGCTTTGGGTTGATGGTCCAAAGCATAAAGGAGAATAATGGAAGGAGTAAGCAAAATAGTCTAGGGGGTGTAAATGTGAGAAGCAGAATGACCTGAGAAAAAAAAAGAGGTTCGGATCTTAAATTGTCGCCTTCTGAATGTGAAGAATGCTGTAAACTGTCAGTTCTGACAGAGGATCACCAATCTGAGATAAAGGTAAAGTCACCATAGTCCCAGATGACCATAGGCTGCTTTCCCATTCATTTAATCAACTTTTGCCTTTCTTGGCATTTTTACTTAAAAATTAAAGTAACCCCCTATAGTAAATCAGTTGGAACTGCCTTGAGATAATTAGCCTATGTTCGAGACTCCTCTAATACTAAAGCAGTCAATGCCTATATGCATCAAGACCTAGGCAATGTTTAGGCTTGGGCAAGTAACATTTGTGCCTCCAATGCCAGGAAATGACCATCTCCAGCAGGAGACTAACCTGCTCCCCTTGGCGTTGAATAACATTATCATCACTGAAACTCCTTTGTCCTGGGAATTGCTGTTGAACAGAGTCTTACTGGACCAGCTATATAAATACTGTGATACACGAGCAGGTCAAGACCTGGGCATTCTGTGACGAGTAACCCTGATTCCCAAGACAGTCAGAATTGTGATGAAATACTCTTCACTTACCTGGATGAGTGCAGCTCCAACAACACTCAAGAAGCTCAAACGCCATCCAGGATAAAGCAGCTCATTTGATCAGCACCCGGGCCATCATCATAAATATTCACTCCCACCACCACCAGTACACAATGACAACAGTGTATACTGTATCAAGATGCACTGCAGAAATTTTCCAGGGCACCTTCAACAGCATCTTTGAAACCCACTACGTCTGCCATTTCAGACTAGAGCACCAGGATAAAAAGGCTGCCACCTGTTAAGTTGTCCGCCAAGCTACATTCCATCTTGGCTTGAAAATGTCATAATTTCTTCACTGGGCTGGGTCAGAATCCCGTAACTCCTTCAAGCATCACTGTGGGTGTGTCTACATCACAGACTGCAGTGGTTCAAGATGCCTTCGAGGGCATTTGGGGAGGGGCAACAAATGGCCCTGCCACATTCCATGAAAGAGTAATTAAAAACATTTAACTTAAATCTGGGGACGGCACAGTGGCATGGTGTTTGCACAGTTGCCTCGTGGTGCTGAGGACCCGGTTTTGATCCAGGCCCCAGGTCACTCAGTGTAGAATTTGCACATTCTTACCGGACCAGCGTCTTGCGTGGGTCTCACCCCTACAACTCAAAAGATGCGCACGATAGGCGGATTGGCCACAGTAAATTGCTCCTTAATTGGATTTTTAAAATCTGCAACCATGTGTCTTCTGGGTTTTAAAAACCCCAACATCCTTGGGTTTGCTTAATGATTTCTTTAACCTGACTTATGAAAGTCAAGTTGCTGAAAGGTAACAACTGAAGACTAATGATGGGAATATATGCTTGTGTTGACAGTTTGATACCTAACATGATTGAATAGAAGAGGCAAGCCACCCTGTGTACATCTGTGATTCGACTGGCAATGGCAATATATTAGGTAGATTTATAATTAGTTGTGAGCAGCATGGTAGCACAAGTGGATAGCTCTGGTGCTCTAGTTTCCTCCCACAGTCCAAAGACGTGCAGGTTAGGTGGATTGGCCATGATAAATTGCCCTTAGTGACCAAAAAGGTTAGGAGGGGTTATTGGGTTACGGGGATAGGGTGGAAGTGAGGGCTTAAGTGGGTTGGTGCAGACTCAATGGGCTGAATGGCTTCCTGCACTGTATGTTCTATGTGTTCAGGCTTCTGATACCTGTAACCACTTGGCATAGGAGAAGTGGGTGGGTCCCTAGTTTAGATGACTAATAGGAATGGAATTTTAATCTCTTCCCAATCAAAAACAAATGCCTCTGGTCCTTCAAGGCACAGTTCACTAAAGTGTAAAAGACTTTTTATTTTCTCATTCCTCCTGCATTCCAGTTAAAGCTGATGACAAAATGCCTTGTAGATAATCAGATTGAAACAGGTAGGTAGGTGATCAGATTTAAACAGGTAGTCAGCTAGTATCCAGCACTGATGTGGAGATGCTGGCGTTGGACTGGGGTGAGCACAGTAAGAAGTCTTACAACACCAGGTTAAAGTCCAACAGGTTGGTTTCAAACAGTAGCTTTCGGAGCACTGCTCCTTGGTGAATGAAGAGGTATGTTCCAGAAACGTATATAGACAAAGTCAAAGATGCCAGACAATGCTTAGAATGTGAGCATTTGCAGGTAATTAAATCTTTACAGATGCAGAGATAGGGGTAACCCCAGGTTAAAGAGGTGTGAATTGTCTCAAGCCAGGACAGTTGGTAGGATTTTGCAAGCCCAGGCCAGATGGTGGGGGATGAATGTAATGCAACATGAATCCCAGGTCCCAGTTGAGGCCGCACTCGTCTGCGGAACTTGGCTATAAGTTTCTGCTCAGCGATTCTGCGTTGTCGCGCGTCCTGAAGGCCGCCTTGGAAAACGCCTACCCGAGATCAGAGGCTGAATGCCCTTTGCTGAAGTGTTCCCTGACTGGAAGGGAACATTCCTGCCTGGTGATTGTCGCGCAATGTCCATTCATTCGTTGTCGCAGCGTCTGCATGGTCTCTCCAATGTACCACGCTTTGGGACATCCTTTCCTGCAGCGTATAAGGTAGACAACAGAACACTTCAGCAGTCAAGGGCATTCAGTCTCTGATTTCCGGGTAAGCGTTCTCCAAGGCGGCCTTCAAGACGCGCAACAACGCAGAATTGCTGAGCAGAAACTTATAACCAATTTCCGCACTCATTAATGCGGCCTCAACTGGGACCTGGGATTCATGTTGCATTACATTCATCCCCCATCTGGCCTGGGCTTGCAAAATCCTACCAACTGTCCTGGCTTGAGACAATTCACACATCTGTAACCTGGGGTTACCCCTATTCTGCATCTGTAAAGATTTAATTACCTGCAAATGCTCGCATTCTAAGCATTGTCTGGCATCTTTGACTTTGTCTATGTTTCTGGAACATACCTCTTCATTCACCTGAGGAAGGAGCAGTGCTCTGAAAGCTAGTGTTTGAAACAAACGTGTTGGACTTTAACCTGGTGTTGTAAGACTTCTTACAGTATCCAGCACAGCAGCTATACATACTTTGAAATGGACACCTGGTACTTCCTGCAAGTTACTGAATTGCCATTTCTTTTTTTCTTTTTAAAAAAAAAAAAATAATTTAGAGTACCCAATTATTTTTTCCAATTAAGGGGCAATTTAGCGTGGCCAATCCACCTAACCTGCACATCTTTGGGTTGTGGGGGTGAAACCCACGCAGACACTGGGAGAATGTGCAAACTCCACACAGAGTGACCCAGGGCCGGGATTCGAACCCGGGTCCTCAGCGCCGTAGGCAGCAATGCTAACCACTGTGCCACCGTGCTGCCCTGAATTGCCATTTCCAATGTAGACTGATACATTTCCAAAAATTCATTAAGTACTTCATTTTCAGGCTGTAAAGTGTACGACTATGGAGACCTGAGTTTCACCACTGTACCAAATGATACGCCGTATAACAACATTGTCCACCACCCAAGAACAGTGGGTTTGGCCAACCAGTCATTAACTGAAGCAGTCAGCCGAGCAGTTGGTGATGGCCACCTAAGCATTATGCTTGGAGGAGACCACAGGTGAGTTCACCAACAGCAATTCTAATTTAGTATAGGTCTGAAAACAAATTGATTTCAAATTGCATTGAATTTTGTGGAGAAATTGAATGCTGGTTAAATCTGGAAATGTTGTTTTTCTCTCCTGCACAGTGCTAATGTTTTGTAGTGTGCTCATAACCTTTTTTATCTTTATCATAAATATCCAGTTTAGGAATTGGTTCGGTTCATGGGCATGCACAGCAGCGACCTGATTTATGTGTCATATGGGTGGATGCGCATTGTGATCTAAACACACCTCTTACTTCAATGTCTGGTAATCTACATGGACAGCCAGTGTCATTCCTTATAAGAGAGCTCCAAGACAAGGTAACATTTTATATTTGAATCTTGTCAACTCATTTGTCTTGATAAATCTCAAATGTCCTAGCAATATTTGCCCTAACTGCATTTAACCAGTGTAAACTTGCTGCCCATATTAGAAATGACTTTTTTTTTTAAAGATACCACCACTTCCTGGATTTTCTTGGGTCACTCCTTGCATCTCCGCCAAGGACTTGGTTTACATTGGACTACGGGATGTTGATCCTGCTGAATAGTAAGAACATTCTGTTTTTCAGTTTTAGTACTACTATCTTAACAGACCAACACCGTTCTGCTTTAGGCAGCTAATGAAATATCATCATTGATCAAGCTTTACCTTGCCACGTATACAACCTATTACTTTTAATATATGTTAACACCCAAGTTCCTTATTTAAATCCACCGCTTCAATTTTGATATACAGGACAAACCAGATTCTATAAAATGTATAATTCAGCATTTTAAAATATATTTAAACAAATCATGTTTGCCCACACAGGCTTGATCTTTTCCTGCATTTCCATATCAGTCCTATTTCCATATCAGTTGATATTCCTGCTGTATATAATGAAGCACTTGAGATACTCCCAAGTGCTTCACAACATATTAATTTGGAAGTACTAAAATCTTTGAAAATCAAGCTGCATAATAGCAAATCAATTTTTCATCTGTGATTTGACCTAGACATTTAGTGCACAATCCTTTTCTTCACATCTTCTGTCCATCTAAACAGATATGACATTGTGACAATATAGACTCTAGGCATTGGTGCCTAGACTGTACGTAAGCCCTAAAGTAGCCGTAAATCCACAACTTTGACTCGACAGGCATTTAGCTATTCAATTTGGCAAAGTTTTTCTTTAATTGAAAATATTTGTTCCTTCCCAACAGTTACATCCTGAAAAACTTTGGCATCCGATACTTCTCTATGAAAGAGGTGGATCAACTCGGAATAAGGAAAGTAATGGAAAGAACGTTTGATCATCTAATTGGAAAGTAGGTTTGAACAGAAGAATAAAATGTAGTATTGTTATTCCGGTGAAAAATGAGATAATTGCTTATGGTCGCCTCCAAGGACCAGCTATTTTATCTTGCTGTAGGGCAATTTGTAACACATTGCCATGTATGTAGATTATAAACCTGAGTAGACCTTGGAGAGCAGAATTTTGCTGAATCACTTTCTAACCCATTATGCAGTTTCATTGACAGATTCATTATAGATGAGTAGTAGTTTGCCTGCATTCTAGATGTTGGGACAGCATAAGAACCTGAATTGATAAGCTCACCTTGGTAATGTCAGCACAGGACTAAGGAGCTGGCTTTTAAAGCAGACTAAGGCAGGCCAGCAGCATGGTTCAATTCCCGTTCCAGCCTCCCCAAACAGGTGCTGGAATGTGGCAACTAGGGGCTTTTCACAAACTTCATTTGAAGCCTACTTGTGACAAGCTATTTTCATTTTCATTTGGAATATTGACTGATCTGGAAATGCAGGACAAAATCCAGCCTATGTGGGCAAACATAATATGTTTAAAATATTTTAAATCCTAAAAGCATAGATTAGCAATTGTTACATCCGTAGGTATGCAAGCCTAATTTGGAATATTGTTTTTCAGACAGAAAAGACCAGTGCACCTGAGTTTTGATGTCGATGCTATTGACCCATCTTTAGCTCCTGCAACTGGCACTCCAGTGATAGGAGGACTAACTTACAGGGAAGGAATGTATATTGCAGAGGAAATACATAACACGGGTATGAAACAAATGGCCAAAAGCAATTCTTGATTATCCTAACTTTACCTATCGGGCTTTATGAAAAAAAACTACAATTTAGCACAACCGGTTTTGTGGTGTTGCTCGAGATGAAATGACTTTTCTTAAACTAGCTGTTCGCGTGCAGTAACTTTTAACCTTTTTCTCTCGTACAGGAATGCTGTCTGCAATGGATCTGGTAGAAGTTAACCCCAAGCTTGCAGCTTCAGATGAGGAACTTAATGCAACAGTAAACATTGCAGTGGATGTCATCTCCTTTTCTTTGGGACAGGCCCGTGAAGGATCCCATGGCAAATGTGATGAACTACCGACACCCAGTTCAACATATGCTACAAATGAACAGACGCTACGGCTTTAGGACCTTTTGTTGAAGAAAGGAAGCAGTACAAATTCATATTCCAGAACTGAAATTTTAAAGGAATAGTACTTTGTTTCACATACACTTTATCTTTGGGACACAGTGTTCTCAACCCTTCATCTATATCCCACTTTATTCATAAGGTAATGTGGGCAACAGCCACATTTTCCTATACATTCCATTGTGAAGTATAGGATAATTTCCCTATTCAATTAGCTGGAGATAAATTTGAATAAGCCATCAAAACAGCTTTTTTTCTAGGCCAGGGAATCATGAGAACTTTAAGAAGCTTTGTGCTTGTTTGCATAAAAATCCTTTAAGATTGTTGGAGGGATAAATCTGTGTACTGTTAATAATGTATATTAAATTTTCCCTCCAGATAGAAATAACTTATAGGACATTTGTTAAATATCAAATGACTTTATTAAAAGTTGTGCACATTACTACAATGTAGTTATTAGCAAAGTTTTAAGAGACTGATCAAATGCAACTTGATTTGTTAAGTTTCTTCATTTTGCTCAAAGATACTTCATCAGCTGCAAGACCCATCAAACCACAGGGAAGTCGTCTAACCAGGTTAAGTACGTGATGAAGAATGGAATGGTTCAGCAATAAAAGTACTTTAATACACATCCTCCATGTCTCATCTTTCAACACTGTTCTTGAGCCAGAAACCTGAGCTTCATAGGAAGCACTGAAGCAGAGTTCAGGGCATTGAAACTACAGACTACATGCATGTCCATTTAAAATTAATGTTTGCGGAAGAACTTGAAATATACAACAGCTGCCAGAATCGCCACTTCCAAAATGATGATGATACCCAGTAGCAACTTGTTTGTCATAACCCTAAAGATCAAAACAAAAAGGTCAGAAATTTATCTAATTTCTACTCTTCCAAACACACGAAAGAGGGAAAGATCTTGACCTTTGGAGCAGGAACAACAAGCACTCATTTAATATTTCAAACTTTTCTACCAAAACTTTCTCTATACACACTGCTCCTCCAAGTCTTTGTGGATTGTCTTCAGTCTTGCCCACTCGTCTGCTCCTGTTCCAAGAGTAGCACCAGGTTAAGCAATGGTTTAATTTTAAAATTCTCATCCGGTTCCCAGAACCCTAACCCACTCCAACCATTCTTTCAAATCCCCAATTTCAATCCTCCTTTATTAATGGACAGTGTGCCTGCCTCTGTGTTTAGCTCACTGGGCTAAATCACTGGCTTTGAAAGCAGACCAAGGCAAGCCTCCCCGAACAGGCGCCAGAATGTGGCGACTAGGGGCGGTTCACAGTAACTTAATTCGAAGCCTACTCATGACAAGCGATTTTCATTTTCCATTTCTAAGAAAGCTCCAGATTGGAATCCCACTGGAGGCTGAGGAAGATGCCAATGGCTGGCCGTAAGAGCAGGAGTGACTCCTGGTCAACCTTCCTTGATTTGGAGTGGTGCCCCTCAAGCTATAAGCCCTTGGAGACCGGTTCCAAGAACAACCTGGAAAGTCTGCCTTGCACACCACTCCGTGTGGAAAGAGAAACAACTATTAATGGGCTACAGTCCTGAGCTCTGGAATTGACTCCCCAATCTATTCTTTTAAGCTTCTCTTTAAAACCCACTCCTCTACCAAGCATGTGGCCATCTTCCCTAATCTCGGTGTTAACAATTGAGAAATCTTGTACAAAAAGCCAAGAACTTGCATTTCTGTAACCCCTTTAATCAGATCCCATGAAACCACCATTGGAAGCCAGCTTCATTGTCTTCATTCCTCCAAATCAGAGGGAGCAGGATTTAATGCCAATTCCCTGGAATCCAAATTAAAATAGAGAAGCAGCAAGTTTAAATTGTCATCTAGCTAGTGCTTAATGCATGCGCATTTATTCATTCGACACCCTTGAGGAAAACAACTGCATACATGGCTTAAGTTAAGGTATTGCTAGCAGGAAATGAACGCAGCTCCATCAGTCCAGCTCCTCAATTCATTATTCCTAACTTAGACTTAGTTATTCCAGTCCCACGCGGGACCTAATAATTTATTATTAACCCTCTCACTGTTAACCTTCAACTTTCACAGGCTGATTATGCTATTCAGTGAAAATATCTCCCTCACCTTAGATGGGATCTGATTAAAAGAGTTACAGAAATGCTAGTTCTTGGCTTATTGTACAAGATTTACCAATTGTAAACACTGAGATTAGGGAACATGACCGAATGCTTGGTAGAGAAGTGGGCTTTAAGGAGAAGCTTAAAAGAAGAGATTGGAGAGCCAATTCCAGAGCTTAGGACCTTGGTCATTGGTAGTTGTTGAATGACACTCCAATGTGCACCCAGTGCAGCAGTAATGGTGTTTTGTGGCTAACAGATTTCTGGAAAACTTACCTTCTGGACATGGCACGCAGCATTTTGCGGCTCCGGCTCAGATTCTCACCTGTGTTTATTAGCTTGGAAATGAAAACAAAAAGTATGAACAGCAAAAAAGGGAACAAAATTTCAAATTATCCTGTGTAAAGTTTTCAGACAGGGGGGTATTATTGTCTCATATTTCTCACCAAAACACACTTCGTACACACACACTTTTGACAATGAGAACTCACCCTATCTTTTGAACGTTCCAGTTGCTCACGTTGCCCACCAAGTTCCTCGATTATATCTGAACCTATCTGATCAGTCTCCGCTGCTATCCTATGAGAACGGTCTATACTCTGGGTAGCTCTGTTGAGACTGTCTGTTCCTTGCAAAAGCAAAGCACGCTGAGAAGATGAGTAATTCTGGAAAAGAGAAAATGTTTGAGTTTAAAGCAGAATTAGGTTTGAGCTATTTTAACAAAGAACTAGATACTAGAGACAGCTTTAGATCTTGTGGCGAAGTGAATTTGGCAAAAATTTGAAAGGTTTCAGAGAGTCACAGGATATATTCTGCCACTGGCAAGTCAGTTGTTTACTTCACAAAATGTCCCACCCCGAATCTGATGTACATGTTTTCACCTGACCTTTAGAGAATGATGCAATTGCAGACCTATCTGACCTTAAAAGAACAAACAAAATACTTCCTCCCCTCCCCTTCTCCAGTGACCCCCCAAAACAACCCACAACCAAACACAGCATTTTGTTTCTGTTTGATTAAATTTTAGCATATTGGAAAGCAATGCTGGAAAACTGAACAAGAGGAACTGATCAGGAAGCATGTTGGCTGCTGGGAATCCAGCCCAGATTAAGGGAAGCCACATCTCTCTGCATGCTACAAGTAATCCACAAGGAATAGGGTCAAGCTTCACAGCACAGAATAGTCCAAACTGATATGGAACTAAATCACAATTAAAGAGCCCACTAAGGTGGCTGGTGGAAGAAACAAACATTAAAGAGCAACATAGGGACAATTACAAAGTTAAGGAAAAATGTTTTAGATGTCACCTACAATATGCTGATATAGAGGTCTTGGGACAACAAATAGATTAAATAAGTTGACCCTTCAACTAATTCCATTGCTTCTGAGCTTTACAATTTGCTAATAAAAATTAATAGACATTTGTGTAGTAAGTTCAATGTTAACTCGAATGTGAACCAAATATTCTTATTTGTGATACACCATGTTATATTACACCTAGACGATCTCATTGAAACATACAAGATTTGATAGGGTGGACGCGGAGAGGTCGTTACCACTGGTCATGGAATTTAATACACGGGGGCACAGACCCAGGATAAGGACGCCAATCATTTAGGACTGAGAGAAATTACTCCACCCAAAGGGTTGTGAATCTTTGAAATTATCTACCCCAGAAGTGCGAGGATGTTCCATCGTTCAATATATTTAAGCTGGGATACACATTTGTGGTGTCCTAGCAAATCGAGGGATATGGGGAGGGGGAGGGGGTGGGGGAGGGAAGAGGAGAAAATGGCGCTGAAGTCCAAAATCATCCATGACTATTGAATGGTGGAACAGTCTCTTATCGGCCAAATGGCCGACTCCTGTTTCTGGTGTTCTTGTGTACAGAACTGGATTTATATTTCAATTCTCATTGGTTAGAAGAGAACGCAGTTGCTACAACAATATTTTTTTAGTTGCAATACTTACACTTTGTTCATTTTCAGCATTGTACACAGTGTACTTAACATCACTATGCATTCCATATCCAATGTCATTGCTTCTAACATCCCGCTGTAACTTGCTCACATTTTTTCTGTACGAACGAATTTGTATATTCATCTGATTACGATACGCAGGTGGTGCGTTCTTTATTTCCTTTTCCATCCCATCCAGCTGGAAATAAAAGCATGCAGCAATGAAGGGTGCAAATTATAAAATAATAGATGTTCCTGGCGTTCCCTGATAAATTAAACTATTTTGCAATCTGATTTGTCCAGTAAACCAGTCAATGCACACAGTTTTGAAAGTTGCTAGGGTCATAGAATCATGGAAATTACAGTGCAGGAGACCATTTGGCCCATTGAGTCTGCACAGGCTCATAGAAAGAGCCCTCTACTTCAGCCCATGCCTCCACCCTATCCCCGTAACCCCAGTTAACCTTTTGGACTCCAATGAGCAATTTTGTGTGGCCAGGAATCTGGAGCACCTGGAGGAAACCCACGCAGACACGGGGAGGAAGTGCAAACTCCACACAGTCACCCGAGGCCGGAATTGAACCCGGGTTCCTAGAGCTGTGAGGCAGCAGTGCTAACCACTGTGCCACCCATTAATGAGCCAGATGAGATTTTACGACAATCGACAATGGTTTCAAGGTCATCATTCATTTTTAATTCCAGATTTCATTATTGAATTCAAATTTCACCATCAGCCAAGGCAGGATTTGAACCTGGGTCCCCAGACCATTACCCTGAGTCTCTGGATTACTAGTCCAGTGACAATACCACTACAACACTGCCTCCCCTGTCTAATAAGACATCACACTTCAACTGTCCCAAAGAAGATTTTCTTACAACTCTCCCCTTCAGCGTACTTACGACCTCATTTGCTTCATCGGCTTTTTCATCTATTTCTCGAATAAACCTTTTCTTCTGTTCTGCAAAACATCAAATGGAAGACAAATTACAGTAAATAATGAGTTGGCATAATTCTAATAGGGTTTTCCAGTTCCACCCCAGTCGTTAATAAGCCAAAGGGCGGGATTCCCCCACCCTGGCGACGTGTTTTCCGATGGTGGAGGCGGCTCGTTATTGGTCTCCGGCAGGATCGCACCATCCACCAATGTCACCGGCATTCCGCGCGTGGCTCACACCCTCCACCACAGGGACGTGATCAGCGGAACCGGAAATCCCACCGGCGTGAAGGGCTGTAAAGTCTTGGTTTAAATTCGCTTGTTGTCCTTGAGCCATTGAAGAAAATGGCTTTGACATTAAATTCAGAAAAAAATTCCATTTTTATTTGAGTTCATGTGAGCAGCACTGGAAAATTAAGGCCATGTGTTCCATTAATGTTATATCTCCTGCAAGTCCATTACTTACACAACTGCTGTGGTCTCGGCGGATTAAGCTGGTATATATATGGAAGCACTGCCGGGTGGGGAATGATAAGCTACCTGCTCTACCTGGATTCTGAAGAGTCCCCAAACTCATTTAACTTGTCAACAGGAGATAGCAAAAAGGAATTACCCAAAGGGAGGAAGAGGAAGATTTAGATAAAGAGGCAAGCTATCAATTGCTTGCAAGGTCCATTCTTTTAAGCTGGCAAATTGCCAGTGTATCTTCGCATCCATTTAATACTGCACTAAAGAGCAGGAGAGAAATACATTCAAAATAGAGTGTGATAGGTGTTGCGTTATGCTGCTTTGTGTAGCATAAGCTGCTTCCTTGATGTATGCTTTGACAAAGGAAGCTCCAGACTATGAAATGAGTTCAACTTGTTTATTGAACTATTAACACAGTTCTTACATGACTTCGACTCTCTGCTAATCTAACTGTCATAACTCAGTCTATCTTTACCAGCCTGCTCTAAGCCACGTGCTGGGTGTGATGCTGTTGATCAACCCTGATATATTCTCTAGATGTCTGTCTGTGGAAAGAGGCAGAGCATGTGTGCCCTGTCCTTTTATATGGGCTGTGAAGTGCCCCCTTGTGGTAATGCCACCCCTGGGCGTCCTGATTAACCATTGGTTGTAATAATCCATTAGCTGTATGTCTGCATGTCATGACAACTCTGGTGCTCCCTCTAGTGGTTACTTAGTTGTGTATTTACATTAACCCCTTGTGTATGAAATGAAATGAAATGAAATGAATGAAAATCACTTATTGTCACAAGTAGGCTTCAATGAAGTTATTGTGAAAAGCCCCTAGTCGCCACATTCCGGTGCCTGTTTGGGGAGGCTGGTATGGGATTTGAACCGTGCTGCTGGCCTGCCTTGGTCTGCTTTCAAAGCCAGCGATTTAGCCCAGAGTGCTAAACCAGCCCCAGATGTTGGTGTATATACAGTGATGCATATCAACACAATAGGATATAAATAAAAAGGCTGATCCTATCATTACTAAAGAAGGAGTTTCCCATTAAGTTTCATCAGTGTGCAGACAGTAGAAAGCCAGGACAAAATCTGTTGCAATGTCACAAAAATTATTCAGTGCATTAAAAAGACCAAATCACGGTAGCACTATTATTTAAAAGAAAAACTGCATCAACATGTCACATTTTGATAGTGCGTTATTCCAGATGGGGAAATGCTCTGTGAAGAAAAAAAATCAAGCAGGCTGCTTTGTCCTGGATGGTGTTGAGCTTCCTAAGTGTTGTTGGAGCTGCACTCATCGAGGCAATTGGAGAGTATTCCATTACACTCCTGACTTGTGCACAATGTTCAGCACCATTGCAACTCATCAGATAATAAAGCCCCAATCCCTGTCCAAATGTAGCATGATCTGGACAATATAGAGGCTTGGGCTAAAAGGTAGCAAGTAACATTTGCGTCACACGAGTGCCAGGCAATGACCATCTCCAAAAATAGAAAGTCTAACCATCTCCCCTTGACATTCAATGGCATTACCATCACTGAATCCCCCACTCTCAACATTTTTAGGGTTACCATTGTGGAGGCAGTGGCGTAGTGGTATTGTCACTAGACTAGTAATCCAGAGACCCAGAGTCATGCTTTGGGGACCCAAGTTTGAATCCCGCCATGGCAGTGGTGAAATTTGAATTCATTAAAAAAACAATTTGGAATTAAAAGTCTGAGGATGACCGTCGTATAAACCCATCTGGTTCACAAATGTCCTTTAGAGAAGGAAATCGGCCATCCTTATCTGATCTGGCCTACATGTGACTCCAGATCCATAGCAATGTGGTTGACTCTTAAATGCCTCAGGGATGGAAAATAAATGATGGCCTAGCAATGCTCACATCCCATGACCAAATTTAAAAAAAGATGGCGGACAAGCTTTGTGGAGTCAAGAGATTAGCTACTCGCCGCAAGATTCCCAGCCTCTGTCCGTGTGACACTTACACATTCTCCCCGTGTTTGCGTAGGTTTCGCCCCCACAACCCAAAAAATGTGCAGGCTAGGTGGATTGGTCATGCTAAAATTGGCCCTTAATTGGAAAAAAGGAATTGGGAACTCTAAATTTTAAAAAAGGATTCCTAGCCTCTAAACTGCTTTTGTAGTCACCATATTTATATAGCTAGTCCAGTTCAATTCCTGGCAATCGATGAAATAGCTGAAGATGGTTGGGCCTAGGACACTACACCAAGACAGATTCAAGACACAGTTGTGATTTAACAGTTTTAGTTGAGAGTGTGGCCAAAACGAAATATGCTTGCTGTTTAAACAGGGCTAGATTTCCCCTTTGTATTTCTGTCACAAGTACAACTGAACCAGTGTTTGTTTTATTTATTGTGATATCACATCTGTGGCATCACTAAATGCTACATTGATTTAACCCTCACAAAATCCAGCTTTCTTTCATTTTAATCTGACCGTCTGAACTAATATCAGTACTTATTTCTCATGGGACATGGATTTATCTATTGAGGCAGTATGCACACAAGGCTTTGTTTCCTCATAATTCACATTAGGCCAATTTTTGGAAAAATGCATCAGACTTACAAAACCATTATATTTTAGTCCATCAACGGCAAATAAAATGCAAGTGATTGTTGCCTTAACTCTCCCATCATGGACAGTAATTGAAGTGGAATTTGTTAGAAAGGAAAGGAATCTATCGCTGACCTCGGACCTGCCCGTAAAACTTTGTATGGGCTTCTTTGTGTTGCCTTCCTGAAATGTGCATCATCCCCCATCTTAGTCCCACTGCTATCAAATCTGTCCTTCTCCACCTCTTCATGGACTTCATCAACAATGTACAAAAACACCAAAAAAGCAGAGAGAGATTTACAGTAAACACTGAAGTAAGTACATTATACCATTTTAAAAAGTGTCGCAACATAAGGAATTTAGAGTACAACAAAAGATCTAACCATTTTATCTCTTTGGAGGTACTGATACACTTGGCATATTTCCATAATTCTCTCTTTTTAATACAGCCTCCAATTTCTGTACTTTTCCTTTTAGTGCCTGAGACACAGACATTGCTGCTGTGCTTGTAGCTACACCTGCCAGGACATCTGCAGTCATGATATGTCAAGCTTATTTGTCCTGCATCATCCTCACACATCCTAACTACATTTAGGTCGACTCCTCTTTCTGCCCCCTCTAGAAGAGATCGGAGAAGGTTTTCAGCGCTGATCAAAGGACTAAAATACTGCTATTTTCTTTTCTGGGTGTCACTTTTAAAGAGTTTGTTTTTTCTCTTCCAATTTCAAGCACCTCTTCATTTGTCATGTGGAATTTTAAACACATGACTTAGCACCTACGTTTCAAAGGCCTGTTTTTTTCCCACGGATATTTGCTTATTGTCCAGGTTTCTGAGGCAGTCATATAAATACATATGATTTCAGGTAGAGATTGGGTTTAAAAATCAAACACGGAGCACAATTGGCCAAGAGGTAAATTGGAGCATGTGAGGAGATGCTGGTTTTGTATTTCAGCAGCAGGGAAGAGGCGCTGGGGCAGGACAGGTGCCATTTCCGGCAGCACAGTGGCACAGTGGTTAGCACTGCTGCCTCATGGCGCTGAAGTCCCAGGTTCGATCCCGGCTCTGGGTCGCTGTCTGTGTGGAGTTTGCTCATTCTCCCCGTGTTTGCGTGGGTTTCACCCCCACAACCCAAAGATGTGCAGGCTAGGTGGTTTGACCACGCTAAATTGTCCCTTAATTGGAAAAAAATGAATTGGGTACTCTAAATTTATTTTTAAAAAAGGACAGTTGCCATTTCAGATAAGTCTATTTAGGTGAGAAACAGAGAGAGGAGTCAGAGCAGCCTGTTTGATTGGCATTCCCATCCACCACCTGAAATGATCACTCCCTCCACCACTGACGATCAGTGACAGCCATGTGCACCATCTACAAGATGCACTCACCAAGGTTCCTTCGACAGCACCTTCCAAACCTGCGATCTCTAACACCTAGAAGGACAAGGGCCACAGGTGCATGCAAGCACCACCACCTGGAAGTTCCCCTCCAAGTCTCACACCATCCTGGCTTGGAAATATCTTGTTATTGTTTCACTGTCGCTGGGTTAATCCTGGAATTTCCTCCCTAACAGCACTATGGGTGTACCTACTCCACGGACTGCAGCACAACACCACTAACTGCAGCAAAACATGGGCAATGCATAAGAGATTGGAATCAAAGAACAAAGAAAAGTACAGCACAGGAACAGGCCCTTCAGCCCTCCAAGCCAACGCCGACCATGCTGCCCGTCTAAACTAAAATCTTCTGCACTTCCGGGGTTCGTATCCTTCTATTCCCATCCTATTCATGTATTTGTCAAGACGCCCCTGAAATGTCACTATCGTTCCTGCTTCCACCACCTCCTCCGGCAACGAGTTCCAGACCTCCACTACCCTCTGTGTAAAGAACTTGCCTCGTACATCTCCTCTAAATCTTGCCCCTCGCACCTTAAACCTATGCCACCTAGTAATTGACCCCTCTTCCCTGGGAAAAAGTCTCTGACTATCCACTCTGTCTAGTCCCTCATCATTCAAAAGACCTGTGCCCCTCATAATTTTGTAGACCTATCAGCAGACGGTGGTGAGATTACGTTGCGGCACTGGTGGTGTTAGAGCTAGGAAGAGAATAATTTAAACAATAAGATGAGAATTTTAAATTTAAGGTGTTGCAAGATCGGCAGCCAATGTAGATCAGAGAACACTGCCAAATAAGGATTTGATGCAGAATAAGATAGTGATTCTCAAACTGTGATGCAGGGAGACCTAAGTGCAGCGACCTTGCAGCGGATGTACAATGTAGGGCTAGCGTTACCATCTGGGTGACTGCCAAGAGTGCCATGGTGAAGAGCGAGTGAGTGACAGCCATTGGAGTGATTGCCCCCCCACGTAACCTGTGCTCCCCCCACCCCATCCCACCTGTGCTCCCCCCACTCTCATCCCCATGTTCCTCCCTAACCACACCCATGCTCTTCCCCAATCCCACCCCATCCATGCTCGTACTCAGCCCCACCCCCACTCAGCCAGCCACCCATGCTCCCTTTGTGAATTTTCCTTGTACCACCCTGCTATTGCTCCTCCTCCCATGGTGCCCTCCCATGCTCCAGCTCCATAGATACTTTAATTTAATTCCCCAGTTTTCCAGCTCTCTGCCTGCTTCCCTGGTGCTTTCTCGAGGCTCCTATCCTCTCAATGACCTCCTCCTCCCTACCCATTTTCCTAAAACAATTAAAATACTCTTTACATGCAATACTCCCATACTTATATATTATCATTTAGAAAAAGGGAAGGAAATCTGTGCTTATTAATACATTTGAAAATAAGTCTTACAACTGGGAAAGTTTGAGATCCACTGGACAGGATTCAGGCTCCATTGTTCCACATGATCTCAAAGGTGAAAGATGGCAAACCAGCCAGCATTATGCTGTAATACTCAACTCTGGGGGTAAAAGGCACAGATGTTTGAAATCTACCCCTTTGATCAAGCATTTGATCATCTGTCCTTATGTCTCCATATTGATCATATGTCTCCATGTCATTTTTGCTCCTGTGATGCCTTGGGAAGTTTTAACACACTAAAGATACAATTATCACTATGGATCTGCTGTGATGGTGTGAAGACGTGACATAATAGTAGAGGTGGAATCAGATGATTTTTTGAAAATGGTATGGAGTGGTTGGAACCACTCATCTGGTTGGAACCTAGTTTGGCTGGAGAAAATATCTAGGGATGGAGTTAATAACAAAGAGAGAGCTGATGTCCATTTGGGGGGACACAAGAAGGTTGCTTTGACTTTCCAGAGGAAATTAGAAAATATTGCTCGTCTAAGATTGAATATCAGAAATTCTGACAGCCCAGGCACACAGGGGTTAAGTGAAATGGTGAGAATGGAATGTGGTGTACCTATAATGATCCCATGGTGTTAAATTACCAAATAGAAGCAAGTGGATGCAGAATCATAAGGGGCCACAGATGGATTCTTAAGGGTAACAGCAAAGGGGTGAGAAGAGATGTAATTAGTAGAGATATTCTGGCATGGTTGCATAGAGAAGAATGGAGGCATGCGAGGGCAGTCCAACTCAGACAAGCAATGGAGATAGATGATGTGATTGGCTGTGCCAAAGGCTGGAATGGTTAAGAAGTGATTATGTACCACCAGTCAGAGACTGTCAGTGTGCATCCAGGAAAAGAAACAGTTGATGTCAGTAAGTACTGGGCTTTAATAGTGGTAATGAAGGAATAGGTAGGGTAGATGCAGTAAGATGTTTGCCCTGGTTGTAGAGTCTAGAACCAGATGGCACAATTATAAAATAAGATAAATTTATTTACATACAGGGTTGTGAATCTTTGGAATTCTCTACCCCAGAAGGTTGTGGACGCTCAGTCAGAGTGTATTTAAAGTAGAGACTGACAGATGTCTAATTGCTAATGACATGGTGTGGGAAAAAGGCATAATCACATTAAATTGGGGGAGCAGACTTCCTTTTTTTTTAGAACAGTACAGCGCAGCACAGAACAGGCCCTTCGGCCCTCGATGTTGTGCCGAGCAATGATCACCCTACTCAAGCCCACGTATCCAGTAACCCAACAATCCCCATTAACCTTATTTTTTAGGACACTAAGGGCAATTTAGCCTGGCCAATCCACCTAACCCACACATCTTTGGACTGTGGGAGGAAACCGGAGCACCCGGAGGAAACCCACGCACACACGGGGAGGACGTGCAGACTCCACACAGACAGTGACCCAGCCGGGAATCGAACCTGGGACCCTGGAGCTGTGAAGCATTGACGCTAACCACCATGCTACCGTGCTGCCCACTTCGATGAGCTAAATGGCCTGTCCCTATATGGTCAAAAGCTGATTGATATGGGGATCAGGCAGCCATAAATAGGTTTCCCAGGAGAGATGGATCTGGAAAAACTGTTACAAACAGCAGTTAAGATTGGAGATAGCCACGGTGGACAAAGAGTAGACAAGCGGAAGTTTGGAGATTTCTAGGTTTCTCACAGTCCACACGTGATGTTATGAGGAGGTGGGTTGGTGAGGTAGAGAATAAAGAGAGAGATGGTTTGTAGCAGAGAAAAGAAATTTGTCTACTGGAGAGAGAGAGAGCCTCCATAGGGCCTCCTGAATGTTGTCACAGTTCATCAATTTGTACATTTGAACATAGAGTAGAAGCCAAGCTATAAGTGGAGTCCAGTCAGCATGTTCTAGATTCAGTACCTCAGACATGGTATTTGACATGGGCTGTCCAAGTTGAAAAGCCTCCGCCATAAACAAAAAGCAGCATCTCCCTCACCTCCCGAATACGCGGACAGCTGCTCACACTGGCGCCTCAAATCCTCATAAACACTACCGAACGCTTCGTGCAGCTTCTCAAAGTCCTCGGAAGACATCTCGGGGATGATTTTAAACAACGGGATTGACTCTGAGGGGAAAACCAGCAGCAGCTACAGCAACATCCCGCAGGCTTCCGGCTCCTCCTTCCGCAATCACCTGACTTCATTCACCCAGACCCTCAAAACAGGCACGTTTATCCAGCATCCTGCTTTGGCGCGTTCGCCATTACTTCACTTTATTATTTCCCCTCCAGAGAGGCAGTCACCGGGGGTGGGGGGTGATGGAGACGGACCCGGACTGATCCTGGGCTTGGGGGGGGAAGGGAGAATAGGACGGACCGGGCCTGACCCTTGGGGGGGGGGGGGGGGGGGGTAGTGAGTAACTGACGGACCGGGCCTTGGAAGGGCCAAGGCATTCTGGGGGCTGTTGTTTCAGCTCCTTCCGGCCCCAGACGCATGATCGTCTCAGGTTTCCGGCCCCAGGAAAGTGATTGACAGCCCAGCCCTCAGGTCCTTCCGGTCCCGGGAGAATGATTGACAGCTCAGGCCTCGGGTCCTTCCGGTCTCCCGGGGAGAGTGAGTGACAGCTCAGGGCTCCAACTCCTTCCGGTCCCAGGATAATGATTGACAGTTCAGGTCTCTAGCTCCTTCCTGCAGAAGATGCTGCAGCTAGAGCTGCTAGCTCAGTGAGGATGCCAGTCTTATTCACCATTATTGGGATTTGTGCATTCGCTGCTCTTCTTTTGGCAGCATTTGCCCCATATATCAGGTTAGTATCCCTTTCCCCGTAACAATTCTAAAACCTGCTTGTTGTGGAAAAATTAATGTAAATTGTATTTAATGTTGCAATCTGCTTATACTTACCAATGTTGCTCCTGGTGCTTTCCGACCCTATAAATATTATTTGTTTGGAAGTTCAGTTACGTTTTAAATTACATTAAAATAATATTTGATGCAAAAATTAATTTCACAAAATCCTACCCAAGATTGACTTATGAATAAGAAGTAATGGGGTGCTTGTAGTTTTTTAAAAGTATACATTGATATACTTTGGATAATTTTTCGCATGCATATAAATATTCAAGTAAAATTTGCTGGTGTGCTTTAACCATATATTTTTCTCTCTCCGTCTGAGCGTTTGCTGCAATGAAGTAAATCACACCAACATAACACTGCCTCAAATAAATTTATTTTGTCAAATAAGATTTGGGGGGGGGGGGGGGGGGGGGGGCGAAACGCCTATGTGTTTGAAGAACAATTGGGTTAGTAGAGGACATTACAAAGAAACACAGCCCAGAACAACGTGCAACACGACAAAGGTTGGTGTCATTGATCAGATCATAAGTTTTAGGGAGGGATTCCAGCTCTCCTCTATTTGCATTGGCTACGTGGTGTTTCAGCTGATGTTCAGTCACTGCACGTCCCTCCCACATCGGATCAAACTATTTCGACTATCCAGACACTTGGGTTGTGGAAGACTTTATATAATCCAAGTCCTGGGGGGAGGGAGGGGAGAGAAACTGCAATGGAGATTTTTGTAATAACCTGTAAAAAAAAATCCTGAAAGCCTGCTAGCAATAATAAAGTCGGATATTTTTCATATTTCAATAGTAGCAACATTTTAACTTGGCTGTCACATCCTTTTATGCAGCTAGGATGTATTTGCAATCTTGGCTTTGGTTTGGGGCAACTTTTTGAGTGCATTATTTTAATATGCAGCTTGGGAAATTCTTACTGTTTATTCTGTAACACACCTGAACAAGCTACAGTATAAATCACAGTTTGTATTGCTGTACAAACCATTCTCAAACACAATTTTTTTTAATTCATGGGATGTGGGCATCGCTGTCAAGGTTAGCATTTACTGCCTCAGCGATCTCCCTCCTGTAGCACTGCAGGGCTGTGAGACGGTGCTTGTTTCTGCAGTAGCAACCATAGAATCCCTACAGTGCAGATGAAGACTCGGCCCAATGAGTCTGTTCCGACCCTCCGAAAGAACACTCTAACCAGGCCCACTTCCCCCTACCCCCATCCCATCTAACCAGCACATCAGGACACTAAGGGGTAATTTAGCATGGCCAATCCACCTAACCTGCCCATCTTTGGATTGTGGGAGAAAACCGGAGCACACGGGGGAAATCCATGCAGACACTGGGGGAACGTGCAGACTCTTCATAGACAGTCACCCAAGGGCGGAACCGAACCCGGATCCCTGTGCTGTGAGGCAGCAGTGCTAACCACTGTGCTACCATGCCACCCCTAACCTGGGAAGAAACCTAGAAAGGACTTGATGTACAATGTTCAGAGCCACGGTCACCTTGACAACCACAGGCAATGTGATTGTTGCCTTCAAGGTTACAAGTGTGGCTGCAGAAGTTGACAAATTTCAGCCGTAACCTCTTTCGTGAGGTGCAGTAATTTCACATGTTGATCTTTGTTGACATTCAGGTAAAACCTTTCTGAGTGCCGAGAGCCCTTCTCTCCTCCCCCCCCCCCCCCCCCCCCCCCTTCCAGCAGCTTGTCCTGCTACACGTGACCTCGATTCAATCCCCCCATCATGCTCTATTCCAAGCCAGGCCATCCATTTCTGGAAGCAACTTGTTTCCAGTACAAGCTTTTTCAAAATTACTTCAACACTAGCCAGAGCACCTCTTGTAGACTATTCAAACTTTCTTAGGAAAGCTCCTAAGATATAAAGAAGTGCAATAGGAGCTACAAAATAATCCAGCACATAACCTTTAAGTAATTCATGATCCAAACATTCACTTGTGAGTACAGAACTTGCTGAAAGGAGAGCAATGTTACTGAAGCTTTACATCTTACACTCACCAGGACAAACACAAGAATGCCAAATTTCAAACATTCACAATTTATACCACAGGAGAAAACGGTGATGATTGGTTGACAAATCAACTCTCACTGGCCAAGGTGTTGTCATGGAGAAAGTCATGGGGAACTATTGTCTCTTCAAGTTTCCTGGAAATTCAAAAAAGGTACAGGACTTGAACATATTCATTTTGTTAGCAGTGACTGTGTCCCTGAGTGAGTGTATGTCGCTTCTAGCGAGTGTAAATGAACCACATTACGATCTCGACTGATTATCCTAAATTGGTTGTCAGTGGAGTTATTGCCGCACTCATGATTGTTCAGTAAGTGCTGTCAATTGCAGAATCATATTTAACAGAAGATGTTATGTTTTGTGAGTGTGGGCTGTTTGAATACGGTCTGTATGTACTCTGGCTATTATGACCAACCAGAGGAACACAATGTTTGATTCTATTGGCTAATGGAAATGCTTCCGCCAATCAGAGTCAACTTGCCATTTAGTCAGCGCCTTTTTCTCCTGTTATATGTGATTGTTTTGAAATTTGACATTTTTGTGTTTGTCCCAGTGAGTGCAAGATGTTAAGTTTCAGCAACATGTGCCTCTTTTCAGCAATATTCTACTTCATCATTCTTTTACCTGGCTCTTTGGGAGACTGATAAACATTCCCAAAAAAAAACACACTGGCATTACAGAGCCCAATTTCCCCCCATTTATCCAGTAAGAAATTCATTGTAATTTGGGAAAGTAAGGATTAAGCAGGAAAGCCAGCACAGATTTGTTAAAGGCAAATCATTCTTGACTAGCCGAATGAAGTTCTTTGGTGAAGTAATGGAGAGGACTGACAAGGGTAATGTGTGTGTGGACTTTCAACAGCCGTTTGATTAAGCACCACATAATAGACTTGTTTGCAGATTTCAGGAGGACATGTTTCATAGAATTTACAGTGCAGAAGGAGGCCATTCGGCCCATCGAGTCTGCACCGGCTCTTAGAAAAAGCACCCTACCCAAGGTCAACACCCCCACTCTATCCCCATAACCCAGTAAACCCACCCAACACTAAGGGCAATTTTGGACACTAAGGGCAATTTATCATGGCCAATCCACCTAACCTGCACATCTTTGGACTGTGGGAGGAAATCGGAGCACCCGGAGGAAACCCACACACACACAGGGAGGATGTGCAGACTCCGCACAGACAGTGACCCAAGCCGGAATCGAACCTGGGACCCTGGAGCTGTGAAGCGGGTAGACGCAGGACAGATGGGATGAAAGATGTTGAATTGACATTTCTATATTTTTAGCGACTGCACTCGAGTGAAGGAAAAATTGTCATGCTTTCCAATCTGTTTCACAGGAGATGCGCGGGTGGTGGTGTGTGTACATCCAACACAAGACTAGATGGGAAAACGGTCTTGATTACAGGGGCTAACACTGGAATTGGAAAAGAGACCGCACGGGCACTGGCCTGGAGAGGTGAGATATTTCTGGGCAATTATCTCAACAGTGATGAGAGTATTTGGATGTGACACCAAACGCGATCGCAACTGAAATTGTGTTCAACCAAAACTTGGCACGTTCAATTTCTCTCAGCGGCATTGGTCCAGCTGAGAAGCAGACACAACGACCCTGTTTCTCCCCCCTGGTAACAATCCTCAAATCCTCTGTCCTCATTCTCTGAGGAAATGTGAAGGCAAGCTGGAGATTTTTATAGGCAGAATGCTGCTGGCCCTTTTAAATTTGATGATTCATAGGGCGGCACAGTGGTTAGCATTGCTGCCTACGGCGCTGAGGACCTGGGTTCGAATCCCGGCCCTGGGTCACTGTCCGTGTTTCACCCCCACAACCCAAAGATGTGCAGGATAGGCCACGCTAAATTGCCCCTTAATTGGAAAAAATAATTGGGTACTCTAAATTTATTTATTTTTTAAAAAATTGATGATTCATTATGGTTCGAAGAGTGTTATTGTGAACGCGAAATGAAACGGTTTCCTGTTAAACATTGAATTTTGAGTTGGTTAGATTTCCTGTCTCCTGTCCCAAGACTACCTTGGCTGAATCAAGCAGGCTGAAATCACATCCTGTACGCAGCACATTCGGCTAAATTGTAAACCCTGCAGCAGTCTGAGAATGAACAACTTTAACGGTTTTGTTAAGTCTAGCTACTGAACAAATCCACAAGCCAATTCACAAGTTCATAGGAAGCTCAAGCCTTTATTAAATGAGATGAAACCAAGTTCTAATCTTACGTATGTAGAGAGGTATGTGTATGGTGCAATAGGGCATCTTCCATCAGTTTACAGAACACCTGTAGTACCTTAAACAAAGCCCCATGTATAATCTCCCATAGAGAAGTGGATAATTGGTTTATTGAAAAATCATCAGGGTGACTGGAGCTGAATTGAGATAACGATACAAATAAAACAACTGATCCCAACAATTGAACCCGTGCTGCTGGCATTGCTCTGCACCATGAACCAACCATCCAGCCAACTGAGCTAAACTGACCTATCCAGCCAAGTCACACAAAGTACAGTCAACCATCTACAGTTCACAACCAAACTCAGCCCTTACAGAAATACAGAGCAGCAGTAAACCATTCGCTCCGAATATTCGGTCAATGTATGATGGTATTTTTAATCACCAACATTGGAACTAAAACAGGAAGTAATGTCAGTGTGGTTCTTCACAGGGGCTCGGGTAATCTTGGCCTGTAGAGATTTGACAAAGGCCGAGGCGGCAGCCCAGGAGATTCGTGAAGAAACTGGAAATAAACAAATCGTTGTTCGGGAGTTGGATCTTGCCAGCAAGAAGTCTATATCCCAATTTGCTGACAATGTCCTCAAAGGTAACTCAGCAAGCAAGACAAGTAATATTTTCTTTCCCTTTGCAGCATATTTATTTATTCAGTTTAGATTCCTTAACTTAGCAAAGAAATAGTGAACGGCAGCACAGTAGCACAGTGGTTAGCACTGTTGATTCACAGCGCCAGGAACCCGGGTTCAATTCCCAGCTTGGGTCACTGTCTTGCGGAATCTGCACGTTCTCCCCATGTCTGTGTGGATTTCCTCCGGGTGGAAGGAAACGACCACAAGTCCCGAAAGACATGTTTGCTGGGTGGATTGGACATTCTGAATTCTCCCTCAGTGTATCCGAACAGGTGCCGGAGTGTGGCGACTCGGGGATTTTCACAGTAACTTCGTTGCAGTGTTAATGTAAGCCTACTTGTGACACTAATAAAGATTATTAAGTATTGATGGAACCATCAATTCACCAGACGCGTGTTTCCGATATGAATCTAGGCTTTAATCGACTTACTTCAGAGGCTGCCTGTTACCCGTTGATGAACTCTTAGTAAACTCAGGCTGACTCTGGACAAGGGTATTTATACAGCGGCACTAGGGGGAGGAGTCATGGGCGGAGCCAAGGGTGGAGCCCAGTACAAGTTCCTGAGTACTGCCAGAGCTACTCCCCCTAGTGGTAGGATAGCACTACTGCGCTTACAAAGACAGTGTGAATTATTTTATATATATATATATTACATTCACCACAAGTATCTTGTTGACAAATGAAAAATCAGAATAGGCTCAGGGATGCACAAAATAAATTGTATTTTAGTGACAGTAAAATGGCAGAAATATTGAAAGGTATTTACCAGGAAGACTACTAAGGTTCACAGCACTAGAAAAAGAAAAAAAAATAAAGATCTATAGAAAATGCAGATGGTTATAAAGATCTATAGAAAACGCAGATGGTTATTAAACAGAGTGGATAAGACCCTGGGTCGAGATGGATTACATCGATGTTTCCTCGAGGAAGTTACACTTGGAGTCCAGTGAATAGTTCTCCGTGTTATAAAAATGATGCAGAAGCGCTGGAGAGGGGGAACCAGAATGAAATTGGAACAGAGCTTTTATACCAATTAGGAAAGAATGACGGGTGGTTCTCTCTCAAAATGGGAAGACCCTGGGGTGACCTTTTAGAGATCTTGAAAATAATGAAATTGGGTTTGATAGGGTCGATGTTTTCTCCTGTGGGGAGACCAAAACCAGGAGTCATAAGTATGAGTTTGGTCGTTAATAAGTCTGGTAGGGGTGTTTCACATTCATAATGTGGCCAAGCAGGTTGATCATCAGCTTTTGAATCCTTCCGATCCGCCTAGGGGCCGGGGTTAAGAGTGGGAGTGTCTCCTGGTCAGCTATAGTGCAGAAGGTAACTGCAAATCACTGTGGTACTTTGCCAAGAATAATCATGGAGCAGAGTCCTCAGTTGCCAACACCCCTGTTCGGACATGGTGGCTGAAGAGGGGGAGAGAGAGAGTTCCAGAGAAAACGCTTCATTCAAAGAATGGTGAGACTGTGGAACTCGCTATCACTGATAGGTTGAGGCAAAGGCAGATAAACGTACGGGGACGAAAGGAATAGAAGTCTATGTTCATAGAGTGAGGTGGAGCTGGGTGGGACGGGCCTCACGATTGGGTTGAATGGCCTGTTTTTGTGCAGATGATATGCAATTTTCTGTACTTTTGTAAATGTACAGCCAATAAAACAGCATTTCCGAGATTGTCATACTCCATTTTGAAATACTAACAATGGTTGTGGTGATGGTCAGGTTATTGGTCGAGAGGTCTTTTCAGAGCTCGAGTCACTCAAGACTGCTCAATCAAATGTCTCCTACTGCCGCACAAACAGAAGGCAGATGTGTTGAATACAAGTGGATAAAGAAAGTTAAATTAAACAGCAATACATTTTGTTCAAATTTCCTGCTAAACAAACAAAGAAGAATTCAAGGCAGAAGCCTTCAGCCCAGTCCCCAAAGCACAGTGCACCCTCTTAACTCAATAGTTGCTGAATTCAGCTTGCCAACTCCAACACATTCTCGGCACTGAATTCACATTTTGTGTTGTTCAATTTTACTTAATTCGAACGATTGAATTAAAAGAAACTTCTGGAAAAAAAAAAAAAAAATTTAGGGTACCAAAATATTTTTTTCCAATTCAGGGGCAATTTAGCATGGCCAATTCACCTACGCTGCACATCTTTGGGTCGTTGGGATGAAACCCACGCAGACACGGGGAGAATGTGCAAACTCCACATGGACAGTGACCTGAGGCCGGGATCAAATCCAGGTCCTCAACGCCGTAGGCAGCAATGTTAACCACTGCGCCACCGTGCCGCACCCTGACTCCTGAAATCAAAAGGTCAGGAGTCAAGGGCTCAGATGGGATGGTCAGCAACACCCACATCGCATGAAATAACAAAATAAAGGTCGCAGCAGGAAGACCAGGGTGAGATGAATATGTGTGGGTTCATGTCCGCAAGTTTAAACTGATACCATAGTTAGATCAAAATTTAATGCTGCTCGCTTCAAATAAAAATGTAAATGCAATCCGATTCTTTGAGTTCTTTAATGTTTTTGTCTTTTTGTGGGGGTGGGGGGATTTTTACTGTGATAGTTAGGGTGTTGTACACAGTACAATGAATGAAGCAGTACTGGCTGCAATTAAATAAATCCTGAGAACCTGGACATTGTTTAACCCAACGTTTGAATCATTGGTACAATTTGACACAGCCAGGGAAAGGTAGAACACAAGACTAATAAACTGGTAATCAACTGTCTGTTCCACTAAACTCCTTGCCTTGGCAGCAGTGCTGCAGAAAGGTGGAAGGAAGATTTGGAGGAGCAAACGATTTGGCCAATATTTAAAGAGGATAAGCTCACAATTAATCTACGGAAACCATGGCCAGAATTCTCCGGTCATGGCGATTAACTTTTCCTGCTGGCAGCGCAACCCCGCCAATGGGGCTCCTGGTGGCGTGGGGGGCTTACAATGGGAAATCCCATTGACAAGCGATGGGAAGATAGAATCCCGCCGGCAGTGAACAGCACACCGCCGAGAGACACGCGGTAGGGAACCAGAGAATCCTGCCCCATATCCAGTGAACAAGTGGTGAATCTATGGAACAGGCTCTGACCTGAGAGAGGAATTGATACTGATTTGTTCAAATGCATATTAAAGAGTTAATAGGGCAGATTTTCAGAGAAAACAAGACACGAGTAGAAAATCCAGAGAGAATCGATTCTCAAGAGAGCTATTTCCTGATTTTTAAAATTTATTTTTTTCCTTGCCCCTCGTGGGTGACGTTACGAGGTTCACACCCACAAAGGACAAGAACTGCATTTTTATGGATTTCAATTAATGTTAATATTAGCCAGCTCCTCTTCTCTCCCTCCCCCCACCCCGGACATGATCGCCCCCTCATTGAATATCCAAACTTCGCCAACGTGACAGGGCAGCACGGGCATCACATTTGCTTCACAGCTCCAGGGTCTCCGGTTCGATTCCCCGCTGGGTCACTGTCTGTGTGGAGTCTGCACGTTCTCCCCGTGTCTGCGTGGGATTCCTCCGGGAGCTCCGGTTTCTTACCACAGTCCAAAGATATGCAGATAAAGTGGATTGGCCATGATAAATTGTCCTTAGTGTCCAAAAAACGTCGGGTGATGTTATGGGCATAGGGTGGAGGCATGGGCATAAGTGGGGTGCTCTTTCCAAGGGCTGGTGCAGACTCGATGGGCCGAATGGTCTCCTTCTGCACTGTAAATTCTATGATTTTATGATCAAGTTGACTAGGTTTACAACAGATGTTGAAAGACAATATTCAGTCGAGGGGATCCCTCCGGGTGATGCAAAGATGAGGTAGCCCCTTTTTTGGGTGGGGGGGGGGGGGGGGGGGGGGGACATACTCAGGTTTGCACAGTGTTATTCCAGCGTTTTCTGACTTTATTTCAGAGTTGCAGGATCTGCAGAACTTGGATCTTGTACTAGTGCCCAGGTGAAACTGGGTAGAAAGTATGTGCCCTGATAATTTGGTACCATATCAAAAAGAAAATAACCAACCCAATTGGCTGCTTCCATTTTCTGAGTAATTTTCTAATTCCCAATCCTGTTTAATGACAGAGGAAAAACTGGTCAACATTTTGATCAACAATGCCGGCGTGATGATGTGCCCCTTCACAAAGACGAGCGATGGGTTTGAGATGCACTTTGGTGTTAACCACCTGGGTAAGTCAACAACAGCTTGTAGTTATAAAACATATTTCATGTTTTACATTTCTGTGGCCCAGCTGTGCGGTGTGAAAAGCAGCTGATGCATTTGCCAACATCACAACAGCGGCTACTCGTCAAAAATAATCAATCAGCTGCGATATACTTTGGCAAATTCTGAGGAAGCAAAAAAGCACTATACAAATCAAAATTCTCACTTTCAAGTGAAATATTTGTTTTTTTATTTTGTCGGTGACTGAATCCTGCTGGGTTACTATCCCAACGGGGACATACCTCACTCATGCTAACGTGAGAGTCTAGACAGTGGTCAGCAGCAGGTTAGTTGACTGCAAGGTCATTATCAGAGCAGAATCCAGTCTTGCACTCCATGTGGAATTTTGCCCACTTCTCACCCCTCCCATCATTCAAAACACATTGAGGTCAGTTTGTGGTGTCCTCCAACATCTCTCTTGCTGGAAAACCTCGTCGCAGAGTGTGGTGAATTATAAACCTAGTAATTCACACTGTTGTATTACATGTATTGTGTCCTTGTGGGCTCTGTATACGAGCCGTCGCGCGGCTCTGCCCATAGGGGGAGATGAGGAGTTTGTACTGGGCTCCACCCGTGGCTCCACCCACGGCTCCTCCCACTAACCGGAAGTATAAAGCTCTACAGTCGTGAGCCTGCTGCCAGTTCATCTTGTCACAGGCAGGCTCTGTTGTAAGATTATTAAAACCACTGTTCACTTCCAATCACGTGTCTTGTGAATTGATGGTCACATCACAGAGAAGGCACAGAACATGGAGCATCGCATCTGCTATTTAAACATACATACCAACATGAATTAGGTAGAGTAGGCCTCAAGCCTGCTCCTCTATTTAATAAGACCATGACTGTGGCCTGAACTCCACTTTCCTATCTATGCCCTATACCCTTTGATTCACTAAACCTAGTTAGTCATCAAAGGTGGTCAATCGATACGTGATACATTATGAGGCATTAAATGGCCATTTGAATGCAATATTATTTTTGTGTGAACACTTTTGACCGCCCAACAGGTCTTTCCAATTTCCTGGTGAAGGAACTCTCCTCTCGGCCATAAGGTGGCTGCATTGAGGGTAAAGCAGGGACTAACCATACCAGTGGCATAAATCTTTGTGCACCAGCGCTTGGTGTCCATTGGATGGCAGCTCTGAGGCGAGGACCTTATCACATAACCAATGCTGGGCATGAAATATCAGCAAATCCTACTGACAACCAAATGAACAAACATAGTCATAGAACGGAACAGCACAGAAGAAAGTCATTTGGCCCATCGAGTCTCTGCAGGCCTTCCAAGACCAATTCAGCCAGTCCCACTCCCTGCCCTTAGCCCGTAACTCTGCCAGTTTTTTATCTTCAGTCTTAACGAATGGATTTTCAGTAACTGCTGTGATGTGACCAGACGTTTCTGATGGACCGTAAGAGGGGGGGACAGTGGAAACAATTTATTCATTCGAAGCATTACAATCGTACGAGCCCAAACAACTAAGAGCGAATGAGTGCCGTTTAGATTCTATAATAGACGTGGGTTAATAATCGGAAAGCAGAACGCTCCAGATGAGAGCCTGAAATAAAAACAAAAAATGCTGTAAATAGGACAGCACGGTGGCACATCGGTTAGCACTGCTGCCTCACAGCACCAGGGACCCAGGTTCAGTTCTAACCTCGGGTGACTGTGTGTGTGTGTGGGGTTTGCATTTTCTCCCCGTGTCTGCGTGGGGTTTCCTCCGGGTGCTTCGGTTTCCTCCCACAGTCCAAAAATGTGCAGGTTAGGTGGATTGGCCATGCTAAATTGTCCCTTAGTGTCCAAAGATGTGGAGGTTACGTGGATAGGGTGGGATGTGAGCCTAGGTAGGGCGCTGTTTCGGAGGGTGGGTGCAGACTCGATGAGCTGAATAGCCTCCTTCAGCAGGTCAGGGAGTCTCAGCGGAGAAAGAAAACCAAATTCATTGATGGTCTTTCATCAAAACTAGGAAAAGTTAGAGATATGATGGGTTTCGGACAAGGGGTGAGTGGAACAATAGGAAGGTATGAGATAGGGTGGAAGACAGGAAAGATTGAATGACAAAGAGGTAGTCATCAAAGGGAATAGCGATGGGGAAGATCAAGAAACAAAGAGATGTGGCAAGGGGTAGGTTGGATAATGTTGGAAATCAAACCAGGGAGAACAATTTAAGATGGTCTCCTGTTTGTTATGCTGTCTGGACCCTCTCAATTTAACTGAAGAGGATACTTTTCCCCCCAAATCTTTCCTCCTGCAAACCCCTCCCCCACCCCAAAAGCAATAGACTCTTCCTCTAAGGTATTTCACACTTGACAACTACCATTTGACACCACATCCAAACGATGCCATTCATATGCAATCACCCTGTTTAGCTATGGAGGATTTCCCACGTGAATCAGACCCATCAATCCACATGTATGCACTTTAGCTGGGGTAACAAATCAGAAGCATAAATGCTCTTGCCCGGGAACACTTGAGGCCAACTGAAGCACCCTAAAGTCACTCTGCTAAAATCAGCCTACGCTTCTTGATCCGAGGGTGAAACTTTGGACTTTCCCAGGTTAAATGGTTTTGATAAACGCATTAAGCTTATAATTCGCATTCAAATTCTAATTTGTGTAGCCCTCAGTTGCTAGACTCTATATTGTGAAATGCTCCAAGCTAACTGACTCGGGGGGGGGGGGGGGGGGGGGGGTGGTGTCATGGTGGTAATGTCACTGGAGTAGTAATCCGAGTCCCAGGTTAATACTGTGGGGACATGGGTTCAAATCCCACCCCAGCAATTGATGGAATTTGAATTCAGTGAATAAATCTGGAATAGAAATCAGTGATAGTTACCAAGAAACTATCATTGATTGTCATAAAATCCCATCTAGTTCACTGATACCCTTCAGGAAACGGAATCTGCCGTCCTTACCTGATCTGGCCTACGTGACTCTGAAATGGCCTCGCAAGCCACTCAGTGGGCCACAAATGCTGGCCTTGCCAACCACACCCCGTGAAAGAATAAAGAAGAATAAAAGAAAATTAATGGGAAATAAATTGCAATTGACAGTTTATCCAAAGGCTATTGTGAAATTCAGTCTTCCCTCATGTTTCCATTTATCCCTCTACAGCTAATCCTAAACCCAAATTCACAGATGATTCAGATAGGATTCGAGGACAAAGATATTGGCATGTTCAATGAGCTGTATGGTTTTCTGGAATTTTAAAACATTTCTTGAAATGATATTAACTGCAAGCCCTGAAACACACAGAGTGAAAATTCAGCTTGGTCAGCAGGACGTGCAATAGTCAATACGTTGCCCGTTGCACTTCTGAATTTTCTTTCCCACCTAAGTCAGCAACCACCAAAAGTAAAACATAGTTATCTTATTGGCCCGCAGGCTCACCGTGTGCAAACCGATTATAATAATCTATAATAACAATTCCGCTTTATTATTATAAAGTGTAATAATACACTAATTATAATAAGCTGCCGTTTAACTGCAAGTCTTTTGTGCATTAGGAGGAAAAACGTCCAAAGCTCAATAAAAGGTAGTTGATCGGAAACGTTAACTCTCTTTCTCCCTCTACAGACCCTTTTTGATCTGTTGAGTATTTCCAGCCTTTTCTGTTTTTATTTCAGATTTCTAGCATCTGCATTATTTTGTTTCTCTAAATCGTAAACTGGTATCACGGAATTGTTACGGTGCCAGGTCATTAGGCCTGCCGTATCTGCACCAGCTCTCCAAACGGGCATCATGGCTTAATGTAATTCCCCTGCCTTCTCCCCACACCCCTGCACATTGTTTCGATTCAAGTACCTAAGGCCTTCTTGAATGCCTCTATTGAACCTGCTTCCACCAAACTTCCAGGCAGAGCACTCCAGACCCAAACGTGTTTTCTCTCCTCGCATTTGCTTCTTTTGCCAAACACTTTTAAATCTGTGCCCTCTTGTTCTTGATCCTTTTACGAGCAGGAAAAGTTTATCCAGGAGGCATGGCAGCACAGTGGTTAGCACTGTTGCTTCACAGCTCCAGGGTCTCAGGTTCGATTCCCGGCTTACTGTCCATGCGGAGTTTGCATGTTCTCCCCGTGTCTGCGAGGGTTTCTTCCGGGTGATCCGGTTTCCTCCCACAAGTCCAAAGATGTGCAGGTTAAGTGGATTGGCTATGCTAAAATTGCCCTTAAGTTAAGTTGGGTTCGTTACAGGGATGGGCTTGAGTAGGGTGCTCCTTCCAAGAGCCGGTGCAGGCTCAATGGGTCAAATGGCCTCCTTCTGCACTGTACATTCTATGAAATATGCTCCCTATCTACTCTGTCCAGCCCCCTCTTGATCTTGAACAGCTTTCCGTCCCTCATCCTTCTCTCCAAGGAGATGAGTTATATGTGGTGATCGGAGTATTTACTGAGACTATTGACTTTGGAATAGAGCACGGTAATTGGGAGTTCTAAACGCAACACAGAATGTCCCAGGGAAGTGGAAAACTAAAGATCACAGGGTGGCACGATGGTACAGTGCTTAGCACTGCTTCCTCACGCCGCCGAGACCCGGGTCACTGTCTGTGTGGTGTTTGCACATTCTCCCCGTGACTGCATGGGTCTCACCCCCACTACCCAAAGATGTGAAGAGTAGATGGATTGGCAACGCTAAAATTGACCCTTAATTGGAAAAACAAAAAGAAAGATCACCGATGTCAAATGTTTTGTATTCTTTTCCTTCAGGTCATTTCTTGCTGACCTGCCTTCTTCTCGATCTCATTAAAAGATCAGCCCCTGCTCGCATTGTTAATGTATCGTCCTTTGCTCATGTCTTCGGTCGGATCAACTTTAAGGATCTTCAGAGTGAGAAGAGTTATGATGGGGGATTGGCTTACTGCCAAAGTAAACTAGCAAATATCCTGTTCACCCGGGAACTGACCAAGCGTCTAAAAGGTAAGATGCAAATTGTATCTCCACAATTTGGGCAAAATTTTGTGTAAAGATCATCTGTTTAAAGTCCTTTTCAGCTGGATGACACAGATTCTGGCCTTTTTTGTTCATCAGTTTATTATTCTATTTTTGATCTAAACAGATGCCAATGAGCAACTGAGGCATCTAGACCAAGAATGTTCCAATACATTATTGCTGGTGTATGGTCTCGGCCTGTGCAGTGATAGGGAGCCGACGTCTGACTTCAATATTCCTGCCTGTGAGGCGGAAAACTAACCACTATAGAGCGAACTCCTAATCACATACCACGGTGCCAGTGTGGACATGAGGGTCAGGATTTACTCTTCAAGAGGCAGGGATTTGTAAAAAGGCTATTTTAATTGGGGATTACAGTAAGCCAAATCTAAGTGAGGAATATCAAACTATTTTGCAATTCACAATTTGACAGAGGCTCCTTTTTGCATTTACTACATCAAAAACAGTCCCAGCTTCTATTGCAAAGAACTACTATACAAAACTAACTAGAATCAAAGATTGACATTGGGATATATAAAAATGGTGTTTTTGTTACTCAAAGTTTCAAAGGAACATCCCCAATTCTACCAACCAATCTGAGCGACATGTTCAATTTCAGTCCTTTTGGTGTTAATCAGCTCATTCAACCCTGTTGATTTCCCCAATGATCTCCAAATCAATGAAACACAAGGTTCTATACCTGTCCATTGGCTATTACATATTAGCCTCCTTGGTCTTTGCTCACAAATGTCCGTCTTCATGTCTAAAAGTAGCTGGATTGCATTATGACCCCTTCAATGAGCCTAAGGCCTCGTTGGCTTGTTTTCTGTCACTTGCAAAGAAGCTTTGTTTGAAAACCACTAGCTTTCAGGAGGTGGTTTTTAAACTAGGCTATAAATAATCGTTTGGTAGTACAGAACTGGAGAATTGCTGAAAAAATACATTTTGTCAAAGCTTTTTGTTTTGCACTCATCAGGAAAATCGCAAGAATACCAGTGTCAGGGGTGACAACATACTTATTCCGAATGAGAAGCTGGTGCTGATTGGTTGGTAAGTGGAGTTTGATTGGTAAAGATGTCAACATGGAGAATGCACCAATTGATGGTGACCGACAGTTAACTGCCAAGCATTGTTTGAAATGTAAACAAGCAGCTTGACTCATATTGGTCAAAGCATTGTCCTGTTGAATGAACCAGTGAATGTTGTTTGCCCTGACATTGGTATTCCTGCAATTGTCCTGGTGAGTGCAAGATGAAAAGCTTCAAAAAAATTTAATCTTACAGTAAAACTGGTTATATTTCACTTTGTTTCTTTTCTGGATATAGACACTAAAGTCACTGTAAATTCTGTCCATCCGGGCTCTGTCAAATCGGAACTAACCAGGCATTCCTTCATCATGTCCTTGGCATGGAGGGTTCTCACTTTCCTCATCAAAACACCAAAAGAGGGTGCACAGACCAGTATATATTGTGCTGTAGCTGAAGAGTTGCAAGAGATTTCTGGAAAACATTTCAGGTTTGTGAACTATCATTTTTTTTTAAATTAGGAGGCGGTGGCATAGTGGTACTGTCACTGGACCAGTAATCCAGAGACTTAGGGGAATGCTTTGAGTATCCGGGATCAAATCCCACCATAGCAGATGGTGAAATTTGAATTCAATAGAAGTCTGGAATTAAAAGTCTAATGATAACCATGAAGCCATTGTCGATGTCAGAAAAACCCATCTGGTTCACTAATGTCCTTTAGGGAAGGAAATCTGCCATCTTTACCTGGTCTGGCCTTTGTGCTCAGCAGCACCACTAAGCTGTTTCTGTTTCTGGAGGGACAGGCAACAGAATCCCAGAGGCTCCAAGGCCACAGGTAAGTAATGTAGTTGGGTGTTGTTTCACATGGAGAAGGATGAAGAGGAATCAGCAGCAAGGGGAAGGGTGTGGCTCTCATTAGGGAGGGGGCCCAATATCCAGTCCCTCAATCAGGCACCCAATATCACATGGCAATAGGCTAACCTGCAGCTGGGCTAATTCCAGTGTGGTGACGAGAACTGCACGCAATACTCCCAAATGTGGCCTAACCAAGGTATTATATACCTGCTCCATGATTTCTCAACGCCTTTACTCAATGCCCCAGCTGATGAAGGCAAGCATGCCATATGCCTTCTTAATCACCTTGGCCACCTGTGTTGCCACTTTTAGGGAACTGTGGACTTGCACACCCAAATCCCTCTGTATGTTAATGTTCCTAAGGGTTCTGCCATTTACAGTATAATTCATACCTAGAGTTGATCCTCCAAAATGCATCACCTCGCATTTGTCCAGCTTAAACTCCATCTGCCGTTTCTGTGCCCAAGTCTCCAATCTATATATCCTGTTGTGTCCTCTGACAACTCTCGGCACTGTCAGCAACTCCGCCAATCTTCGTGTCATCCGCAAACATAGTAATCAGATCACCCACATTTTCCTCCAGATCATTTATGCAAACAACAAAGGTCCCAGCACTGATCCCTGCGGAACACCACTAGTTACAGATCTCCATTCAGAAAACACCCTTCCACCGCTACTCTGTCTTCTACAACCAAACCAGTTCTGTATCCATCTAGCCCCGAATCCCATGTGATTTTAGTTTTTGTACCAGTCTGCCATGTGGGATCTTGTCAAACACATTGCTAAAGTCCATATAAACTATATCCACAGCCCTTCCCTCATCAATTTTCTTTGTCACCTCTTCAAAAAACTCAATCAAGTTGGTGAGACATGATCTTCCCCGTACAAAACTATGTTGCCTGTTGCTAGTCCATTTTCCTCCAAATGTGCATATATCCTGTCCCTCGGTATCTAAGCTTCCCCATCACTGATGTCAGGCTCACCAGCCTATCATTTGCTAGATTATCCATGCTTCCTTTTTTTTTATAAATTTAGATTACCCAATTATTTTTTCCAATTAAGGGGGTAATTTAGTGTGGCCAATCCACCTAGCCTGCACATTTTTGGGTTGTGGGGGCGAAACCCACGCAGACACGGGGACAGTGACCCAGAGCCGGGATCGAACCTGGGACCTCAGCGCCATGAGGCAGCTGTGCTAACCACTAGGCCACCATGCTGCCTGCATGCTTCCTTTCTTAAACAAGAGAACAACATTGGCTAGTCTCCAGTTATCTGGAACCTTGCCTGTGGTCAAGAAGGATGCTAAAATATCGGTTAAGGCCCCAGTTATTTCTCCCCTTGCTCCTTTGATAGATCCCATCTGGCCCAGGGGACTGTCTACCTTAATGCAAATTAGATACTCAACACTTCCTTCTTTGGTATATTGATGTTCTCAAGAGCTTTCACACACCTATCCCTGACCTCAACATTATATACTTGCATCTGTAGGTCCCTCTAGTGGCTACTCTAGTCATTTCATAAGCCCTTGCAGTTCTTATAGTTATGATAATACCACACCCTCCATTGTCCTTGAGTGGTCCCAATCTTCCTCTTGCTCCTAATATATGCATAAAAAGCCTTGGGATTCTCCTTGATCATGTTTGCCAAAGACATTTTATGGCCCTTTTTAGCCCTCCTAATTCCACGTTTAAGTTCCAGTTTTTAGATGCCTAGACCTAGCCTTCCTTTTTCCTTTTCACTGTGCTTACATTTTTTTTCCTTGTAATCGATGGTTTCCGAATCCTGCCATTTCTATCCTTCATTTTGCAGGGACATGCCAACATGGTAACACATGTGGCTAGTACTGTGGCTTCACAGCGCCAGGGTCCCAGGTTTGAATCCCTGCTGGGTCACTGTCTGTGCGGAGTCTGCACGTTCTCCCCGTGTCTGCGTGGGTTTCCTCCGGGTGCTCCGGTTTCCTCCCACAGTCCAAAAACGTGCAGGTTAGGTGGATTGGTCATGCTAAATTGCCCCTAGTGTCCAATAATGTTAGGAGGGGTTATTGGGTTATGGGGATAGGGTGGAAGCGAGGGCTTAAGTGGGTCGGTGCAGACTCGATGGGCTGAATGGCCTCCCTCTGCACTATGTTTTATGTATCCATGTCCTGCACTTCAATCAACTGGCCTTTAAAAGCCTTCCACGTGTCAGACATGGATTTTCCCCGGGGAGGGAGGAAAGAGTTAAAATCATCCACCACAACTACCCTGCTTTTTTCACACCTTTTTAGTGCACTCCCAACCTTGTGATTTCACCCCCCTTATTCCTGAGCTCCACCCTTAATGCCTCACTACATAATCCCTCCAAGATCGACCATGAACTTAAAATCTGGTATTGGGGGGGAAAGTGGCAGGGTTCAAGTATGCCTCAGTAAATGCTCTTCCCGACTACAAACTCACCACCAGCGAGAGCACAAGATTCTGGACCATTACTGAGACTAGCTTTCAATTCCAGATTTTTTAATTTAATTGGATTTAAATTCCACCAGCTACCGTGGTCGGATTTGAACCCATGTCCCCGAAGCATTTGGAACTCTGTCTTACTAGTTCAGTGACATTGCCACCATGCCTCTCCCTTTTTGTTGATCAGCTGTAACTAATAAAATTAAATGTGACATACTTGGAAGAAGAAAATTGTGACCCCCTTATACTTTAGGTAATGAGAGATGAAGTGAACCCCACTTTGAGGTTTCCATTTTCAGTGAGATATGTTTGGTTTTCTTCACAGTGACTGCAGCCCTGCATTTGTCGCACCTCAGGGTAGAAACGATGTAACAGCCAGGAAGTTATGGGATGTCAGCTGCAAACTTTTGAAAATTCGATGGGATTGAGAATTACCCGAAAGATGAAAATGTTTGGAAACCAAGAACAAGGAAGAGGCAGACTGAATACTGATTTATTTATTTAACAGCTGCTGCACAAAAAGCTACTACAATCCAGAACATGCAACTTCTTGATTATGAAGTTGATGTTACTGAACATGGTCACTGCATCGATCCAATCAGCAAACTATAATGTGTGTAGTCTGCAATAGCCACCCTTCCCCACCAGGTACCATGCTGCAACAGCCATTACATTTTAAATAGAATTTTGGCTGTTTGAGAAGGCACAGTGTAAGGTTTTGAACCAATTGCCAAAATCTCAACACATGCTAATGCATCATCAAAGTTACGATAGCACTGACTGCTGCAATGCAACTTTACTGCAAATTGTTCACATGCCAAAGCACTCCTTTAATGACTAGCATTGTTTCATGCTTTAGAAACTTTGTTCAGGGTTTTTTTATGGTGACCAGGAGTAAACATTGCACCAATGTGTTGAAGTGAGGAAACTAAAATAAATAGTGAAACAAATTGCTGTGACTGACATACATTTGAGCAGTCTTACAAGCAAAGAACATTACAGCACAGGAACAGGCCATTTGGCCCTCCAAGCCTGCGTCAATCCAGATTCCTTGTTGAGACCTGCTACTTATAGAATTTACAGTGCAGTAGGAGGCCATTCGGTCCATTGAGTCTGCACCAGCCCTTGGAAAGAGCACCCCACCCAAGCCCACACCCCCACCCTGTCCCCGTAACCGGACTTAAGTGACATTAGTGAACCAGATGGGGTTTCACAACAATCCACAATGTCATCATGAGACTTTTAATTCAAGACTTTTATTCAATTTCAATATCTAGACAGATTCAATCCCAAATCCCCAGAGCATTAACCTAAATCTCTGGATTACTGCCTATCCCACATATTCTTGGCAGTTTCTGAAAACATTTTGGTGGAATAAAGAATTTAGTCTTTACAATATAATTACCTAATACACCAAGTCACTAATGATAATCAATGTTCACTACTAAATAATCATTGAATTAATTATTGTTATTGCTATGAAATCAATATAGTTAATATAGAAAAGGTACAGAAGGCGAAATGGCTGCAGGAAGTCACATGTCAGAAGTATAAAAGGGCTTCCTTATTTCTAGTGAATACATTATGAAAATAACAATTTAAAAACTAAATGTGATCACACATGTGTACTTACAGCTTCCTACATTACAACAGTGAATATGTTTCAAAAGTACGCCATTTGCTTTAAAACACTTTACTTGTTGCCCAAAATGATCTGTATCACTCCATTCCCTGCCCATTCATTTGTCTGTCAAGATACTTGAAATTATTGCCACCTATCAAAGGGCTGGGAGTTATCCCCAGTCTTCCGGCCATGATTTATCCTTCAATTAACATCACAAAACAGATTATCTAGTCATTGCTGTTTATGAGAGCTTGCTGTGCACAAATTGGCTGCACATTTCCTACACCAGTGACCAGACTGCCGAAGTACTTCACTGGCACTATTGGACGTCTGGTGGCCGTGAAAAGTGCAACGTAAGTGCACGTATTTCTTTTGAAAACCTATCGTTCTTACAGGTTTTAGGTCATTGGCCCTAATATATCATTGACTCATTTATGTTACTCTTGTGAAGCACGTTGGAACATTTTATAACTTTGTAAGCGCTATACAAATACAGGTATATTGATTGTGGTGAATCCTCTGCAAGACTATGAACCTAGATATTCTAAAGCTGCAAATCTAAATTCAGCGGAATTAATACTGCATCTGAAGCAGTGCATTTCAGATATAAACTACAAGTTATAAATTTGACAATATTTAGTCATAAAAATTGAGATTCAAAATTCCAAAAGTAGTCACTTTTGCATAAGGTTGTAATTTTGATCGACCTTTACTAGTTTAGCAAAAACTGATGAAGTCAACAAGTTGGATGTCAGATTCAAAACATTCACAATAACTATTAAACGATTATCTGGAGATTTTCTTAAAATGAAAGCCCAGTTTACAGTAGTCCAGTTTGAGAAACCTTCGCAAAAGTATTCCTCTGTATTTGGCATTTAAGGTGAATCTCACAGTAAAGGTGAGTTTAGTAACTGTAGTTTAAAGTGCTTTCGAGAGTGCAACTCTGCAGCCAATCTTAGAGCTTAATACTTTACAGTAAAATAAAAATATGCAGTTTGTTTGAATAGAATATCACAGAATCCCAATACCATTTGGCCCATCGAGTCTGCACTGACACTTGGAAAGAGCACCCTACCTAGGCCAACCCCCCCCCCCCCCCCGCACACACACACATCTTTGAACACGAAGGGGCAATTTTAACAGGGCCACTAACCTGCAAACTTTGGACTGAGAGAGGTAACCCATGCAGTCACGGGGCGAACGTACAAACTCACCCAAGGCCTGAATTGAACCCGGGTCTTTGGCACCATGTTACATTAAACAAATCAATGATAAACTTCGTTGCATAGACTTTCACATTGTGGAGCCCTCACAATGCAATCATTGTACGTCTGCTATGCCTCAATTTAAAATTAAAACCTATCTAACCTCTGAAATATTCATCTCCCTTATTTTTTTAAAACAATTTTTATTGGAATTTTTTACAGAAAATATAAAAATGTAACAAGTAATAATATACAACGAACTGCCCCCTAACACCCACAAATCCCCCCAAACCGTAATATCACATGTGTCACACTCCCCCCACCCCCCCCCCAACAAGAAAACTTAACCATAAATTTAAATTAAATAAATCAAATTTAAATAAAATAAACAAACATAGTCATTGTCCCCCCCCCCCAGGTTGCTGCTGCTACTGTCCCAGTACCCTATCGTTGAGCCAGAAAGTCGAGGAAAGGTTGCCACCGCTTAAACAACCCTTGCACCGATCCTCTCAGGGCGAATTTAACCTTCTCAAGCTTAATGAAGCCCGCCATGTCATTGATCCAGGTCTCCACACTTGGGGGCCTTGCATCCTTCCATTGTAGCAAAATCCTTCGCCGGGCTACTAGGGACGCAAAGGCCAGCAAACCGGCCTCTTTCGCCTCCTGCACTCCCGACTCTACCCCAACCCCAAAGATCGCGAGTCCCCATCCTGGCTTGACCCTGGATCCCACCACCCTTGACACCGTCCTCGCCACCCCCTTCCAGAACTCCTCCAGTGCCGGGCATGCCCAGAACATATGGGCATGGTTCGCTGGACTCCCGAGTACCTGACACACCTATCTTCACCCCCAAAGAACCTACTCATCCTCGACCCAGTCATGTGGGCCCTATGCAGCACGTTGGATTGAATGAGGCTAAGCCGCGCACACGAGGAGGAAGAATTTACCCTCTCCAGGGCATCAGCCCATGTCCCGTCTTCGATCTGTTCCCCCAGTTCCCCCTCCCACTTCGTTTTCAGCTCCTCTACTGACGCCTCTTCCACCTCCTGCATAACCTTGTAGATATCGGATATCTTGCCCTCCCCGACCCAGAACCCCGAAAGCACCCTGTCACTCACCCCCTTGAGGGAGCGCAGGGAACCCCTCCACCTGCCGTCTAGCAAATGCCTTTACCTGCAGATATCTAAACATGTTTCCCGGAGGGAGCCCAAATTTCTCCTCCAACTCCCCCAGGCTCGCAAACCTTCCGTCGATAAACAGGTCCCTCAGCTGTCTAATGCCCGCTCTGTACCATCCCTGAAATCCCCCATCCATGTTCACCGGGACGAACCTATGGTTCACCCTTAACAGAGCCTCCATCGAGCCCCCCACTTCTCCCCTATGTCGCCTCCACTGACCCCAAATCTTGAGGGTAGCCGCCGCCACCGGACACGTGGTATACCTCATGGGAGGGAGCGGCAACGGCGCCGTTACCAGGGCCCCCAGGCTTGTATCCCCACAGGACGCTCTCTCCATCCGTTTCCATGCTGCCCCCTCCCCCTCCATCACCCACTTACGCACCATCGACACGTTGGCCGCCCAGTAGTACCCCGAGAGTTGGGCAACGCCAGCCCCCCCATCTCTACCCCGCTCCAAGAAGACCCTCTTCACCCTCGGGGTGCCATGCGCCCAAACAAATCCCATGATGCTGCTGGTCACCCTTTTAAAAAAGGCCCTAGGGATAAAGATTGGCAAGCACTGGAAGAGGAATAAGAACCTCGGGAGAACCATCATTTTGACGGATTGCACTCTGCCCGCCAGCGATAGCGGCACCATGTCCCACCTTTTAAATTCCTCCTCCATCTGTTTCACTAGTCTGGTGAAGTTAAGCTTATGGAGAGCCCCCTAACTCCTGGCCACCTGCACCCCTAGGTACCTGAGACTCTTCACTGCCCTCCTGAAAGGGAGCCTCCCAATTCCCTCCTCTTGCTCTACCGGGTGCACTACAAATACCTCGCTCTTTCCTAAATTTAGCTTATATCCCGAAAAGCCCCCAAATTCCGCTAACAGCTCCATCACCCCCGGCATTCCCCCCTCTGGGTCCGCCACATATAACAGCAGGTCGTCCGCATACAGCGATACCCGGTGCTCCTCCCCACCCCGCACCAGACCCCTCCATTTCCCTGACTCCCTCAACGCCATGGCCAGCGGTTCAATCGCCAGTGCAAAGAGCAGGGGGGACAGGGGACACCCCTGCCTGGTCCCACGATAGAGCCTAAAGTACTCCGATCTCCTTCCATTTGTGACTACACTCGCCATCGGAGCCGCGTAAAGCAGCCTCACCCATTTGATGAATCCCTCCCCAAATCCAAACCTCTCCAGCACCTCCCACAGGTACCCCCACTCAACTCTATCAAACGCTTTCTCTGCGTCCAGCGCCACCACTATCTCCGCCTCCCCTTCCACTGCCGGCATCATGATAACATTGAGCAGTCTCCGCACATTCGTGTTGAGCTGCCGTCCCTTGACAAATCCTGTCTGATCTTCATGAATTACCTCTGGTACACAATCCTCTATCCTGGTAGCCAGGATCTTCGCCAGTAACTTAGCGTCTACATTAAGGAGCGAGATAGGCCTATATGATCCGCACTGCAAGGGGTCCTTATCCCATTTTAGGATCAAAGAGATCAGTGCCCGCGACATCATCGGGGGCAAAGCCCCCCCCCCCCCCCCCTCCCATGCCTCATTGAAAGTTCGCATCAACAGGGGACCCACCAGGTCCGCATATTTTTTGTAAAATTCCGCCGGGAACCCGTCCGGCCCCGGGGCCTTACCCGAGTGCATTTGTCCGATCCCCCTGACTAGCTCCTCCAACTCTATCGGCGCCCCCAGCCCCTCTACCAGCCTCTCATGAACCCTTGGGAAACATAGCCTGTTCATGAAACTCTCCAACCCCTCTCTCCCCCTCGGAGGTTCCAACCGGTACAATCCCTCGTAAAAGTCCCTAAAGACCCCGTTTACTTCTGTCCCCTTCTGCACTACATTTCCACCCCCATCCTTCACTCCACCAATTCATCTCCCTTTTAAATAGCACTCTGCAGCTACAACTTTAATGTGGAAGTCAGTTTATTTTGGATTGCTTGGGCAAGAGCTGCGATACAATTTGATCTTCCAACAATTATGGTAGCCCTATTTATTAAAACCATGTAGACAAAAGCAAATAGAGACTGTTGTCCAGATTTTAAAACTAGACTCCTGTATGGACAAAGCACGAAATAGACTATTTCAGCAACAGTATAAATGTCATATAAATGTACATAAGTGCACTATCTCAATCCTTACACAGCTCAATTGAACCTTTACCTTCGAGTTACACACCTGCCATTTTTGGCACTAAAAACATAATCCATGAAGGTTCCTCACATCAAAAATGTTCAACATGTTAGTTCTCAAAATGTCTAAATTGTGACGGACTCAATTTTCTACAGTGGGAGCAAAGCTAACCAGTCAGCTGTTTCCACATAGAATCAGTGAAGTCAGTGCCACTAAAAGAACTCTTTTTGTAGTTAGGAAGGAAATTAGAGGCCAGTAGGAAATGCGAAAAGTATATTTTTGTTTAATCTGCTCAGCAATGAAATCCTAGTAATTTTTCACATTTTATTTTCTGTTATTTCTAAATAAACACAACTTTTAAAATAAATTTAGAGTTCTCAATTCATTTTTTTTTCCCAATTAAGGGGCAATTTACCGTGGCCAATCCACCTAGGGAAGCACAGTAGCACAAGTGGATAGCATTGTGGTTTCACAGCGCCAGGGTCCCAGGTTCGATTCCCTGCTGGGTCACTGTCTGTGCGAAGTCTGCACATTCTCCCCGTGTCTGCGTGGGTTTCATCAGGGTGCTCCAGTTTCCTCCCACAGTCCAAAGACATGCAGGTTAGGTGGACTGACCATGATAAATTGCCCTTAGTGACCAAAAAGGTTAGGAGGGGTTATTGGATTATGGGGATAGGGTGGAAGTGGGTCGGTGCAGACTCGATGGACCGAATGGCCTCCTTCTGTATGTTCTATGTCTACGTCTAATCTGCACATCTTTGGGTTGTGGGGGTGAAACACACGCAGACACGGGGAGAATGTGCAACTCCAGACGGACAGTGACCTAGGGCCAGGATTCGAACCCGGGTCCTCAGCACCGCAGTCCCAGTGCTAACCACTGCAGTCCCAGTGCTAACCACTGCGCCACGTGCTGCCCAATAAACACAATTAAATGTCCTTCAAATACTACAGTTCTAGAAACACTGCAAAGAATGGAGCATTGTCCAGGACTTTCCGGCCTCACCATAACAGGTTCCCCCGCGGAGGACATGGCGAACCATTTAAATATCCTGGAACTTCGGCGGAACCAGAAAATTCCGGCCTTCGTCTTCACTTGCATGCTTTCAGCAGTAAATTCATTAAGAAGCAAAGTCAGCTGAAACTGCAGTGGAACCTGGTGATCAGGCGCGCGTCAATAATTTAATCATTACAGATCTAAAACAGGAAACTATATTTTCATAAAAATAATATAACCTTGTAATAATAACAACATTTCTGCCAGATCAATTCAACTCAATTTCAATGTATACTTAATAACTCAATGTCAGAAGTAACTACATTCCCAAAACTATTAAAATTAATTGAGTGAATTAGTTTCCAAAGAGCTTTATGAATAAGCGGAGTTAAACCTCATGACCAAGGATACAAATAGTATGACTGTGTCAAGCTTCCCCCATACACACAGAATTGTTTAATCATATGCATTTAGTTTAATTTATTTCTAACCTAAAAATCTCTAGTCCTTTATGGGGGGTTTCTTATTATGTTCAATTTTCTCAATTTCTTTTTTCTAATTACAGATTTGTTGCAAAGCTCTGCTTCTTGTGACAGGCAATACATTTCCTGATGAAAACTAGGAGGGCTAGGCAATGGTAGCGCAGTGGTTAGCACTGTCGCTTCACAGCTCCCGGATCCCAGGTTCAATTCCTGGCTTGGGTCACTATCTGTGCGGAGTCTGCATGTTCTTTTCATGTCTGCGTGGGTTTCCTCTGGGAGCTCTGGTTTCCTCCCACAGTCCAAAGATGTGCAGGTTAGGTTAATTGGCCATGCTAAATTGCCCTTAGTATCCAAAGGGATTGGGTGGGGTTGCTGGGTTATGGGTATGGGCGAAGGTGTGGGGTGCTCTTTCCCAGGGCTGGTGCAGACACGATGGGCCGAATGGCCTCCTTCTGCACTGTAAATTCTATGTCTATTCCATTAAATAAAGAACCTCACTGCACAGTAATGTGGAAAAAGTGTGCAGTGTTCTGCAACTTTTCAAAAAGATTGGTTTTAAAGTAGTTTCGCACATCAGCAAAAGTTACAACTTCCCCTGTGGAAAAGCAGCCACGCATATGGCAGCATTTCACTGTGCCACTTATTAATATCCTAGATTTATTTCCATAAGTAGAATTAGATTTCTGTTTAGTCCTGATAATATTTTGGACATTTAATTGTGATTGCAGCCCTGTCCAACTCCAAATACAATAAACATGGACTTTTATCTAAACAAAATAATCAATATTACAATTTATAATAGCATTATTAATCAAATGTACAGCCCTGGGACATTATCGCATTTGTGAATTCTAATATTTACAAACGATATCATACATTGTACAATATAGGATACACTATTAATGAATGTTAATACATGAGTAACTGCATGATGCAACATTGCCAGTCATGTCACCAATATACATTTCTTACAAATCAAACTTTACAAGACCGATGTGAAGCTCATTACACTGATGACTCAGAATGTAGTCCCTTAGAATTTAAAACTTCCAAATATAAAATGTTTTAATTGTACACATTATAAAAAATAAGGCGTCTCTAGGAAAGCAGAGGAAAATATTACATTGGGAAAAGAGGGTGCACCTCTATTACATAGTCACTGCATCAATACAGAAGGTCAGGTTTTGATTCTGGCTACTTAAGGTACAGACTATTTTCATAGATTTATTCTATTCATTCAAGTTGGCTGAAACATTTTTATGTTGAATTATCTGTGCAAAGAGACAAACTTATTTTCAATGTATTTAATCAGAACACCAATAGGCATTATGATATTCAGTTCAGTATACTGCTGTTGAAACACTCCATGAAAGTATGATGGTACACTTTTACAAAATGTCACCACTAACATGTAAAGTCAGTACACCTGGCATCGGAAGCACAGCAACAAACTCACTATTGGTTCTGAACAGTTAAAAGTGCTGAGGTGACACTTCTCAAGAATTCTAAAATCATCTATCTCCCAATTCCTTGAAGTGGTAAACAAGGCACACCTCTGTCCAGCTAGTCTTTGGACTTTGCTGCCAGAAATCTGTACCGTCACGGTGATCTGTTGTGACAGTTGGTGAGATCCTGAAAAATGGAGTACGATTTTATGCTTTTGCATGATGACCATTTCATGAATATGTCATGCAAATAGCTAGAGTGCCATTATTCATCCAAGTTCATCAGGAAGTCACAAATAGGAACATTGGATTTAGTACTTCAAAATGTATACGTTTTGACATGGAGAAGTTATGTACCTATTTGAACTTGAATCTACACAAATAGGATTTTAGATACTTAAAATTACAAAGGAACTTCAATTGTACTTCAATTTGATCTCAAAACTGTCAAACCATTTTGAAATTAATAAATTCGTAATCATACAGTTTTCTTTATCTCCAAATTATTCCTAGTTTGAACAAATTGTTCTCCAAATCCATTTGATGACAGATAACAAGAGGTACTTTTTGTGTGAACAGAAATAATTCAGGTTTGTGATGAATTAGCTGATTGCAGCCAGGATGGCAGGAGAAGCTCTGTAGCTAGTTTCTCAGCACCATGTGGGCTGGGTGAAGAAGAGAAGGAGGGGACAAGCCAGGGTTGTTCTGCCATTCAGTGGCTCCTCCTTTGCTGTGTGAATATATAGTGAAAACAGGGTCATGCAGAAGCCATGACGACCCCACAGTTGAATGGTTGGTTGGCATTCACCAAGACAGATTACACACTGGGGACACCTGTGTGAGGTATCAGAGGTCTACAGGTACCGTGGAACTGTACACAGTGAAGAGTCAAAAGAGAGAAAAGAAATGGGGGGAGAAAAATGATAAAAACAGGGGAGAAAACATTGCTTTTACTTGATCATATCTAGATAGGTCAGTACGTAGGATTCACAAAGTTGCTGACCGACAGCAATCGGAATAATGACCAATTTCATAATTTAAAGAATACCAGTGAAACACTTGGCTGACTGTGATACTGAAGTTTATGAACCTTTGCTTAACAACTTGGAGGAGATAGTGCTCACAGCCCAAAAGTGAAATTCAACAATGGAATTTGGAACCTGTTTTTGCACCTCGTGCTCAGTGGAAACTGCTTTGGAAATTGATCAATTCACAATCAGTTTGGTCACGGCAACTTCAGGTTTTCTGTGAAGGTGATCTTATTAAGTCAGTGTCATGGGGTAAGTTGGACCAACCAGAGTTCAGACTTAACAACCACCAACTGCAGGACATTAACTTGACCCCAACTGATAATCCAGGTAGGTTACATCTGAATGAGATCACACCCCTGACAATGCTAGAGCCAGTAACCTACACTTTTCTAAAGCTTTGCTAACAATGAACCAGTTTTTACAGTGCCACATTCCAAGCAGCTGGTTTGGGGGGGGGGGGGGGGGGTCCAACAATCACTTCTTAAAATACAAACAATAAAACAAAGATTTCCATCAGGTAACAAAACAAAAAATATGATGCCATACCCATAATTGAATAAACAATTTTTTGGGACTTCATTCTCTTCTTTTTGTTGATTCAAATAATATTTCATGGCAAATTTTCTTGAGGTAGTAATTACGATTCTGTTTTGCCCTAACGTTCCCTTCACTTCATCATTTGCTGCGGGCTTTATGTGGTAAAGTCTTAAGCTGGTGTGACTTCAGCCAGTCCCTACAGATCTTTGGTATGAGTTCATCCTCAGCTCTTTCAGCAGCTTCCAGCACCTCCTGTACAATATGCACCGCTTGCACTGGTTCAAGCTTCACGGCGACCAAGTAAGCAGAACGGTACTTACTACATAACAAGAAAGCTTTAATCTGTGGATGCATTCAGAACATTTGAGTTATAAGATGGAAAGTACAAATCAAACCTTTGGCTGGATGGGTCTGGCCCCCACAATCCAAAATTATGTGCAGGGTAGGTGGATTGGTCACTCTAAATTGCCCCTTAATTGGAAAAAAAGAATTGGGCACACAAAATTTATTTTATTTTAATTTTTTTTCTTTAATAAATTTAGAGTACCCAATTATTTCTTTCCCAATTAAGGGGTATTTTTGCTTGGCCAATTCACCTACTCTGCACAGCATGGTAGCATAGTGGTCAGCACTATGGCTTCAAAACGCCAGGGTCCAGGTTCAATTCCCGGTTTGGGTCACTATCTGCACGTTCTCCATGTGCCTGCGTGTGTTTCATTCGGGTGCTCTGGTTTCCTCCCACAAGTCCCGAAAGACATGCTGTTAACTAATTTGGATATTCTGAATTCTCCCTCGGTGTACCCGAACAGGTGCCGGAATGTGGCGACTACGGGCTTTTCACAGTAACTTCATTGCAGTGTTAATGTAAGCCTACTTGTGACAATAAAGATTATTAAATTATTATCTTTGGGTTGCGGGGGTGAGCCCACGTAGACACAGGGAGAATGTGCAAAATCCACACAGTCAGTGACCCAAAGCTGGGATCGAACCTGGGTCCTCAGTGCCATGAGGCAGCAGTGCTAACCTGAAATTTATTTATTTTTTAAAAAGAAGATGGTTAAGGCACCATGGTCACAGTAAAAGGATGTAATTTGTGACCTCAGTGAGGGATTGTACCAGCACTGCCACAGAGGTGGCGAGCTGATTAACCATTCCAAATTCAGTGAAAATAGAGGCCAATTAATACACAGAAGAGTTGGAAGAGAATTTGGCAGAGAAAAAAAATCTTATCACACAGATTTAGATCCCGAGCAAATGTCTGGGTATTTTGTGTACAAATGGAACCAATTAATTTTGGTATGTTACGGTTTGACTAAGCTTATGATTATTTTGCTGCTTGCCATGCAGCAATATTGGATTGTCCAGTTCACTGTTCTTATATAACATCTATTTGGGGTCATTAATATTACTGTAAATGAACCGTGGATATTCAAATCTATACAGCTCAACTGGTGACTGGGTACACTTGCTGAACAAAGTGTCTATTTACCTTCTAACTTTGAAAGCTATCAGTGGGAGTTTCAAAAACATCTTTATTACATGACAGAAAAGTTCCAGTTTATTTCCAACATTTGCTTACCTTATTTTCATCTTTCTTCATTTCAAGAATAAGTTTCTCTAGCTCTTTTGACTGCAAAAAAAGGTAAATGCATTAATTAGCCTCTGTTGATACATTACTGAGTGTAATGTCATTCACCCAAGTTACACATAGTTGCTTTAATAACACACAGAATTTGTAGTATTTCTTCAACAAGAACATATTTCAAGGTGGGCTTCTTTGACGACGTTTTCAATGTGACTCCGTTGAGGAACAGTTCTCTAACCCCTCCAGCAGGCGTGTGTCCATCAAAACCCCCAGAAAAGACAGGCAAAGGGAATCAAAAACATAGACCCAATCGGGTGCCACTTTTCGTGCATCTTGCTCTTACATGATATCACTAAGTCCTCTCAACAAGAACATACTTGATCGTAAATTAGTCATTTATCAACAACAACTGGTTTTGTGTTACTCATGCATAAACTTTCTTCAACAAAAGGCTAACAAATATATGGCTTACAAAAGCACTGTCCTTTAAATAGTCAACTCTAAAAAGAGTATCATAGCAAGCGGCATAACTGAGTCTTCAGGGAACATCTTGCAATTACCCCTGTGCAGCATTCCTCATCTCAAGATAGGACATCCAAAATTTTCAACGAGAGAGAGAGAGAAGGGGAATAAAACAGTTTACAAAGCAGAGTCTTAACATTTATAAATAAAAATTTGGCATTTAAAAAAAAAATGTTTATGTTGAAATGTTTGCATATTATACACTAAACGGTAAGGATAACTGTGTTGATTACAATGTACGTGTTAACTTGGTTTCTCTCCCCCCCCACCATTCTTTATTTCAGGGTCCGTTCCTGGGCCCTTCACTGTATAATTGGTAATAATCCGCTATTTACAGGTGCCCTCCCTTTCCCTCCACTCCCCCATTTGTTGTTACCCTCCTTTTCCCCTCCTCTCTCAGTCCTATCGTACAAGCATTTCCAGAGATTTTCCAAGGTTTTGGTGTCTTGCCATTTACTTACCGAATTCAACTAAAGGATAATGCGAAACCCGTAATACATACTCTTAGGAGAGTACCAGCACCAATTAAGGGATCGGTTGAAAGCTGAACTTGGATAAAATTACTAATCTGGGGGTCATTAGGAAAATCGAAGAATCAACAGATTGGTAAATTCTATGGTGTGTGTTAAGAAGTGCAATAACGATTGAGGAATATGCATGGATCCTCAATGCCAACATCAAGCCAGAACACTATCCAACACCAAAAGGTGACGAAATAACCAGCAGAATGGCAGGTGCGACGTGCTTCAGTAAACTGGATGCATCGCAGGGTTTTCGGCAACTCAAATTGGATGAAGAGAGTACAAAGTATTGCATGTTTAACACTCAATTTGGACGCTTCGGTTTTCTTCAAATACCTTTGGAGATAATACCCACATCTGAAATCTTTCACAGGGTAATGGGGCACACTGTGGAAGGTATTAAAGGAGTTTGTGTGTATGTTGATGGTATAATAGTATGGGGTTCTACGAAGGAAGAACACAAGGATCAATTCATCAAAGTACTACAGAGTATTATGAAGTATGGACTACGGTTGAACAAAGCCAAGTGTCAATTTGCGTTAAAGAAATCACGTTTCTCGGGGACAAGTTGTCCGATCAAGGTGTACAACCCGATCAAATGAAAATAAAGGCAATAATGAATATGCCACAACTGCCAGACAAGAAAGGAGTTCTGCGGATATTAGCAATGATCAACTTTAGAGACAAATTTATTCTGAATTTGTCAGCCAAGACAACATGGGCGAAATTCTCCGACCCCCAGCAGGGTCGGAGAATCGCCTGGGGCCGCCCAAAATCCCACCCCCGCCGTGGCAGAGATTCTCCGCCACCCGGGAAGTGGCGGGGGCAGGAATCTCGCCACTCCGATCGGAGAGGCCCCTGCGGTGATTCTCCGGCCCGGATGGGCCGAAGTCCCGCCACTGGGAGGCCTCTCCCGCCGCCGTGGTTTAAACCACCTCTGGAACGGCAGGATCTGCGGCGCGAGCAGGCCCCCGGGGTCCTGGGGGGGGGGGGGGGGGGGGGGGGGGGGGCGATCGAACCCCGGGGGGGGGGGTGCCCCCACGGTGGCCTGGCCCGCGATCGGGGCCCCCCGCTCAGACTCCGGGCCAGTGCCCTGGGTGCACTCTTTTCCTCCGCGTCTGCCACGGCCTTCGCCATGGTGGAAGCCGAAGAGAACCCCACATCGCACATGCGCCGGCAGTGACATCAGCGGCCTGCTGACGCTGACGTCACTGCCGGCGCATGCGCGGACCGGCGAAAGCCTTTCGGCCAGCCCCGCTGCCGGGGGCGCCGGTTTTTTGCGCCGGTCTTCTAGTGGCAACCTCTCCGGCGCGGGGCTGGCCCCCAAAGGTGGGGAGAATTCCCCACCTTTGGGGAGGCGCGACCCCTGAGTGGTTGGCGCCACTCCCCTCCGTCAAGCCGGGTAGGGGAGAATGCCGCCCCATGTCTGAGAGAAGTTATCAAGAAGATTAATACTTTTGAATGAGAGATAAGCATGAGCAAGGATGGTTTACTCTGAAGACAGCTTTGATAACAGCTTAACTACTAGTATTTTTTGACCCGACTAAGAAAACAAAAATCTCGACTGATGCGTCCAAGGATGGGTTAGGTGCAGTTATGTTACAGCAGGAAGTTGGAGAGGATTGGAAGCCAGTTGCTTATGCGTCTAGGTCCATGACTGACTTGTGAGTGTTGATAAGCTCAAATTGAGGAGTAACGTCTTGGACTAGTTAATGGCTTGGAAAAGTTTCGTAGCTATGTGTATGGGCTACCAACTTTTCTGGTCGAAACAGATCACAGACCACTGGTAGTCATTATCAAAAAAAAACTGAAGTGAGATGCCACCACACATGCAGAGAATGATGAAGCTCTAGCAGTATAGTTTTGATCTAATTTACACTCTCGGCAAGCACATTGTAGTTGCAGATGCTCTATCAAGAGCTTTGGGCAGGACAGTAGCACAGTGGCTAGCACTATTTTTTCCACAGCTCCAGGGTCCCAGGTTTGATTCCTGCTTGGGTCACTGTCTGTGTGGAGTCTGCACGTTCTCCCAGTGTCTGCATGGGTTTACTCCAGTTTCCTCCCACAAGTCCCGAAAGAAGTGCTGTTAGGTAATTTGGACATTCTGAATTCTCTGTGTACCCGAACAGTACGGGATGTGCGGAATGTGGCGACTAGAGGCTTTTCGCAGTAACTTCATTGCAATGTTAACGTATGCCTGCTTGTGACAATAAAAATTATTATTACAGCTGGAAGACAATCATATTGAAGATGATGTGCAAGTGCATGTCAATCTTATAACAGAGACACGACTGGTGTCTGATGAAAAATCGAAACTAATAGTGGCAGAAACCAAAAAGGATGAAGTTCTGCAGATGGTAATCAAGAATCTCAACGAGGGATGGCCAAAAGTGTCATGTTCAAAGTACCACAGCTTCAGAGCAGAATTAAGTGTAACCAATGCAGTCCTACTGAGGCAACAAAGAATAATAATACCACAGTCTCAGAGCCAAAATTTTACAAAAAATTCATGAGGGCCACCTCAGAATTGAAAAGTGTACAAGGAGAACACGAGACATAGTATATTGGCCAGGGATCAACAAGGCTATTGAAAAGATGGTAGAGGAATGTGCAACATGTTAATTAGTTAATTGGATTAGGCCAGTTTTCAGAGGCTAGAGTCACAGTACAAAGGTGAGCCAGCTACAGTGCTGACTTTGTTTGCACTGTGCTGAATTTAGGTGCATTTGAGTGCTACAATGAGAGTTTGGTGACTGAGGGAGTGCTGAATTTGGGTGCTTTTGAGTGCTACAGTGAGAGTTTGGTGACCGAGGGAGTTAGGTGAGGAGGGAGTAAGGTGCTCCTTTCATTTCATTTCCTACATTTCCTCAAAGAGCGTGAAGGGAGCCGGGAGTTTACAGAGAGTACAGCTGACTGGAAGCAGTGTCAGAGGGTGGAGTTCCAGTTGGTCCACAGTGCAGCTGTATTCTGTAAGGTAAGAGGGGATGGAGGCTAGGGCAGTTGCATGCTCCTCCTGTAGGATGTGGGTGGTGAGGGATACCACCGGTGGTCCCCGCTGACTATACCTGCGGGAAGTGCACCCAACTCCAGCTCCTCAGAAACAGTGTTAGGAAACTGGAGCTGGAGCAACTTTGGATCATCCGGGAGGCATAGGGTGTAATAGAGACTCGGATCGAGTCTACAGGATTCTTAATGGGGAGAGTGAGCAACCAGAAGCTGTGGTGCACATAGGCACCAATGACATCGCTAAGAAAAGGGATGAGGATCTAAAAAGTGATTTGAGGGAGTTAGGTTGGAAGCTAAAGAGCAGGACAAGCAGAGTAGTGATCTCAGGATTGCTACCGGCGCCACGTGCAAGTGAGGCAAGGAACAGAGAGCAAGTGCAGCTGAACAAGAAGCTACAGTGCTGGTGCAGGAGGGAAGACCTCAGATATTTGGATCATTGGGATATCTTCTGGGGAAGGTGGGACCTGTACATGAAGGACGGATTGCACCTAAACTGGAGGGGCACCAATATCCTGGGTGGGAGGTTTGTTAGAGCTCTTCGGGAGGGTTTAAACCAGTTTGGCAGGGGGCTGTGAACCAGAGCTATGGATCAGAGAATAGGGTAGCTGTTGAACAGGCAGAAATAGTATGTAGCGAGTCTGTGAGGAAGGACAGACAGTTGATAGGGCAAAGTTGCACTCAGTGGAATGGGTTAAAGTGTGTCTGTTTCAATGCAAGGAGTGTCAGGAATAAGGGAGATGAACTTAGAGCATGGATCTGTACTTGGAACTACGATGCTGTGGCCATTACGGAAACATGGATTTCACTGGGACAGGAATGGTTGTTAGATGTTCCGGGGTTTAGATGTTTTCAGAAGAATAGGAAGGGAGGTAAAAGAGGAGGGGGGGGGCACTGTTAATTAGGGAGTGCACCACAGCTGCAGAAAAGGAGGTAGTTGAGGAGGGTTTGTCTACTGAGTCAATATGGGTGGAAGTCAAAAACAAGAAAGGAGCAGTCACTTTATTGGGAGTTTCCTATAGACCCCCCAATAGCAGCAGAGAGAGATAGAGGAACAGATTGGGCGGCGGCAGATCTTGGAAAAGTGCAGAAGTAACAGAGTTGTTGTCATGGGTGACTTCAACTTCCTTAATATTGACTGGAACCTCCTTAGTGCAAATGGTTTGGATGGAGCAGATTTTGTCAGGTGTGTACAGGAAGGATTCCCGACTCAATATGTAGATGGGCCGACTAAGGCGGAGGCCATATTGGACTTGGTGCTCGGCAATAAACCAGGCCAGGTGTCAGATGTCTCGGTGGGAGAGCATTTCGGTGACAGTGACCATAACTCCTTGACCTTTACCATAGTCATGGAGAGGGATAGGAACATACAGTATGGGAAGGTATTTAACTGAGGGAGGGGAAATTATACTGCTATTAGACAGGAGCTGAGGAGCATAAAGTGGGAACAATTGTTCTTGGGAAAATGCACAATAGTAATGTGGGGATTGTTTAGGGAGCACTTGCTGCGAGTGCTGAATTGTTTTGTCCCACTGAGACGAGGAAGGAATGGTAAGGTGAAGGAGCCTTGGATGACCAGAGAAGTGGAGCTTCTAGTCAAGAGAAAGCTTACGTAAGGTTGAGGCAGCAAGGATCTGACTCGGCTCTACAAGGTTACAAGGTAGCCAGGAAGGAACTCAAAAATGGACTGAGGAGAGCTAGAAGGGGGCATGAAAAAGCCCTGGCAGGAAGGATTAGGGAAAACCCCAAGGCGTTCTACACTTATGTGAGAAATAAGAGGATGATCAGAGTGAGAGTACGGCCGATCAGGGATAGTGGAGGGAACTTGTGCCTGGAGTCTGAAGAGATGGGGAGGCCCTAAATGAATACTTTGCTTCAGTATTCACTAGAGAGAGGGACCTTGGTGCCCATAAGAACAGTGTGAACCAGGTTAATAGACTTGAACAGGTTGCTATCAAGAAGGAGGATGTGCTGGAAATTTGAAAAGCATCAGAATAGATAAGTCCCCTGGGCCTGACGGGATACAGCCAAGGTTACTATGGGAAGCGAGGTAGGAGATTGCTGCGCCGTTGGCGATGATCTTTGCATCCTCACTCTCCACTGGAGTAGTACCTGATGATTGGAGGGAGGTGAATGTTGTTCCCCTATTCAAGAAAGGGAATAGGGAAATCCCTGGGAATTACAGGCCCATCAGTCTTATATCTGTGGTGAGCAAAATATTGGAAAGGATTCTGAGAAATAGGATTTATGATTATTTAGAAAAACAGTTTGATTAAAGATAGTCAGCATGGCTTTGTGAGGGGCAGGTCATGCCTCACAAGCCTCATTGAATTCTTTGAGGATGTGACGGGACCCATTGACGAAGGTCGGGCAGTGGACGTGGTGTATATGGATTTCAGGAAGGCATTTGATAAGGTCCCCCATGGTAGGCTCATTCAGAAAGTTAGGGGGCATGGGATACAGGCAAATATAGCTGTCTGGGTACAGAATTGACTGGCCGAAAGAAGACAGCGAGTGGTAGTGCATGGAAAGTATTCCGCCTGGAGGTCGGTGACCAGTGGTGTCCAGCAAGGATCTGTTTTGGGACCTCTGCTCTTTGTGGTTTTTATAAATGATTTGGATGAGGAAGTGGAAGGGTAGGTTAGTAAGTTTGCCAATGACACGAAGGTTGGGGGAGTTGTAGATAGTATTGAGGGTTGTTGCAGGTTAAAACAGGACATTGACAGGATGCAGAGCTGGGCTGAGAAGCGGCAGATGGAGTTTAACCTTGATAAATGTGAAGTGATTCATTTTGGAAGGTCGAATTTGAATGCTGAATACAGGGTTAAAGGCAGGATTCTTGGAAGTGTGGAGGAACAGAGGGATCTTGGGGTCCACGTACATAGATCCCTCAAAGTTGCCACCCAGGTTGATAAGAAGGCGTATGGTGTGCTGGCTTTCATTAACAGGAGGATTGAGTTAAAGAGCCGCGAGGTTTTGCCGAAGCTTTATAAAACTCTAGTTAGACCACACTTGGAATATTGTGTCCAGTTTTGGTCGCCCCATTATAGGAAGGATGTGGATGCTTTGGAGAGGGTACAGAGGAGATTTACCAGGATGTTGCCTGGACTGGAGGGCATGTCTTATGAAGAAAGGTCGAGGAAGCTAGGGCTTTTCTCACTGGAGCGAAGAAGGCAGAGAGGTGACTTGATAGAGGTGTACAATGTGATGAGAGGCATGGATAGAATGGATAGCCAGAGACTTTTCCTCAGGGTGAAAATGGCTGTCACGAGGAGACATAATTTTAAGGTGATTGGAGGAAGGTATATGGGAGATGTCAGAGGTAGGTTCTTTACAGAGAGTGGTGGGTGTGTGGAATGCACTGCCAGCAGAGGTGCTGGAGTCAGAGTCATTAGGGACATTTAAGCGACTCTTAGACAGGCACATGGACAGCAGTAAATTGAAGGGGTGTAGGTTAGGTTGATCTTAGATTAGGATAAATGGTTGGCACAACATCGTGGGCTGAAGGACCTGTACTGTGCTGTACTGTTCTATGTGTCAAAAATTCCAACATAGATAAATGAAAGAATCAATGCAGATGGGCGACATAGTGACACTTCCACAGCAGAAAGTAGGGAAAGACTTAATTTATCTCAAAGGTAAAGAGTATTTACTGGTCGTAGATTACTTTTCCGATTTTCTTGAAGTGGCACAGTTATCCAGCTCATCAGCCAGGTATGTTATAATGCATACTAAAGCTATCTTTGCTTGTCATGGCATTCCACAGGTGGTCATGAGTGACACTGGTCCACATTTCAGTTGTCAGGAATGGAAGGAATTTGCGCAGAAGCCATGTCACATCCAGTCCTTTATATCCAGTCAAATGGAAAGGCAGAGAAAGGTGTGTAAATAGTAAAACAATTACTTCAGAAATCAGTGGGCAGCCAGAATGATCCAAATCTGGCATTGCTCAGTTATCGAGCATCACCTTTGAGCAATGGTTTGTCACCATCACAATTACTGATGAACAGGAAGATAGGAACAACGTTGCCAAGTCTTTCAAATCAACAAGAAAGTCACAAAATAAATCAACTGTAGTCAAAAAAGAGGAGGCAGACGGATACTATGACAGGTCAACCAGGTCTCGACAACGTTTAGAACACAACGATATCATACAGGTGGAGGATCCTGATGGCTGGTCAAAGTGTGCGATGGTGATACATGGTGGGTAGCATAAATGCTTCACAGCTCCAGGGTCCCAGGTTCGATTCCCGGCTGGGTCACTGTCTGTGTGGAGTCTGTACGTCCTCCCCCTGTGTGCGTGGGTTTCCTCCGGGTGCTCCGGTTTCCTCCCACAGTCCAAAGATGTGCGGGTTAGGTGGATTGGCCATGCTAAATTGCCCGTAGTGTCCTAATAAAAGTAAGGGTAGGGGGGGGGGGGGGGGGGGGGGGGGTTGTTGGGTTACGGCTATAGGGTGGATACGTGGGTTTAAGTAGGGTGATCATGGCTCGGCACAACATTGAGGGCCGAAGGGCCTGTTCTGTGCTGTACTGTTCTATGTTCTATGAAGATAGATCCAAAGTCCCATACAGTCATCACAGAGCAAGGACAGGTACTCCGGAGGAACAGAAGAGCTTTGTTAAAAATTCAGCAGCCTGTTACTTCACTATCAGCCGATGATGTGAGTGAAAACTTCGGTCTATCCAAACTAATGCAATCTGAATAAGAATCAAGAGTACAATTTGAAGACGCACAGAGCAATGCAGTTCCAACAGAGGCATCTTCAGAGCCACTAGAATGTCAAGCAGATTCGGCAAATCAACAGAAGCTTACGAGACATTGAAAGAAGCAGACAGACTGAATCTATAGTGGACACTGCGACTGTAAATAATCTGCATTGTTATGCTATGCATATCATACATATGATAATTGGTTGAAATGATGTATATTGTATTTTTGTTCAAATCTAAAGGAAAGGGGATGTAATGATATGCACAAGCCATTCTGTATGTTAATATTCCTTAGATACGGGGCCCAAACCTGCTCGCAATACTACAAATGGGTGGCACAGTAGCACAATGGTTAGCACTATTGCTTCACAGCGCCAGGGACTCGGTTCGACTCCTGGCTTGTGTCACTGTCTGTGCAGAGTCTGCACGTTCTCCTAGTGCCTGCATGGGTTTCCTCCGGGTGCTCTGGTTTCCTCCCACAAGTCCCAAAATACGTGCTTATTACGTGAATTGGACATCTCGATTCTCTCTCAGTGTACCCAAACAGGTGCAAGAGGGTGGGGACTAGGGGATTTTGACAGTAACTTCATTGTAATGTTAATGTAAGCTTACTTGTGACAATAATAAAGATTATTATGAGGTCTGATCGCAGCCACATCCCTGCTCTTGTATTCTAGCCCTCTCAACATGAAGCTAACATTGCATTTGCCTTCCGAACTGCCGACTGAACCTGCACGTTAACCTTAAGAGAATCTTGAACAAGGACTCCCAAGTCCCTTTGTGCTTCTGATTTCCAAAGCAGTTCCCCATTTAGAACAGTCTATGCCTCCATTCTTCCTTGCAAAGTGCATAACCTCACATTTTTCAACATTGTATTACATCTGCCACGTCTTTGCCCACTCTCCTAGCCTATCCAAATCCTTCTGCAGCCAGCCTGCTTCCTCAATTCTCCCTGTCCCTCTGCAAATTTTTGTAAGATCTGCAAACTTAGCAATAGTGCCCTCAGTTCCTTCTTTCAGATTGTTAATGTATATTGTGAAAGGTGTGGTCCCAGCACCGACCTCTGAGGCACACAACTAGTCACCTAAAACAGCCCTTATAAACCAAAGTGAATAATGTTACTTCAAGTGAACAGGACTTGGCAGATGTGATCATTGAAATTATTCAAATAAAACATTTCTACTGAAATTTTGATGACTTGTTCTGAGTTTTTTCATTTCCCAGAAAGCTGTAATCTACGGGATCAAAGTTACAAACAGCTTGACTATGATATGATCCCAGAGCCTTTCCCAAAACTGGCAACTTCTTTTCTCATCAGCGAGTAAGTACTTTCACTTTTTTGATCTCAGGAAGTGAAAAAGAACTGGTAGAATTCTGTGCCTTTGCAATGAAAATATTATGTTCAATGCTTCCATCAATGCTGAAGGAAGAAAGGGCTGGAATGGATGTCCAGTCTGTCATAGAAGGCACACCAAAAATGAGCATGGGGAATGTCCACTGACCTTCAGTAACTTATGCAAATTTAGATTTAATTTATTTGGCAAATTCCCAATAGGCAAGGCAGTTTTTTTTAAGCTCGTCCTAGGAATTTTCCTTCAATTTTATGTGGAGCTGTGTTCCTACCAACTTGTTAAAACCAGTAATTTAAATGTGGATAGATCAATGAGCCTGCAGCTGCACATTTCCACTCAACTGTAGTCTCTTATTTCAGGGTATTGTATGGCGCAAGAACAAATACTATCATCTAAATGACCTGGATGGAGGAAGAATTACACAAATACAAGGAATAGATGGAATTGACCATAGCCTGCTCAACCATTCAATACAATTAGATCTAATCTTGGTCTTCAACTCTACTTTCCCGCCCGCTCCCCATATCCCTTAATTTCCAGAGACCAAAATTCTGTCAATCTCGGCCTTAAATATATTCAACAATGGAGCATCCATAATCTTCTAGGGTAGAGGCTTCTAGAGATTCACAACCCTTTGAATGAAAATATTTCTCGTCATAGGTAAGACTAAGGGTTCCTGAGCAATTTTTAAATGTAACATTCTTATAGAAAAGGGATATGCTTTATCATAATTTTTTAAAAAAGAAAGTGAGGCACACTGGTTAAAGATTAGACCGTTCTCACCTGTGAAAGGTGTTCATCACCTCCTTCAATAAAGCGGATGAGGAGGTTATCAGTGTCATCGCCGCTAGCTACTCCTGATTCACTAACACATTTCAGTAACTGTTTGATTTGACAGAACTTGTGATGCTGCAGAAGATGCTTTGCGGTTTTATCATATACAGCAGCTGCATCCAATTGAAAGTCCTGGGTCGGAAATAAAAATAAATAGGAAGGAAGGAATACAAAAATGATCTCTGTCCTTTAAGAATGTATAGGAGTTTGGAAAAATGTGTTAAAACTTTTCAGTAACCACACTTAAGCTGTTAGGACAGAAGCAAAACTATAGCTGGAAGGAGAAACTTGACAAACTAGGCCAATATTATTGAAGTTGTGGACAATAAATGCCTTGGTAAAATCAACAATTGAATAATAACCTGCAATGTGCAGTCTGGTGGTTGTACAATCTCAATATCCACCTCCTCTGGGCAAACAAGAGCCCGATTCTAAATTCCAATCGCCCGTGCTAGTTTACCTCCAATATAGCTTAGGAGCACTCCTCTGGCTGTTGTCTTATTAAAAATGTACCTTTTCAAAACATTTTTATTGTTATATATCCTTTGTTTAACCCCTTCTTAGTTTTTCTGCTTTCCATTTTTGCTATTTTTTAATATTTGTTTTGGATTTCCATTTTATCTGTTCTTTTCCAATTTAAAATTTGATGGTATCGCCCTGTTCACCTGTTGTACTAAAGGTACACCACGGTCATTCAGGAAACAGTCTATTTAAGGAGATGCCTTTTCCTCTGCTCCATTGCTAGGACATGGTGTCTTGCAGGAATAATGTGCCATGGCTCCCAGCAGATCTCCAATGCTTCAACTAGGAGCAGAATTTTTTAATCTGTAAATCTGGACATTAGCGGAAAGCTCCTTCTTATCCTCTATTTGTATACACCTTCTTGCAGAGCCACGGGTTGGATTGAGATGCAGAATCTCAATTTGGTTTCTTCTTCCCCATGAGATTATTTGCAGGGACTTTTCTTCTTTTCCCCCAGCTCAGGGATGCTATAGATTGTAGCATCCAACATTGAGAGTACAGAGATCGAGTTGGAATCAAAGCTGGATCATTCAGAGCTGCACAGCTCAGGTCATCAGGGGAACTTGTAACAAAAGCAAAATTCTGTGGACGCTGGAAATCGGAAATGTGAAATACAATAGGAAATGCTGGAGATACTCAGCAGGTCAGGCTGCATCCGTGGAGCAAGTTTTAAAGTTTCAGATCTGTCACCTTTCATCTGGACTGAGAATAGTTAGATATGTAATAGGTTTTGAGCAAGTGAAATGGATGAAGGTTGGAAGAAACGCAAAAGGGAAGATCTGTGATTGTGTGGAAGGCATGGGAGATTAAATGACAACGGTTTCATAGTATACGGCCAAAGGGAGTGGTAACAGGACAAGAAAAAGAGCAAAAGATGTGCCCAGAATGGGAGGATTCTTAATACTTGCCATCTTTAGACTGCAGAATAAACAGAGAAACAAGCAAAAAACCAGAGCAGCAAAGGAAAATGAAAGAAAATGGGGATAGAGGTTAAGATCTAAATTGTTGAACACACTGCTAAGTGCTATAATATCATGGACAAAAGCATTTCATTACCTGAATAACTCTGAAAGAAATTCCAAAGCCTTCTTCAATATTTTTGCCTCCAAGCAGAACCTGCAGCACAGATGCAAGTATCAGTGAAACACTATTGACAATTAGATCAAAATATTAGCTATGCATTAAAACAGTTGTTGTTTATCGATGTCTTCATGTGTGTTCCTACGAATATTGTTTTGAAACACATTGCATCAAGATAACATACCTTGCATGCAACTTCCATCTTCATTTTTGTATTCCCAAAGAGGTTGGGAGGCAGTCCACTGCTCCTTGAAGTTCCTGAGTTCTCACATCTATGTAGGAATTTGGTTACTTCAATCTGCAACTCAATTGTATTTATGTACCTATAATAAATAGGCAAAAAAATCTCATAACTACAAGGTCAAATGGCAAACAACACTTAGCTCTGGAGTTATAACTGCTTTAAGTTAATGGATTGCATGCACATGTAAGTATGCCAATCAAACTCCCGGAATGGCGTATGCCAGATGCTTCCGATTTTTGTAGCAAAGGCCTTTTTCCAGAAACTGGATATGATTAGCTCAGAGTTTGTGTGGACAGGGAAGGTACCAAGGGTTAAGAGGACTCTATGACAGAGACAGCGGCAGACAGGGGGGGTTGGCAGTGTCAAACTGCTGCATTATTATTGGGCGGCGAACGTGGAGAATGTGAGGCGGTACTGGGAAGGAGAGGAAACAGAATGGATTAGGATAGAGGAAGAATCCTGTAGGGGGTCCAGCCTGCAGGCTATGGTGATGGCGGTGTTGCCACTGGAGCCAAAGAAGTACACGGAGAGCCCAGTGGTACAGTCCACAGTGAAGGTCTGGAACCAGCTGAAGAGGCATTTTAGGGTAGAGGGGATGCCAGTGTTGACGCCGCTGTGTGAAAACCACAAATTCGGGGGGGGGGGGGGGGGGGGGGGGGGGGGGTGTCAACATACGGCATGTATAGGGAATAGAGAGAAGTTGGGCTGGTCAAGGTAAGGGTTCTGTACCTGGAGACGAGGTTTGCCAGTATAGAGGAACTGAAGGTGAGGGCAGAGCTCCCAAGTGGAAATTAGTTGATGGACCTGCAGGCGAGGGACCTGCCGGCGAGGGACTTCGTGCGGAAGGTGTGGAAAGAGTTCCCCAGATTAGTATGGTATGCCCTGCTGCTCCAGGACATGGAAGGGGAGGGCAGGATTGGAGACATATATGGGTGGCTGAGAGAGCAGGGAGTTGAGCAGGTGATTAAGATTAAGGAGAGGTTGGAGGGAAGATAAACTGGGGACTATGGAGTGAGGCGATACGAAGGATATACGCGACTTCCTCGTGCACAAGAATGGACCTGATTGTTTAAGGTGGTACATAGGGTGCATATGACACGGGCAAGAATGAGTGGGTTCTGGGCAGCACGGTGGCGCAGTGGGTTAGCCCTGATGCCTCACGGCGCAGAGGTCCCAGGTTCAATCCCGGCTCTGGGTCACTGTCCGTGTGGAGTTTGCACATTCTCCCCGTGTTCGCGTGGGTTTCGCCCCCACAACCAAAGATGCGCAGGGTTGGTGGATGGGACTCGCTAAATTGCCCCTTAATTGGAAAAACAAATGAATTGGGTACTCTAAATTTAAAAAAAATGAGTGGGTTCTTCCAGGGAGTGACAGACGAGTGTGAGAAGTGTGGGTGGGGACCAGCAAACCACGCACTTTATGTCTGGGGCTGCGAGAAGTTGGAGAGATTTTGGGCGGGAATGTCCGTGGCACTAGCAAGGATAATGGGGGAGGAGGTTGGGCCAGACCCATTGGTGGCGATTTTTTGAATATTGGAGAAGACGGAGCTGATGGAGGGGAGGAAAGTGGATGTTGTGGCCTTCGCCTCTCTGATTGCCTGGCGAAGAATCTTACTGGAATGGCATTTGGCAACGCCATTGGGGGTGGCGTAATGGTTTGGAGACTTTCGCCATCTGGAAAAGATCAAATACGAACTGAGGGGTTCAGCGGAGGGCTTTGAAGCAAGGTTGGGGATGTTCGTGGCCATGTTTGAGGAGCTGTTCTTCGCAAGGGCGGGGCCGCGAAAAGGGGGAAAAAATTTGTACAAACTGTGTAATTGTGTGTTGGGGAGTATGTTCCTTAGACTGTTTGTGTTTTGTAACCATTTGCGTAAGTTTGGAACAAAATACATTTTAAAAAGAAACAACTCCCGGAATGGCTCTACTCTTATCGCAAAATTAAAACTGGTAAACTATTGAATTTAATCTTGACATGAAAGAAAGGTGCACTTTTCATCCTCCTTCCTTTTTAAAACAAAAAGCGCAACCAAATTGCAAAGAACTGGTAGGCACTGTAGACAACATGCAACTTTTCCCTTTTTTGAACACACTGTTTGTCACACAGGTGAGCTACAGATGGTCAAACTAAAACCTAATTGATGCCAGTCAACTGATCACGGTCTTGTTAAAATTTCCCAGGAGATGGGTGATGCTAGTCAAGTCACAGAAGGCAGTGGTAGGCTTCTCCTCCACAAACACCTCTTATTCTTTGATGGTGATCCCACAATGGTTAGATAGGGAATTTCAAGAGATTGATACAATGATTATTGTACAAGGAATTGTGATGTTTGTTTCTTTTACTTCCGCGCTATTCCTAGGATGGTAACTTTACGAACACTGAACGATAAGATTTTACGAACACTGAATGATAAGATTTTTCTCCAGCGTGGAGAGATTAAAGGAGGGAGTTTTTTTTTGTTGCACTCAATAAATGGTGCACAAATCACTATTCTGTCTCTAATGAATTTCAATTGCCAGAGTAAACAACATATTAATAGTACAGGAGAAGCTGGACTAATTCATTTACATTGGCTACCATTGTTTTCTCCAATCTAATGAGATCAGAAACAGGCTTATTAGAAACATATTCTTGTTGGCAATGGTAATGATAGCTACCCAGTCCTAGGTTAGGAAAACTACTTTGACATTTTGTAGGAATTTTCAGGATTTTGAGAACTGCAACTTATTGAAAAATGGAAAAAAGCTTATTTAATATTGATACCTGTACCATAAGTTAATTTTTGCTCCATAGTTCATAGGTGAAAGCTCACTGTCACAGTCTGGCCCGAACTTAGAACCATAGAAAGGTTACAGCACAGAAAGAGGCCATTCAAAACTTCATGTCTGCACCGGCCAAAAAACAGATAAAGGAAACTATCTGCTCATTTTCATTATAATCCCACTTTCCAACTTGCCTTTGGACTCCCAAATATGGCAAAATGACACCAAAGTTTACATGTCTGTGTGCATAGGCCTGCAGATATTTTCTAAATTAGAGAAACAGTGTTGTAGTAGTAATGTCAGTAGACTAGCAAACCAGAGGACCAGGCTAATTAAAATCCCACAACAGCTGGTGGAACGTAATTCCTACTAACTAACAAATTCCAATTAATTGAAAGTTAATCTTAATAATGGCAACTGTGAAGTTATCACTGATTATCATAAAGTTCCACCTGCTTCACTAAAGTTCTTAAGGGAAGGAAATCTGCCATCTTTACCCGGTCTGGCCTGCATATGTCTCCAGGCCTACAGGATTGTCGTTGACTCTGAATTGCTCTCAGAAATGACCGAGCAAGTCACTAAGTTGTTCCATAACGCTACAGAAAAGTTGGACTGCAGCAGTTTAAGGAGGTGACTCACCGCTGCCTTCTCAAAGGCAATTAGGGATGGGCAACAAATGCTGTCCTTGCCAGTGACGCCAATATCCCTTAAAAGAATTGTGAAAAAATCTACCTTGAAACATCTGCTGCAGACATTTTTTTGCGAAAAGAGCTGGCAACCTTCTTTCTCGATGAGCCACGGTTAGACACTTCTTGCAAGTATGTTTTCAGGTGACCTTTAGCTTCTGTCAACCAACATTGTTTGGCTCCCAGATCTCTGTAGGATTCAGCTTTGTGACTGAAAAACCTGATGCATGTCATGGCTGCTCGCATGTAATCCTGAAATTAACGCATTACAAAACATTGCTCCATACGTCTACTAAAATCCATTTGAAAAAGGTTCTTCACACAAGTCAAATATAGTAACTACCTTCATAAACTGCTGCAGCTCGTACAGAATGTTGAAGAATCCTTTTGTTTGTAAATGCTTGCAGGACGCAATTAGGTGGCAACTCCATTTCTCCAGGCTGGGATCCATATGTTCCATCAAGTTTTCTAAAGCATGCAGTTTCCAGATTCGTAACTTGGTATGAAAATCCCTCGCATGAACACCTCTTCAGGGCAACCCTGAAAGTGAGAGGTAAGCCATCGAAAATACAAGCCTGTGCTTCAACAAGTTGAAAACAGTGAATTAAGCAAAAAAAGTGATGGAAAAACACAGTAGGCCAATAAGTATCTGAAAAAGAAAGTTTAAGACAGGAGAAGGGTCACAACTGAAACCCTGACCTAACGCCTCTTTCCGATAGCTTTTTAAAAATAAATTTAGAATATCCAATTCTTTTTTCCCCCAATTAAGGGGCAATATAGCGTGGCCAATTGACCTGCCCTGCACATCTTTTTGGGGCGAGACCCACACAGATGGGGGAAGAATGTGCAAACTCCACACGGACAATGATCCAGGGCCGGGATCAAACCCGGGTCCTCGGGCAGCGAGGCAGCAGTGCTAACCACTGCGCCACAGTGTTGCCCATCTCTTTCCGATTGTTGATGAACCTGCTGTTCATTTGCAGAATATCCTCTTTTTAGTTCAGATTTCCACCATTATTACTTTTCTGTGTTTTTAAACATCAAAAGTCAGAAACATTAAGCTGATCCACTCCACACAAACAGATCATTTCATCCAACTGGTTTCTGCTGGTGTTTATGCTCCACACAAGCATCCTCTCATCCTTCTTCATCTAAGCCTATCCCTCTATTCCCTTCTCCTCCATGTGCTCATCCAAATTAGCCTCAAACGGCATCTATGCTATTCATCCAAACTACTCCCGCAGTAACAAATTCTAACTAGTCCCTGGGTAAAGACATTTTGCCCAAGTTCCCCATTGGATTTATTACTACCTCTCTTCTATTTAAACCTCTAGTTTAAGATTCCCCGACAAATAGAGTAATGCTGCGATTCAAGAAATACAAATTTGGAAGCTGTTTTGCCAGATCTCACCAGAGAATTTGTTTAAAAAAAAAAAAATATTCATAGACTGTTAAATGGCATTGCTCTCTTCTGCTCGTGGGTGTTCTCATATTCCCCAGTTGAGAAAGTAGGAGGTGATCGGTATCCTGTCCCCGGCTTTGGCTGGGAAATCCTGCAGCTGAATCCACTTAAATCAATAGTCAGGATGCATCACTGTGGCAAATTACAAATCATCCCTTCACACCAGAGTAATTCAATATATGTACATTGCTGTTTGGTAAAGAACATAATAAGAACATAAGGACGAGGAGCGGGATCAGACAATCCAGCCTCTTAAGCCTGCTCTGCCATTCACTAAGATCATGGCTGATCTCATTTTGGCCTCCTAGACACCTTCCTGCCTGCTTCCCATCACGGCTCATCCCGCTACTAATTAAAAACCTATCTATCTCCTCCTTAAATTTGTTTAGTGTTCCGGCATCCACTACACTCCGGAGTAGAGAATTTCACATATTCATGACCCTTTAAGTAATTCCTCCTAATTCTGCCACCCCTTGGCCTCTTGTTCTAAAGCATTTATCCCAGCATGGCAACAGCAATGTCTTACCTTATCCAGCAGGTGCTGCAATGCTTCTCTCATGCAGCTGTGTCTCATATAAAAGCTAATGATGACCAAGTTAGTACCATAAGTTTGCAAGTAGAACAGGCACTCCTGGTAAAAGACATGATGTTTGATCTTCCCATCCCCCATAATTTCAAAACTTGCACCTTCACCCTTCAGAACAGCCTCCAATTCTCTCAGTGAGGCAAGAATGTCGTCATCCTGCTGATCAATTACAAACGGAAATAAACATAACCATCAGAGCAAAATAGGTTAGCATTTCCATACAACGTGCTCCAAACTGGCCAAGCTAAAGAAAAACAATCAAGAAATTCTAAGCTCAAGTTACGGCCTGCACAAGTCAAGTTTCCAAAAACGTTTACGACTGCTTAAAAATATCATGTTGGAACCCAACTCTTCATAACTGTTCACAGGCATTCGGCCGGTTCTCTGGGTATAAATTGAATATGGGAAAAAGCGAGGTCTTTCTGATCCAAGCGAGGGGGCATTAGAAGAGACTGGGAGAGATGCCGTTCAAGGTGGTGGGAGGGAGCTTTCGGTATTTGGGCAGACAGGTGGCATGGGAGTGGGAGCAGCTGCACAAGCTGAATCTGGCTCGGTTGCTGGAGCAGATGAAGGGGGACTTCAGAAGGTGGTATGTGCTTCCGTTGTCACTAGCGGGGACAGTGCAGATGGTGAACATTACAGTACTCCCGAGTTCATATTTCAGAGCCTTTCAATTTTTATCCCCAATGTGTTTTTGAAGAGGGCGAATACGGTGATTTCTGGATTTGTCTGGGTGGGTAAAGCCTGCGGGTGAAGAAGGTGCTGCTGGAGAGGGGACGAGGGGGGGGGCTGGCCCTTCCGTATTGGGCGGCGAACATGCCGATGGTCAGGAAATGGGTAGTGGGGGAGCGCTTGGTGTGGAAGCGACTGGAGGCGTCCTCATATAGGGGCACAAGTTTGGGGGCACTGTTAACGGCGACTCTGCCGTTTTCACCGGACAGGTACTCCACAAGCCCGGTAGTAGTGGCTGCCCTGAGGGTGTGGGGACAGTGGCAGAAGCACATGGGGCTGGAAGGGGCATTGGTGTGGGCACCAATTTATGGCAACCATCGGTTTGTGCCCCGGGGGCGGGGGGTTAGATGGGGATTTCAGGAGTGGCAGTGGGCTGGGATTGAATGGTTCGGAGATTTTTTTATAGATGGGTGTTTTCCGTATTTGGAGGAACTGGAGGAGGAGTTCAAGCTGCCCGGTGGGAACGGGTTTTGCTACTTGCAGGTGAGGGACTTTGTGCGGAAGCAGGTTCTGACCTTTCCACACCGACTGCCACTACCGCATGGAGTAACTCAGAGCCTCCGAAATCTGGGGTATGGGTTAGTGTCATGGCTGGGTTTCTCCGGCTCGAGAAGATTAAGTTCGCTCTGCGGATATCGATGCTAGGGTTTGCTTGGAGGTGGCAGCCGTTTTGGGAAAAATTAAGCTGTCAGCGGTGGGGGGTGGGGTAAAAGGAGAGGCGGGGGGTGGGTGAGGTGGGAAATGGTTAGTGGGAAATTGCGATTGGGGAACTGTATGTAAGCCAGGTTGGCTGAGTTGGGCTGTTGGTTGGTTGGGGGGGGGGGGGTTGTTGTTGTTGTTGTTCACTTTGTATTTTTAATACCTGGTGGTTAAAATTGTTACAATTATAAATGCCTTTAAAAAAAAACCCCGTTTGCAAACCCAGATTGATTTCATGAACATGACAAATTTCCACTATTTGCAACTGGAAAAGCTCTTAAAATTTAGCATTGTTTTTTTAAAAGCATTGATCTTCAAGTTATTTAACTTGCCAGTAAACTGACTACTGTATAGAAATAAAGTGGTCTGCATATTCTTTCAAAGCCATTTTGAGTTATTTAATTTCAAGATATTTTCATGTGCTAGGTGAAACACTTATTAATGTTTTGTGCTGGACCCATTTATGGGGAGGTGGTGGCATAGTGGATTGTCACTGGACTAATAACCAGAGACCCAGGTTCAAATCCCACCACTGTAGATGGTGAAATTTGAATTTAATGAAAATCTGGATTTAAAAGTCAAATGATGACCATGAAACCATTGTCGATTGTCGTAAAAACCCATCTGGTTCACTAATGTCCTTTAGGAAAGGAAATCTGCCATCCTTATCTGGTCTGTGACTCCAGACCCACAGCAACGTGGTTGACTCTTGCAATTAGGGCAATTAGGGATGGGCAATAAATGCCGGCCCAACCTGCGACGCCCATGGACGAATAAAAAAAAATCCAGCTACATGAATATATTGTGGTTATTTTTCTATATATAAATTTAGAGTAGCCAATTCATTTTTTCCAATTAAGGGCCAATTCAGTGACCAATCCACCTACCCTGGTTGGAGGGGCGAAACCCACGTAAACACGAGGAGAATGTGCAAACTCCACACAGACTATTCCCGCACCAGCCTCCTCGAACAGGCGCCGGAATGTGGCGACTAGGGGCTTTTCACAGTAACTTTATTGAAGCCTACTCGTGACAATAAGCGATTTTCATTTTTCATTTCGGACATGTGACCCAGAGCCAGGATCGAACCTAGGACCTTGGCACCATGAGGCAGCAGTGCTAACCACTGCTCCATCGTGCTGCCCACCGGCTTATTTTGTTAAAATTCCGTGCACGATACTCTGAAAAGCAGACCAACTGCAGCAGTCCATGGAAGGTTTATCATTAAGGGAAACGTAAACTATAACTTCACTTCAAAAACCTAGTGCAATTTTCACCCGAATTTGTGGCCAATTGTCAATTCCTCTCCAAGTGGATACTCTTGCCCAAAATCCTTACTCTTCCACCAACACACAGTAGACTCTGGATGTAATCATCAATAATGCTTATATATAGCTTTCATATTTCCCCTCCTGAAATAGTTTCCTTATTCACTGAGATTTCTCCTGCATTAGAGATGCAAGGAACTTTAGCTTATATATGAGAATGGCTTTGTGAATTCCAGGGACTGGCTCACAAGCCCAGAGACCTAGCTGAAGGAAATCCTTTCCCACATGCCTCTATTTTATCCACTTTTCTTTATGCATGGTAAATCAGCTGCTGCTTTCCACGCTTTATATTATTCAAAACTTTGAAACAAAAGCAGTTTAGATACCTTGAATTTAAAAGCTGCAAACTTCTAGCTTCTGTTTACTGCCAAGCACTATATTGCAGTCTCTCCTTTTCTTTAACATTAATTCTAGATACTCATAGAATCTACAGTGCAGGAGGCCATTTGGCCCATCGAGTCTGCACCAGCCCTTAGGAAAGAGCATCCCACTTAAGGCCACGTCTCCACCCTATCCCCGTAATCCCACCTAACCTTTTTGACACAAGGGCAATTTAGCATGGCCAATCCACCTAACCTGCACATTTTTGGACTGTGGGAGGAAACCGGAGCACCCGGAGGAAACCCACACACACACACACGGGGAAAACGTGCAGACTCCGCACAGACAGTGATCCAAGCCGGGAATCGAACCTGGGACCCTGGAGCTGTGAAGCAAATGTGCTAACCACTGTGCTACCATACTCCCCACTCAATGTAAATTACAAAAAGGTTGATTAGACAACAAGCTTTCCTTGATGGCAGGTACAGAACGATGGGCCAACGGCCTCTTCCCATTCTGTAAAAACTCTATGAATATTTTACCTGGAAAGAAGGGCTACTTTAGGGACATTAAAAATGCAATTAATTGTTCTAATAGGTTCCATCAGTAATTGTTATACTTAACTTTCAAAATATTCATATTTACATTGTGCCTCTGTGCCCTCCGTATATTTTACACCTTGTTTTAATAAAATAATGAACTAAATATGCTGCAATGAATTAAGGCAAGAGATTCCTCCTGAAGAATTTCTCTTGCTTATTGATGGCGCTATTTTAGTCTTATTCAGAAATTTTTCATTATTCAATTTCACTTCTGTTAATGCTATTTATGCACAAACCATTGTAGATGGGATGGGGAAACCATTTTGCAAAGATAAACAATGAACATTTAGTACCATAAGCCTCAGGGGATAACATCAAAGCAAAATTAGTCACACGGTGACATAACTTGCACATCAGCAGGTTTAGCATTTTCAGAAGCTGATGCAAAATAAAAAAGGTGATTACCACAGGCAATACTGGTTTAACAGATGTCTCCAGGTGCTGTATTATTTCTTGCAAGAGTGGAGGACCAAGAGTCAGTTGGTTTCGATCGAATGGTAGCTTTAAGCAACGACTGAATTTCTCCCGAGCTGTGCACAAGTTCCCCACTTTGAGGCACGCTAAGCCCCAAGCATGCCAGACTCCACCTGGATCGAGTAGACTCTTAGTTGAAACCTAATATATAAAAACAGTTAACATCATCCAATAGTCTCTTGTCCCAATACAAACTGTGGTAACCTGACAGGACCTAGTTTTGAGCCCGATTAAAATTGAATATCCTAAATTAAAGAATTGGACACTCTAAAACTGTAGTCAGCTCCAGCAAATGGCCTGACTGGAATTCGGATACGGCCAAGTTCGAATACACAAAATCAAACAGGCTGTCTGGGCATGGCTGGACCTGCCCTGTCAATCGCCCATCAAGAGATCATCGCATCCTATTGATATGCACTAGTCTATTGTCCATAGCCCAGATTGAGCCAGACTCGCGGGGGCCCAGATTTCCCACAGTTATCTAATTTGGTAAGGGAGTATGTGCAGACCACACCACTGGTGATGGACACCTCAGGTGTTCTGTCAACCGATCATCAAGTGGGTTATTGGGTGCTGAGACCCCTTCCCAAGGCCTCATTGGCAGAAAGCCAGAGGAAATGGCAAAAGGGCGTGAAGGGAGGGCAAATAAAAATAAGCACCCAAGGGACATTAGCAATGAAGGCTCAATGTGGGAAATGACCTTGACCATCCAGCAAGTTTGTTGAAGTTATATTTACGTTTGTCCTTTGTTCTCCTCACTACTAAAGACACCTAGGTAAAACCTTTGAGTAAGTAAACTGGTCGAAAGTATCGGAATTGGACAGGCACATCAAAACTGACCAATGGGAGTCATCAAAACTCTTTTCCCAAAATTTAAATTCTTAAAGTAACTGTTTTAGCTTCGTAAAGAAGAATGTATCATAAAAATAATACTGTTAAAATCCAATGCAACAAGGAGGTAGCACAACTTTATTTATAAGATCGGGAGAAAAACGAAATCCCTGGAATTTGGTTTAAAAGAGATTAGTTTGTATCAGCAAGCTCAGGACTGGGTCAAAAGTTTTGTTCAGAAGCTGAATTGAAATGTTCCTAATAGTTAAATCAATAAAACTAGGGTACCATTAAATGGTTTATTCAGTTGGCAGCATTAACCTACAGCCAGAACATTGTGGACTCAAGTCCCAGAGCAGGAATTACGTGCATCATGGAAAATGACATTGCAGCGTATCGCTGAGGAAGTGGTTGAATGTCAGGAGTACCATATTCTAGGAATAGGTCAGAATAAGGACAAGAACAGCAGAGTTTTGTCTGTCCGCAAGTTTAAAGAGGGTAGATTGTAAGAGGCCAGTCAAGCGTGCATTGGAATAGTCAACTCCAGAGGTAACAAAGGCAAAGATGCAATATAGCAATAGTGGCTACAATTCTCCCATAGTTCATCAGATGTCAAGATTTTGAATAGCACGGCAAAGAGCTCGTCGCGCAGAGAGGCAATTTGCCGGTACTTTGAAATCTCCACAACTGTTATAGCTTTGTCAAATATTAAATGCATTTCCAACTTGAAAAAAAGAAAATTCATTCACGAACCTCAACAGCTAATGCATAGTATTCAGTTTCCAAAAGTTTATTTCTCAGTCGTGTGATGGCTGCGGGTTGAAGGATTTGTTCCAGAGAAGGCACGTCCTGGTAGTTGGCTGCAACTAAAATCTTCACTACATCCACCTTGCTGATATAACTGTATGAATGGACAGAAAGCAGAAAATCTTTACTTGAAAGGGCACTTCTATAAGAAATGCATTTATTGGGCGGCTTGTTTAATTTCTATTTCATTGAGGTGACAAATTCCTAGAAGAAGATGCCACAAAGATTTTCCATACATTTGAAAGTGGAGCAAGCTCCAATAAGCTTTTCAGGGTCACCATGTTGCACATGGCCAGTTACACAGTCTGTGATCAAGTTTTGCAACTTGACGTAAGAGACTGAGGCATATGGGTTCACAACATGCCTATTTCTACCTCATTGCAAATATATGGACAAAATGTAGCTGAAGTAAAATCACATTTACATTGGGACAATTTCCCCAGGGCTTCCCAAAGTGCTTCAAGAACAAAAACCTGCTTTAGGATGTCCAGTCACTATTATGAGGTAGAGAAACAAAAGTGACTCCGCTTTAAAGTAATTAGTTGGCCGTGGAACTCTGAGGCTTACTAGGGAAATCCTTGTTAGTTCCGTTTCCTCCACTAAGTAATATGCTTAAATTCAGCGGGTTGCCATGTATGATCTTGGAGGCTAAAGTATTAGGTGTAAGCTTTATCCATCAACTGAATTTTATTCAGTTACCACTAAATATTTCCCTTTTGTTGGCAAAACTTAAGATGCATGAAAATTTAACTTCACACAAAACTGAATGTAAGTTTACCTGTGGTTAAATAATACTTCCATCAAGGCGCTTTGCAATTTTCTAAATGGACCCAAGACTCTGGAGCTGAAATCTACACTACAATTATTGGTTACATTACAAATAAGACAAACTTCTTGCTCACCCAGAAAAAATAACGCTTGCTGCCTGAAGCTAGATTCAGATACATTTCCAGAACAACATGAACATATTTGAACATAAATAAGAAGTGTTTACTATTAGCATTAGAGCTTATGATTACTCAAATAATTCCTGCTTGAAGGTGACCTAGAAACCCGACTGTAAGGATACAATGGGTTTATGAGGAGCAAGTGCATTGAAAAATGTGCAACGCTAGAGTTGCAACAGGTGAAGAAGGCAAATAGAATTTTGTCCTTCATTGCTAGAGGGATGGAGTTTAAGACAAGGGAGGTTATGCTGCAATTGTATAAGGTGTTAGTGAGGCCACACCTGGGGTATTGTGTTCAGTTTTGGTCTCCTTACCTGAGAATGGACGAACTGGCGCTGGAGTGTGTGCAGAGGAGATTCACTAGGTTAATCCCAGAGCTGAAGGGGTTGGATTATGAGGAGAGGTTGAGTAGACTGGGACTGTACTCGTTGGAATTTAGAAGTATGAGGGGGGATCTTATAGAAACATATAAAATTATGAAGGGAATAGATAGGATAGATGCAGCAGGTTGTTTCCACTGGCGGGTGAAAGCAGAACTAGGGGGCATAGCCTCAAAATAAGGGGAAGTAGATTTAGGACTGAGTTTAGGAGGAACTTCTTCACCCAAAGGGTTGTGAATCTATTGAATTCCTTGCCCAGTGAAGCAGTTAAGGCTCCTTCATTAAATGTTTTTAAGATAAAGATAGATAGGTTTTTGAAGAATAAAGGGGTTAAGGGTTATGGTGTTCGGGCCAGAAAGTGGAGCTGAGTCCACAAAAGATCAGCCATTATCTCATTGAATGATGGAGCAGGCTCAAGGGGCCAGATGGCCTACTCCTGCTCCTAGTTCTTATGTTCTGATGTTTATGTTAAAACAAAGTTATACAGTGATCTAAGGATGGTGTTGGCAGCAGCAGCAATAGCAGCCTTGCAATAAGTGCCTATTCTGTGTCCAAGTATGGACTTGTACGTGTACAGGGTATAGTGATATTATGGTTGTGTTGTAATTCACCAACTGACCACTAGGAGTCTCACTCGTATATAAGAGAATGTTAAAGTCAGCTGACTGGAAACTGGCTGGAGGAAGCTGAATAGAGAGGTTGCTTGTGCATGATTTACTGTTATTCATCTGTTGTCTTGTATATAGTTAACCCACAGTTAATGTTAATAAATTGTTTATAGTTTTAGCTACAAGTGTTCTTGGTAAATCAGGCCATCCCACAAGAACACTACACAGGGGGTTGTAACTATGTTTGATATAGCCAGCCCTGGTTTGTCCTTGTTCAACATTCGTACACTTCCAGGAGGGGTTGTTGTATGCCCATCCGGAGGAAGAGCTCTGGTTAATTTTTCTTGCTTGCTTTCCCAGGAGTGGTCAAACAACACCCACAAAAACAAAATATTGCAGACACTGGAAAAGGCTGTTCGGCCCATCAAGTCTGCACCGCCACATAAAAGGCACCTGATCTGCTAATCCTAATCCTATTTGCCAGCACTTGACCCATAGCCTCGAACATTAAGACGTGCCAAGTGCTCATCCAGGTACTTTTTAAAAGGATGTGAGGCAACCCGGCTCTACCAGGCAGTGCTTCCAGACCGTCACCACTCTCTAAGTAAAACATTTTTTCCTCAAATCCCCCTAGAACCTCCCACCCCTCACCTTGAACTTGTGCCCCCTCATAACCAACTCTTCAACTAAGGGAAACAGCTGTTCCCTAGCCACCCTGTCCATGTTCCTCAATCTTGTACACCTCGATCAGGTCGCCTCTCAGTCTTCTCTGCTCCAGTGACAATAACCCAAGCCTAAGCAACCTCGCTTCATAACTTAAATGTTCCATCCCAGGAAACATCCTGGTGAAATGCCTCTGCACCCACTCCAGTGTAATCACATCCTTCCTATAATATGGCGACTAGAACTGCACACAGTGCTCTAGCTGTGGCCTCACCAAAGTTCTATATAACTCCAACATAACTTCCTTGCTTTTTTAATCTCCTGGCTCCAAATTTGGCTTTCTGGTAAAAATGGCTCAATGCCACACAGTGAACGTATTAAGCCATTAGGGAAAGGGAGGAATGCCCCATTCAAAACAAATTTGAGTGGATGTTTAAAGAACTGCGGTAAGTCACATCATGCTGCAAATTCAGTTTAATAAGGTAGATTTTTATCTTTATAAAGAGCATCCCAATTTTCAAGCAAATATTTCCAACATCACAAAAACATGACTCACCTGTCACAAAGAGCCAAGTCTTGGCTCCTTCCTGCTTTCACAAACATCATTTTAGCACTGAAAAGAAGTTGCTTCATGATATCCATTAAAAGGCAGGAATCAACTTCTGGGTTTGTTAATGCTCGAGACAGTCTGCTGCAGTGATCTATCAACTGATGTCCACACATCATACTATTACTGTGCAGATTCAGGATGGCAATGCACAAGGAAGCACTGGGAGCCTGTGAAACATTACAACAGTTTTCATATTTTTATTGACTGCTCTCATTTCTATAAGTTTCCTACTATTCTTCAAAAACAACTTGCTTCAAAGCCTTTTCTGCACCCAGTCCGAAACAAGCTTCAAGAAAGTGAACTGGCTTTCAAAATGGCTTGGTCTTACAGTTCCCATCACCTGTGTCCCCTAACTCCTAGTAGATAAGATGCCATGGGAAATCCAGGCATTTCGAGGAACGATCATAAACAGTAACCGGAAACAGAAACCTTGGGACAATTATATCTCATGCCCAGCGCATGGACATTCAGAACAACTGTGTTCTGCTGTCCCATTTGAGATACCTCTCTGCACAAAACCAGGAATCAAACCTGGAACCTGAGTCATATATCGCAGAATTGTTACACCACAGGAAGCCATTTGGTCGGCACAAAATGATTTAGTATCAATATGATTTAGTGCTGTTCAAACTAGTGCCTTTCCATAGCAAGCTGCTGGGGAGCTCTTTTTAAAAAATATAAATTTAGAGTACCCAATTATTTTTTTTCCAATTCAGGGGCAATTTAGCATGGTCAATCCACCTAACCTGCACATCTTTGGGCTGTGGGGGTGAGACACATGCAGGCACGGGGAAATGTACAAACTCCACACGGACAGTTAGCAGGGGTTGGGATTGAACCTAGGTGCTCAGCGCCAAGAGGCAGCAGTGCTAACCACTGCACCACTCCTGCTACTGGGGAGCTCTAATATGATTATGTGCAGAAATTCATAGATACTTTCATTTTATTTCTCAGAATGACATTTAAAAGAATTATGCCAAATCTTGTCCTATGTTTTACCATGCTTTAAATGCCATCTCACTTGAATGATGCAATGCGCAGCTCTGAGTCAGAAGGTTGTGGTGCAAGCCTTATTTCAAGATTTGGGCACATAAAGTGGGCTGACACTTACGTGCAACAGTGAGTGAGTGCGACATTGTTAGGGGTGCCATTTTTCAGATGACCTATTAAACCGAGGCCATGATTCCATGGGTCAAATGGGTATACATAACCTAAAGATGCTATTTGAAAAAGGAACACTGAGTCATACCAGTGTCCATGGGATATTTAATCCCTCAATTAACACTGTAGAAAACAAATTAACTGGTCGTACATCACATTGCAATTTATGGGGCCTCTTGGTGTGTGCAAATGGTTATGAAATAGAAGTGACTACACTTAAAAAGAAAAATCAACAGCTCTAAAATACTCTAGTTGCAAATTCATTTACACTAGGATTAGGAATTGGTTAAATCTCATGGGATTAAAGTTTTTGATTTCTTTTAATTTAGAGATTTACTGTGGCTAGATATAACAAACTAAAGTTGTCCATCAATCCCAGGATACTTTCGGGTTAAATATGTCAGGGTATGAATTAGAAGAAAGTGCTGCTTAAAGAGCCTAAGGAGACTCGACAGGCTGGATGCTGAACATGGGAGGTAGCTTATGTCCAGGGGAACACGGTTTAAAAATAAGGAGTCTCCCATTTAAAACAGAGTTGGGGAGAATTTATTTCTCTCAGATGATAGTGAATCTCTGGAACTCTCTTTCCCAGAGAGTTAAGGATGTACAGACCACTTTTAAGGCTCAGTTAGATAGACACTTGGTTGCTAAGGGAGTCAAAGGGTATAGAGGTTGGAAAGTGGAGTTGAGGTCACAATCAGATCAGTGATGATCTTATTGAATGACGGAGCAGGTTCGAGGGGCTAAGTGGCCTATTCCTACTCCTGTAAAATGTGAGAGATTTATGGCTGCAGAGCAACTTTTGTAGCCACATTTTCTTCACAGAATTGTTATGGCTCAGGAGGAGGCCATGCGGCTCATCGTCTCTCCATCTGAACATCACGACTTAGTACCACTCCCCTGCCTTTTCCCCGTACCCCTGCAATGTGTTTCTATTTAAATAATCAATCTCTGCCCTCAATTGAATCTGCCTTCAGCACACTTCAACTTAGCACATTCCAGACCTGAACCACTCGTTATCTGAAAAGGTTTTTTTTCTCACATCACATTTGCTTCTCTTGCCACTTTAAATCTGTGCCCTCTCATTCGTGATCCTTTTACGAGTGGAAACAGTTTCTCCCCGTCTACTCTGTCCAGTTCCCTGATGATTTTGAACACCTCCATCAAATCAGCTCTTAGCCTTTTTCTTTCCAAGGATAACAGTTCCAACCTCTCCGATCAATCTTCATAACTGAAGTTTCTCATCCCCGGAACCATTCTTGTAAACCATTTCTGCACTCTCTCCAGTGCATTCACACCCTTCCCATAGTGTGGTGCCCAGAACTGTACATAACAGTCTAGCTGAGGTCTAACTAGTGTCTTGCATCAGTTCAGCATAACTTCTGTGTTGTTGTACTCTATGTCCCGATTAATAAAGCCTAGGCTACTACATGCTTTATTAATTACTCTCTCCACCTGTCCTGCCACCTTCAATGATCTATGCACAGATACACTCAAGACTCCCCTGTTCCTGTACCCCCTTAAGAATTTTACCTCTCATTTTATGTCCTTCATGTCCGTCCTACCAAAACGCATCACCCTGCATTTCTCCCATTGAACATCATCTGCCACCTATCTGCCCACTCCACCAACTTGCCTATGTCCTTTTGAAGTTCTATACCGTCCTCTTCACAGGTTACAATACTTCCAAGTTTTATATCATCCGCAAACTTTGAAACTGTCACCTGCATACCAGGATCTAGATCTTTGATATATATCAAGAATTGCCTATCTTGTTCCACAATCTTGAGGTAGGAAGTGCGACAATAGGATAAGACGATAAATAGGTTGGCGCTGTTATTTTGCAGAAGTATTTCCTTTCTGGGATCTTGTTCACAGCAACACTGTCACGTCAGAATAAATTATCAATGAAAATGTTTGCGAGACACAAACTATGAAGGTCTTAAGCTTTTCTTAGCAATTTGCAAATATTCTGGATTGAAACACAGGTTACCTGTCTACCTGGGAATATTATTATTTGTTTATGCATATATCCACATCTCAAAATCACTGTGTGTGTCTCAACTTGACTGAATACAATAAACGGCTTATGTTGCAAACCACATTTGTTATTAGAGTCTAACTACGTACACGGGCTTTGGGATATTTTTACAAAGGCACCATATAAACGCAAGTGTTTTTTTTTTAAACAAGCAGCATTTGCTATGGTTGCAAAACCCATCTGCGGTTCATATTCCAGAAACTGCATCTAACTGAATTTGTAAATGTCAGTGCAAGGAAGACCAAAACTTCAACGGCATTATATCTCTCACCTGTTCATAGAAAAACTCATAGCGCTCATTTTCATTCTCATCTTCGTTCAGAGTCAGGTTCCATTGTACTTCTGACACCCGCGGCAGCTGGAGTGCTACAGCAATATCTGAACCACCTTCACTGTAACTTATGGGATCTAATACACAGAAATAGAATTGTAAACGTAGTGAAATTAAATCAGAATATTTTCATAAACTATCCCCTAGTCGTTGTTCTCACCTTCTCCTTGATCTGGTTGTTCTTTTTCACTATAGAAAATAAAAATAAACAACAGTGAAGAAATGCCATAAAATAATGCATTGAATACAGGTACAATTGCCCTATTATGTATTTTCTTTTATTCCCTTTTCTTTCCATGTACTTCTGTTGAGCTGCTCGCAGAAAAATACTTTTCACTGTACCTCGGTACAAATCCAATAAATAAAATAAATAAATAAATCCAATCCAATCCAATGTCCAAACTTCAGCACACTCAGGATTAAGACCATGCCGGATTTCAAATTTTCCCAGATTTTGGATGTCGAACCAATGCCTGAAACGGATATAGAGCCTGGACCAAAAACAGACTCTGGAAATAGACTCGCGTGTCATTTCAAAAATGTCCAGTTCACAGACAGCTGGATTTTGGATACTGTACCTATATTCACATAGAATAACTGATAAATTCGAAGACAATTTCTGTAAACAGAGCAGTTAAAATGGTACATTATTTCACTTGCAAATACATAACTTATTCGTTTTGTAAATATGCTAAATTTGCAGAAAAGTAGTTTTCATTTATTTTTGAATTTAATACTATATTCATCAATAAATAAAAACACACACCTGTATTTTCTGGAGGCTGTCTGTCTCAATTTCCACTGGTAACCAATGAATAGTTCCAAAAAGAACACCATCCCTTAACTGAGGATTTGCTCTTTAGTGTCCTTGGCAAACAGTTGTACAAGGACAGGCATTTTCTACTGACTGGCGAAGTGGGAGTAAATAAACCACGGAGTCTAGTACTGAGTTATTCAAAGTAGTAAATTCAAGGTTCAATCTCCAGGCTGTGCTATTTACAGGTCTTAACCATGGCATCTATCAGGGCCCTAAACCTTTCCTTCATCACCACTGAATGGCATCCCCGAACTATCTTGGGGAAAGTTCCACCCTCCTAACAGTGGTGGCATCATGTGGCAAATTAACTGCAGGTACAAGAATTTATAATGGAAACATATATTTTTTTAAATATATGACTCCAGAGACTAAACCTGGTAAGAAGATAAAGGTTTTCACATCGTTGATCACCTCGATGATCCCCTCGATGATCGCTGTATCAGACAACCTTGGCAACATTTCATGCTAGTCTCTTTAACAGGTGACTGATGAACTTTACATTCAGAGAAGTAAATGTGCAAGAAATCATTATAATTGTTTTGGGAAGGGGAGAGGGGGGTGAGCAGTTGCTGAACCTGTGCTTCCTCATCCATGTGAAAGGGGGTCCTTCAACCAACAAATGTTTGAGGACCGCTGACCCAAGATATCTGTTGTAGCAGATGCGGCAAGCATTTGTAGTCATGAAAAATGTGAAGCAATCAAAAACAAAACACTGAAACAAAATGGTGGGACTGCTTTCACCCAGGAAATAACTGCTTTAGAAACACGAACACTACAAGCAGCATTAGTTTTCTCTCCAAAGTGAATGCTCTACCAAGCGATGCACACAAAGTAATTTACATATATAATCCATGTCTTACCATTATGGTACTGTCACAGAAAATAAAGTCTCAACCTTTCACAATTCTCTTTTTAAATTTTTTTATATAGTGCTCAATTGTTTTTCCAATTGTCATAGAATTTACAGTGCAGAAGGAGGCCATTCGGCCCATCGAGTCTGCACCAGCTCTTGGAAAGAGCACCCTACCCAAGGTCAACACCTCCACCCTATCCCCATAACCTAGTAACCCCACCCAACACTCAGGGGCAATTTAGCGTGGCCAATCCACCTACCCAGCCCAACTTTTAACTTGTGTTGTGGGGGTGAGGCCCACACAGACACGAGGAGAATGTGCCAACACCACACTGACAGTGACCCAGAGCCAGGATCGAACCCGGGTTCTCGGCACCATGAGGTAGCAGTGCTAACCACTGCGCCACCATGCTGCCCTACAATTATTCTCTAAAGCTGCTGAAAAGTTTTTTTAAATGTTATATCACAGTAATGGTTTGTCTTTGCGAAAAATTTGAGTAGTACTGATTTTTACAGAATGCACACAGGTCACCGTGCAATTCAAAAATAAGTACAGGCAGTTCCCAATTATATGACATTAGAGTTGCAACAAACGGCACTTACGGTGTTTATAAATTAACACTGTTTCAACTTTACAACACTGATTTGATGTTATAATGCCACACCAATGAACAACTGGTCTTTACGAACTGTTAGTGGCTGGTTTAGCTCACTGGGCTAAATTGCTGGCTTTTAAAGCAGACCAAGCAGGCCAGCAGCACGGTTTGATTCCCGTATCAGCATCCCCGGACAGGCGCCGGAATGTGGCGACTAAGGGCTTTTCACAGTAACTTCATTGAAGCCTACTTGTGACAATAAGCGATTTTCATTTCATTTATGTTCCATCTTTCACAGGAAATTGCTTCTCAGGTACAGTGCAGATGTCTCTTTGAAAGTGATGGCACTATCACATCATGGAAAATACACTACCGTAAGGCAATTATACTGAAACAAGAATCATAAACCTTTCACTATTCCACAAAAATATATCATGCCTTCGCTCAGAAACCAATCTCCCATTTACAACATTTTGACTTGCAAAATTTTGACTTATCGTCTTCAGAAATCAATTGTGTCATAAGTCTGAGGACTGCCTGTAGCTATTTCTCTGATGCTCCTCGCTGTTGGTCACATATGAAAACAAGAGTATCTGAGTCAAGACTTACTTTATATGATAATAATTGTAACATTGGTCACAAACTCGCGCTGGGCTCTCCCTGCAGTTCTCAACCACCATATTGTTTGTTGAACAAGACTGGCAAACAACACATCCACAGCGCCTGCAGTGATGTCGTCGATTGAACTGGTCAAGAAAGAAAGTTAAAAAATGATTAATACAAATATTTTACAAACAAAAGAAAGTTAAATATTAACATGTGACACAATGATTGAAACAAGAATGTATTAAGGTCCTTCAAACTAATGAAAAATGCCTATAACGTTCACTAAGAACAGCATCAAGATTCTTTTTAGTTAGTTTGGTCCACTCCTCAAGATGTGGACTCCATATGATGTACTCTGGGCATCCTCTAGTATGCTAGTCTTAGAGGTAATTCTTTTTTGGTGAATGAGTGAATATTAGCAAGCAATTATATCACCGAAGGAGGCTGTCATCCCACCAGAGCACAATCCTAATCCCGTCCAGATTCTTTCACAAATGCCTTTTTGTGGCAGCTACTGTATAATTATCAGCAGGCATCAGTTGCAGATTTTCCCCTTACTACTATAATGGCACGGAAGCCAACGGTAATACTGCCTGCCAGAAATCGGGTAACTCAGCATAGACTAGGAATCATAAATCTTGGTCTTCTTTATCTGCCATTTGCTGCCTTTACTGACAAGCTTTTGGGCTTAAGGAAGCACAATTTTAACAATTTTCTAAATTCACTGGATGTGGGTGTTGCTGGCTGTGCCAGATTTTCTTGCCCTTGAACTAATCGGTGTGGTCGGCCACATCAGAAGGCAATCAGGACCTTAAGAGTCAATAATATGTAGCCATGATGTGGAGTTGCCGGCGTAGTACTGGCACCTCTCCTGGATGTGGATTGAGGATGCGAGGGAACTGAAGATATTTCTCTAATAAAAACTGACTCTAAGAAATTCAACACTATATAATAGGGAATATGTGATTCTCACAGTAAGAAGTCTTACAACAGACTACTTACAATAATATGTAGGTTAAGCTAAGGATGGCAGATTTTCTTCCCTAAAGAAAGCGAACCAGATGGGTTTTACAACAATCTATAAGACAATCATTAGACTCAATTCCAGATTATTTTTACCATCTACGGACTATACGGTCAATGGAAGAGTCCTGGGGAAAATTGATGTATAGAGAAATCTGGGAGTTCAGGTCCATTGTACCCTGAAAGTGGCAACACAGGTCGATAGAGTGGTCAAGAAGGCATACTAAGATGCTGAAAGATGCCCTCGTACGAACGGGATATGGCGCTCGACTCATTGATCGACAGTTCCACCGCGCCACAGCAAAAAACCGCACCGACCTCCTCAGAAGACAAACACGGGACACCACTGACAGAGTACCCTTCGTCGTCCAGTACTTTCCTGGGGCGGAGAAACTACGACATCTTCTTCGCAGCCTCCAACACATCATCAGCGAGGATGGACATCTTGCCAAGGTCATCCCCACACCCCCACTACTGGCCTTCAAACAACCGCGCAACCTCAAACAAACCATTGTTTGCAGCAAATTACCCAGCCTTCAGAACAGCAACCACAACACCACAAAACCCTGCCAGGGTAATCTCTGCAAGACATGCCAGATCATCGACATGGACACCACCATTACACGTGGAAACACCACCCACCAGGTACGCGGCGCATACTCGTGCGACTCGACCAATGTAGTCTACCTCATACGCTGCAGGAAAGGATGTCCCGAAGCGTGGTACATTGGCGAGACCATGCAGACACTGCGACAACGAATAAACGGGCATCGTGCGACTATCAACAGGCAGGACTGTTCCCTTCCAGTTGGGGAACACTTCAGCAGTCAAGGACATTCAGCCTCTGATCTCCGGGTCAGCATTCTACAAGGAGGCCTTCAGGAGACGCGACAACGCAAAATTGCTGAGCAAAAACTTATAGCTAAGTTCCGCACGCATGAATGCGGACTCAACCGGGATCTGGGATTCATGTCGCATTACATTCGGCCCCCACCAACAAGCCTGGACTTGCAGAGGCCTACCGACTGAACTGGCTTGGGACAATTCACACCTCTTTAACCTGGAGTTACCTCTCTCTCTGCATCTTTGATGATTTGATTGCCTGCAGGTGCTCGCATTCCGGGGCATCTCTGACTGTGTCTATATAAACATTTCTGGAACAAGCCTTTCCATTCACCTGAAGAAGGAGCCGTGCTCCGAAAGCTCGTGTTTGAAACAAACCTGTTGGACTTTAACCTGGTGTTGTAAGACTTCTTACTGTGCTCACCCCAGTCCAACGCCGGCATCTCCACATCAAGAAGGCATACGGCATGCTTGCCTTCATTGGACGGGGTATTGAGTACAAGAGTCAGCAGGTCATGTTACAGTTGTATAGGACTTTGGTTAGGCCACATTTGGAATACTGCGTGCAGTTCTGGTCGCCACATTACCAGAAGGATGTAGATGCTTTAGAAAGGGTGCAGAGGAGGTTCACCAGGATGTTGCCTGGTATGGAGGGTGCTAGCTATGAAGAAAGGTTGAGTAGATTAGGATTGTTTTCGTTGGAAAGACGGAGGTTGAGGGAGGACCTGATTGAGGTCTACAAAATTATGAGAAGTATGGACAGGGTGGATAGCAACAAGCTTTTTCCAAGAGTGGGGGTGTCAATTACAGGGAGTCACGATTTCAAGGTGAGAGGGGGAAAGTTTAAGGGAGGTGTGTGTGGAAAGTTTTTTTACGCAGGGGGTGGTGGGTGCCTGGAACGCTTTTCCAGCGGAGGTGGTAGAGGCGGACACGATAGCATCATTTAAGATGTATCTAGACAGATATATGAACGGGCGGGGAACAGAGGGAAGTAGATCCTTGGAAAATAGGCGACAGGTGTAGATAAAGGATCTGGATCAGCGCAGGCTGGGTGGGCCGAAGCGCCTGTTCCTGTGCTGTAATTTACTTTGTTCTTTGCCCTGTTGGGATTTGAAGCCGGGTCTTTGGAATACTCGTCCAGTGACGTTACCATTACACCGCCACCTCTCCTGGATGTGGATTGAGGATGCGAGGGAACTGAAGAGATTTCTCTAATAAAAACTGACTCTAAGAAATTCAACACTATATAATAGGGAATATGTGATTCTCATTAGTGTTCACTTTCCCTTTATTTGAAAAGTTTGCAGTCTGCCAGTGGAGTATTGCTGAAACACCAGTTGCAAAATGTCTGGATTTTCAGTTCGACAGAAATGTATTTTAACACTGAAACACCAAATTATTTGAAGTCAACAAACCCATGAAAATGCATTTCTTGCAGTCAGGTTACTATCGAAACAAAAAAGCCTGAATCAATGACAGCCAGGCATTAATTGGCCGGATAAAAGACTAAATGGGCAGTATTTTTTGGATGGTGGGGTTTCCCCACTGAAAAAGTTGACGGGAAATGCATCCTGCTGGTGTTGGCAGCCCCACTGCCACCTAATGTTCTGTGGCATGTTAATTGGCTGGAAATGGGATTCCACCCCTCAATTGGGAAGAGGTCTGCCTCTGCTGTCCAATCTGATTGGCTAACAGCTCTATAGTACCAGCAATGCCATTGGGAGCAGTGGTCACTGCTGGCACTACAGGCAGCCCACAAATTTTAAGTGCTGGGAGCCTAGATTAGGGGGTAGGGGGTTGTGATGGAGGCAGTGGGGAGGGGAGTGTGAGCAGTCAGAAAATTACTACTAGGAAAATATAAAATTAATACAAATAAATTGAGAAACTTCGGACTTCCGGTGCGTGGGCGAGAAAGGGCGGCTGCAGTAAGAAGAGCTCTCGCCGGTGGCCACGATTTGCGGCGATTTCCCCTAATCATCACTCACCCGCCGACTATCATCGGCCTTTGGGGCCGTCACGAGCAGCTAGCAGGGCCGGTTTAAAAACCAGCGAAGAACCCCGCGCGGGTGTCGAGCGGCGGGGGCTGAGGCGCTGGGCCCAGCGCGGCGTGGAGGTCGGAGCAACGGGGGCGGAGCAAAAAGGAAGCCAAGGCGGCAGGCCCGAGGCCAGGGCGCAATGTAGGTGGGGTATCCCACATCGGATGTCTCCTACCTAGGATGAAGAAAGAAGGCTGAAGTCTGGTCCCAGGGAGCTCTGGGGGAATGGAGAGGAGAAAGAAAAAAGGTTTAAAGAAGTTGGGTGAAAGTTTTTTTTCTCCCCTTTCTCCCCCTTTTTTTGTGTGTGAAAGAAGAAAAATTGTTTTTTCAAAAAAAAAGAATAATTCAGATTGATGAAGGACAGGAGGGTGGAAGGGGAAAGAAGAGAAAAGAATGAAAAAACAATATGCCGCTAAAGGATGCGAAGAGCAGCGCGAAGAAAGGAGAAAACGCGGGTTCGCCGCTGAATGAGAGGACGAACAAAAGTGCTGACAAGATGGTGGAAGCCGAACCGTAAGGCGGGGCCGCACTACTTACAGTAGAGAAGATGACCGAGGTGACGATGGTGGAGCTGGAAAAGCAGTTCGTGAGGCACATGGAGGCCTTGAGGAAGGAGACGGTGGTCGCATTGAAGTCATTGGTGGAGGAGGCAATCGTCCCGGTGAGGGTGGCGGTGGCAAAGGCACCGGCCGAGGTGAGAGAGCTGGGCGAGAAGATGAAGGAACTGGAGGAGGCCGTGTCACGACACAGCGACCAGGTCACCTCGATGGGGGACAAGCTGCGGAGGGTGGTGGAGGTCAACAGAGGACTCCGAGCAAAGCTCTGAAGTCTTGGAGAACCGCTCAAGGCGGCACAATTTGAGAATTGTGGGCTTGCCCGAAGGGACAGAGGGCCCAAGGCCAACACAATACTTCGCTACGAAGTTGGCGGAGCTGATGGGGGAGGGTGAGAACCCCTCCCGGTACGAACTAGACTGAGCTCATCGGTCATTAAGGCTGAAGCCCAAAGTGAACGAGCCACCAAGAGCAGTAATTGTCTACTTCCATAAGTTTTGCATGAAGGAGAAGGTATTAAGCTGGGCGAAGCAGAAGCGTGAGGTGCTGTGGGATGGTACTGTGGTTCGGATCTACCAGGACTTGACGGTGGAGTTGGCAAAAAGACGAGCGGCGTTTGGACGAGTGAAGGCGGCATTGTACAAGAAGGGGGTGTAATTTCGTATGGTGTACCCGGCGAAACTGAGGGTAACGTATGACGGCAAAGGCTTTTATATTGAGACAGCGGGGGCGGCTGATGCGTTCATGAGGGCAGAAGGCTTGGGACAGACATGAGGAGTGGAACTGGAAGAGAGACTGTGGACTGTGTTTGAGCAGCTGGAAAATGTATAAATGTTACAACTTTCTTTTTACTGATGGGTATTGTAATTTACGTCTCTTTGCATTGTTCAAGTTAATGGTGGGTCGATTGGCGTTCTGTGTTGCGACGGTTAAATGTTATGTTAGTGGATTGTATGGGTTGCATTGTTGGTTTTGTTTTTTTTTTGTTTTCTCTTTCTCTGGGACTGGGTGGAAGGGGACGATATATCTTGGCGGGGGGAGCCACCCGCGCTAGCTAACTAAAGTCAGCTAGTGAACGGAGGTGAGGGGAGTGGAGGGCTGCGGACGTTGGAGCCTGGATAGGAGGCTTCAATGGGCCTGCGAGGCGAGCGAGAGGGAGGGGGGGGGGGGGGGGGGGGGGGGATGGATGCTGGGAGATGTTGTTTCAGGGGGGAATGTAGGGGGGGTTCTTGGGAGGGCGGGGGGGGAGGGGTTCGATGTTAACAATGGACAGGGGCGGGTCAGACTTATGGGGCAGGGCCCGGTGGTATGATGATGGCGGTTAAGAAAGGTGGGTTGGGGGGGGGGGGTGAGACCCCCAGTAAGGATAGTCACGTGGAACGTGAGAGGGCTAGGAGGTCCGGTCAAGAGGCCAAGGGTGCTTGCGCATCTTAAAAGTTTGAAAGCCGATGTGGCAATGCTGCAGGAGACTTAAAAAGGGCTGGGTTAGCCAAGTGTTTCACTCTGGATTTGATGGAAGGGCTCGAGGGGTAGCGGTGTTGGTCAGCAAAAGGGTACGCTTCCAGATGGAGAAGGTGGTGGCAGATCAGGGAGGTAGATATGTGATTGTGACAGGGGCGCTGGAGGGGAGGCTAGTGGCGATGTTAAGTGTATACGGTCCCAATTGGGACGATGTGGGATTCGCGAAGAAGGTGTTTGGAGCCATTCCCATCTTGGACACACATGAGCTGATTGTTTGGGGGGGGGGGGGGGGGGGGGGGGGGGGCTGGAACTTGGTGCAGGAGCCAACGTTGGACAGATCACTGCCGCACTTACTGGTCCCATCGTGGGGGCGAAGGCTCTGGCTGGGCTAATGGTGGAAATGGGAGGGGTGCACCCTTGGAGGTTCCTGCACCCAAGGGAACGGGAGTACTCGTTTTTCTCAGCAGTCCATAAGGTTTACTCGCGGATCGACTTTTTTGTGGTGGGAAATGCTTTGCTGGCTGGGGTCAAGGGTCGGAATACTCGGCAATTGCAGTGTCAGATCATGCTCCGCATTGGGTGGATATGTTACTGGAGAAGGGGGTAGCGCAAAGGCCGGGGTGGAAACTGGATGTGGGGCTTTTGGGGAACCAAGTGTTCTTTGAGAAAATTGAAAAATTAATTAAGGAATATGTAGGTTTCAACTGTACGGGTGAGGTGTCGAACACAGTTGTCTGGGAGGCTCTAAAGGCAGTGGTGAGGAGTGAAGTAATTTTGTTCAAGGCCAGGGTGGACAAAGAGGAGAGGTTGTTGCGGCAGAGGGTAATAGATGAGATGTTGGAATTAGATAGGTGTTATGCAGAAGATGGGGACCCAGAGAAGCTGGAAAAGAGGAAGGAACTACAGGCGAGCTTCGACCAACTGTCCACCAGGAAGGCGGTGCGCCAACTGAGACGAGCAAGGGGTGCAGTTTATGAACATGGAGATAAGGTGGGATGTCTGTTAGCAGTTCAGCTCCAGAGGGAGGCAGCGGCAAGGGAAATTCTTTGGTGAGGGATAGGGTAGGGAAGTTGGTGGTGGCTCCGGAGCTGATTAACAAAGTTTTTGAGGAGTTTAATGAGAGGTTGTACAGGTCAGAGCCACCTAAGGGAGACCATGAGATACAGGAATTTCTAGATGAATTGGAGTACCCAAGGATAGGGGAGGGGGACAGGGCTACATTAGAAGGAGCAATAGTGGAGCAGGAGATAAAGGATGCGATTGGGAGGATGCAATCGGGGAAGGTGGCAATGTCGGATGGGTTTCCGGTGGAATATTACACAAAATTCAAGGATAAGTTGGCACCACTGATGGTGGGGATGTTTGAAGAGGCTATAGTGAAGGGGGTGTTGCCACAAACCTTGGGGCAGGCATCGATTTCACTGTTGCTAAAAAAAGATAAGGATCCGACGGAGTGTGGGTCGTATAGGCCCATATCACTTCTGAATGTGGACGCAAAAGTATTGGCGAAGGTACTGGCAGGTAGGCTGGAGGAGTGCCTCCCGAAAGTGATAGGTGAGGATCAGACGGGGTTCGTGAAAGGGAGGCAGCTGTTTTCGAACATTAGGAGGGTTTTGAACGTCGTTATGGCACCGGCGGAAGGGAAGGAAACAGAGGTGGTTGTGGCATTGGATGCCGAGAAGGCGTCTGACTAGGTAGAATGGGGGTACCTGATGGCAGTTCTGGAGCGGTTTGGGATTGGACCAAGATTTGTGAACTGGGTCAAGCTATTATATAAAGGAGCCGAAGGCGAGTGTCCACACAAACAATATCAGCTCGAGATACTTTTATCTCCACCGTGGGGCGAGGCAGGGATGTTTATTTTTCCCCCCCCTGCTGTTTGCACTTGCGATTGAGCCGTTGGCCATCGCATTAAGAAGTTTGGGAGCACGGAAAGGAATAGTGCGGCGGGGTGGATAGAGCATAAGGTGTCCTTATATGTCGACGACTTGCTGCTGTACGTGTCAGAACCGAGTGCGTCGATAAGAGGAATTTTGGAGCAACGACGAGTATTTGGTCTTTCTCGGGGTACAAGCTGAACCTGGACAAGAGTGAGTATTTTGTGGTGTCTCGGCCGGGGGTGGGGCAGGGGTGGGGGGGGCTGCCATTCCGTAGGGCAGGGACTCACTTTAGGTACCTGGGGGTACAGGTACAACATCACTAGTTTGGTGGGGAGAGTGAAAGCCGATCACGGCAAGGTGGGATGGTCTCCCTCTGTCACTGGCGGGTCGGGTGCAGGTGGTTAAAATGAATGTGTTGCCGCGATTTCTGTTTATTTTTCAATGCCAACCGATTTCCCTCCCAACGGCTTTTTTCAGGGAGATTGAGGGAAGAATTACCTCATTCATACCGGGAGGGAAGGTGGCCAGAGTGAGAAAGGTGCTGCTACAGAGGGGAAGACAGGCAGGGGGTTTGGGTCTCCCGAATCTGATGTACAACTACTGGGCGGCGAATGTGGAGAAGGTGCGGAGCTGGGTCAGAGGGGTTGATTCCCAGTGGGTCAGAATGGAGGACAGTTTGTGCAGGGGGTTGGGACTGACAGCACTAGCAACAGCGCCGCTCCCGATAGCTCCGTGGAAATACTCAGGGAGTCCGTTGTAATAGTTTCACTGAAAATCTGGAGGCAGTTTCGCCAAAATTTCGGGTTGGGAATAGGGTCAAGGGAAATGCTGATTCGGGGGAACCACAGATTTGAGCCAGGGAAGTGGGATGGAAGTTTTCGGAAATGGGAAGAGAAGGGGATTAAGACGCTAAAAGATTTGTTTCTATGGGGTCGGTTTGCAGGATTGAGGGAGCTGGAAGCGAAGTATGGGCTGGAGCAGGGAGAAGTGTTTAGATACATGCAGGTTCGAGATTTTGCCAGGAAGGAGATACAGAGCTTCCCGGAGGAACCAGCCTCCACATTGCTGGAGGAGGTGCTGACGACAAGGGGACTGGAGAAGAGGGCAGTGTCAGCGTGCACGGAGCTATTTTGGAAGAGGTTTAGGCACCACTGGAAGGGATCAAAGCAAATTGGGAGGAAGAGTTGGGAGATGTGATAGAGGACGGGGTCTGGTGTGAGGTGCCCCGGAGAGTAAATGCCTCCACCTCATTGGCGAGGTTGGGGCTAATACAGCTGAAGGTGGTATACAGGTATACAGAGTGCACCTCACGAGGGCGAGGATGAGCTGATTCTTTGAAGGAGTAGAAGATGTGTGTGAGCGTTGCGGGGGAGGGGCCCGCTAATCACATTCATATGTTTTGGTCCTGTCCAAAGCTTGAGGAGTACTGGAAGGAGGTTTTTTAGGGTAATTTCCAAGGTGGTGCACGTGAAACTGGACCCGGGTCCCCGGAAGGCCATATTCAGGGTGTCAGACCAGCCAGGGTTGGAAACGGGTGCGGAGGCAGATATCGTAGCCTGCGCCTATCGCCCGAAGGCGGATCCTGCTGGGGTGGCGAGCAGCCTCACCACCTTGTGCCTTGACGTGGCGGGGGGGACCTGAACTGAGGGGAAGGATGGAGGGGTTCTACAAGTTATGGGCATTATTCATTATGCACTTTCAAGAACTGGATAACATCGAACATTAGTTTGGGGGGGGCAGTGTATATTAAGGATGACTATGGGTAATCCCCGATTCCTTTTTGTCATTTGTTTATGTAAACATGCCAGCTGATGTTTGGGGGTTGGTGGAAGGATGGGATCATTCTTATTGTTATGGGGATTGACATCTCTGTTGCTGATTATTTTTTATTGTTGGTGGGTGTAAATTCGGGAGAAAATGTGAAAAAGGAGAATAGAAATATTTTTTAAAACGAGAAACTTCGAAAACACAACTCAAGTTCACCGTTTTGAATAGCAAGACAACCATAAGTGAGGTTTTGCACTTCCCCTGTTAAAACACTAGCTAGTTACTGTTACAAACTCCTCCCTTCATCTCTTTTAACTGACTCTATTATTCAACATACATTTCAGTTTTACAGAACAGTAGTCCAGCAAATCAGCTACTGTTCGCTGTGTGAATTACTGTGCAAGGAATGAACATCCAGGTCCAATACATGAGCCTCAAAGAACCTGTTTTAACCAACGTTAGTGGGTCATTAATGTCAGTAAAACAGACTCTCACATTCTCTGGCAGTTATTATATTTCATAGACCCCAGTCCAAAATTAATCAGGACGAGCTTTTACTAGAATTTACTAGAAATAACTAGCTTTTACTGTGTTCTTCAGCTGATATTACTAAACCGCTGCTTATTCAGCTCCGAGAAAAAGTCTGAGGATTACTCCTTAAACATAAGTTACCTTGAAGCAAACACTATGGAGCTTTTAAGGAAATACAGTTCAAGCAACTGGTCTGGGCAATCGCTTATTCTTTTCATATGCTAAATGGGCACATGAATCATCATTTTGTTCAGTGTTATTTCACATGCAAGGACATAAGAGTTGTGGATTCCAGTTGCCTCTTTAAAATTAAAAAAAAAAGAGAATGAACAAGGAATAAAGTAGAACAAGGCCTCTAATATAATGGAATGATGAGAGAATGTTGGGAGACCACTTCAGAGCTCATTTGCAATTGTCTGCAAATCTGTCCTAAAAAAATAATTCTGGGATTAGCTGTTTCATCCTTGTAAAAATGACAAAAGTGGTATTTTCCCTCGTTCCATTAAGATGAAAACAAATTAGTAAATCATTTTGTGCACACTTAATGCCAACGGCTTGCGCCTCCAAGTCCACAAGATAAATAGTATAAATGGCTTCAACTGTAGGCAGGAACATAATTTGCTAATCTGCTGGACATGGGTGCAATTCTTTTCAACATTCACCATCCTTTTGCCCAGTAAGTGTGGAAGTACAAAGCCGCAGGGATAGGCTACAGTATAAGGCGTCTGGTTTCAACTTCTATTCTGGCATTTCATTGAAAACATTGAATGAGAACAATAAAAGACATGGTTGGAAGATGTGATGGAAGTTTTGGTCTATATTCTTTCCTTACCATGGTAAACCTCTCCTTCCAACAGACCATGCAAAACAATGCCTTATCATCAGGAACCCAGTCTTTCTTAGCAGGTGGGTTTTCGGGAGGAACAAATTCACTGATTGATTTACACGTTCGAAGAGATCCTTCTCGAGGGATAGCTGGTCCTTGGAAAGAGGAGGCAACTGCATCAAAAAGAAACAAACTGATTTAGAACCAAACAAAAATCAAGTTATTTTGAATAATGTCCAGCAAATGGCACAGCTTTTCGGGCAAGTTTCAAGTTTCACCATTACAAAATTGCATGTATTGACTAATTTTGAAAATTCAGTGTCTCACAATAACTATTTGCCTACAAATGGATTTCAAGCAAAGTGATTAAAAGGGATGAGTAATCTATCAGATTTCATCCCGTGGGTCAGAGAATGTTTAAATGCCAACTCTCAGATACCATTCTCTGAATTTAGGGCAACTGCAAAACAGGCTGATACCAAATATTCCACTCCCTTGCTAAATGTAAGCACACAAATACTCAGGCAAGATAAACCATAAGTTTTTCATTTATACTCTGCATCCTGGGTTTGAAAAATCTTTACTAAACTTCCTCTTTTCTTCTCTACTCTCGTTTCAGCATCTTCATAATTGTCATTTTCCATGTCTGGAATTCACCTGATGAATATATGCTGTCAATTCTGTAATGCGAATCTCAGAACTATTACCACACTGCTTCAATGTTGAATACAAACTTGGTACTTATCTTATATTCTATGATTTATTTATAATCCCCCAAATATCCAATGCAAAACGTTGGACAGAGTAACTCATTGTTTGGTGAGGACTGGTGCAACGGTGTGCACGATTATTATACAAATCTGTTCATTCTGTCTGTTAATTTTCTGTCTGGTAATTTTAGGTGAAATATCCATATTATTTTTTCATTTTCCTTTAAAAGTAGAAAATGTCAATTTGTTTTGCATGCACCTCTCTATTTGATTTGATAATCAGTCATTACCTAGATTCCATCTTTTTCACTGAAAGCCACAAAAACATTTGGAAGGGAGAAAGATGCACAGTGATGGGGGCGAGCAGGGCAGTGGGATGAGCTTTGAACTGCTCTCATGTAGAGTTGCCACAGATGACACCATGATCCAAATTGCCCCCTCCTGCACTGTAAACCTCTATGGCTTTGTAACATTCTCCTTACCAGAAGGCATACTTGGTGTTCGCTCAATGTTTGACGATAAGGCAAAATTCTCTGGCCCCACACTCTGAGTGAGCAAATCTTGTAGATTGATTACAGAATCTAGACAGAAAAGGCATAGAACAACATCACACAAGCTTGAAATTAACGTGACAAACCTAAAATAATTATCAGCTCAGTTTTTGATATATATCGACTAAAGAGCAGTGTTTTTCAATTTTCAATGAGATAATGCAAAAGTATCCAATACAAAATGTTGGGCAGAGTAACTCTTTGAATGTTGAGGACTGGTGCAATGGTGTGCAGGAGTATTATACAAATACAAATCTGTTCATTCTGTCTGTTAATTTTAGGCAAAATGAAATATCAACATTATTATTTCATTTTCTTTTAAAAGTAGAAAACGTCAATTTGATTTGCATGCACCATTCTTGAACCCGAATATGTTATTAGGCAAGGCGTACTGATTTAGCTTTGACATAACTTAGTATTGACCGGCTTTTATAAATCACCAGGCAATAAAAGTCAAGGTTGATCACATTTCCCCAAATCCCACTCCAGGAGAGCGTTGAGACATAGAACTCCATAAAGGTGTGCACATTTGAGAACATCCATTAAAATTCTAACAGTCAGACCATTAGATATTAGGGTGTGCATTGAAATGAAGGAAGTCATACACTGGGCAATCCAGTTTTTGTGAACATGTATATCGACATACGTACAGTTGTACCCAAGTTAAAGAGCAAATGCCAATTGGTGTGTAGGTATAACCCTGTCAGTACTTTGCAACGTAACTAAATTAATTTAAATCTTGGTATGTTTACGGTGAAATTGTTGAAAAAGGTAACTATTATCTCTGTTGAAATAAAACTTTCATTTATTTGGACCCCACAAAATTAACTTTTTTAAATTTAGAGTACCCAATTCTTTTTTTCAATTAAGGGGCAATTTAGAGTGGCCAATTCACCTACCCTGCACATCCTTTTGGGTTGTTGGGGTGAGACCCACGCAGGCACGGGGAGAATGTGCAACTCCACACAGACAGTGACATGGGACCAGGATCAAACCCGGGTCCTCAGCGCTGTGAGACAGCAGTGCTAACCACTGCAACATCCACAAAATTAACTTAACCAAAAATAGAGAGACTTGAGGAAGTTCATTGCAAAAGAATAAATAGAGCTTTCATTACGACCGGAAAAACCTGTCCAATAGGGTACGGGCAGGCCACAAAGGAAAAGCCACAGATATCATAGTGACAAATTAATTGTTTCTACAGCTCGCCAAGTTAGAAAGTAACTTGTCCCAATCTCATTAACAAGTGGAAATTTCCAACCCAAATATAGAATATAGAATGAAGTTGAAATGAGACAGAGAGACAATTATGTAAGAGAAAACACAGGCCGGTCAAAAATAGATTCTGCAATGTAGCAAGAGATTTTGCCAAGGTTTCTGATCGAACAATAAATATCACCATAAAGTCTGACAAATAATTCATTCCTCCACTCAGCTTTTCACAATTGACCTAAATTTAAGTCTGACGATTACAGCTTTTACAGTTGTCCAATATAAACACTTTTTAAAAACAAATTTTGCTTTGCAAAGAAATTAAAGCACAAAAAAATGTTGTTACCTGATCGAGCTTTCTCTCGCACGGCATATGGAACTTCAACAGCCTTAGTTGCATATTTAGAAAGAAGACAATCAATGTCTTCAATGGCAAAACCAGCTTCTTGCCCCATGAGCAACTGATGAAGTGTCTGGACAGCCACTGATGCCCAATCCACTTTCATATTCATGAGTAGCTGCTCCAGCATCAGCAATGGATTCGATGACAGATGTGAATAGACATCACGTGCTGACTCTGGCAGAGTTAGTAAAAGCTACCAAAACAGAAATATGCAGGCCAAACAGAAAATCAAAGGATTATTGCGCGAGAAAACTGATGAAAACAGCAAAACATTCCTTGACATTTTTAAAACTTCAATTCAGTAACTCATATAATTAACTCAACTTTAAACAAAGCTCACGAGATCACACTGTTAAAATGTTCAATAGTGGTTCAAAATTTGAGTGCAGTTGCAGTTATGTTTACAATATCATGGTAGTAAAAGCTAATACTTTTGCACTTTGTTACGTTTTTTTTTATTCGTTCATGGGATGTGGACGTCGCAGGCTGTGCCAGTATTTATTATCTGTCCCTAATTGCCCTTGAGGGGGCAGCCAAGAGTCAACCACATTGCTGTGGGTCTGGAGTCACACGTAGGCCAGACCAGGTAAGGATGGCAGATTTCCTTCTCTAATGGACATTAGTGAACCAGATGGGTTTTTACAACAATCGACAATGGTTTCATGTGGTTTCATGGTCAATTCCAGAATTTTATTGAATTAAAATTTCACCATCTGCGGCGACAGGATTTGAACCTGGGTCCCCAGAGCATTTCCCTGGGTCTCTGGATTGCTAGTCCAGTGAGCTTCGTATTTATCACTCATCTTTCTCCATCAACAAAAAATATGCAATACAAGCTCTACAAACACATTCAACTGCCAGAAAATATGTTCCGTGTAACTACCAAAGGCAAACAGTTTTCCCATCAAACCAGACAGATAATTAAAATGAAATGCATCCAGAAATTTACATCACTGTGATGCAGAATTATTACTACTCCACTTAGGCCTTCTCCTGAAGGTTTAAGGGTTTCAGTTGAACAGAATTGTAATCGGCAATATTCAGTGAGGCAACTAGAAGATACTTAACGACCATAAATGAAAAACACTAAATAGAGCTTCTGATAAAATGAAGAACCAGTGGACAAGAGTACTGGGCTGGATTCTCCAGTCACCCAGCCATGTGTGTCTCGGTGGCACGCTGTTGCTGGCAGCGAGATTCTCTGTTCCCACCACTGGTCAGTGGGATTTCCCATTGTAGCCATCCCAAACCACCGGGAAACCTGCGGGCGGAACTGAGAATTCCACCGGAGGAGAATTCACCGCACCGACTCTTCCTTACCTTTGATCCAATGCGCATGGATTGTATTTCATGATGGCGTGCAGCAGACAGATTCTTGTGAAAGTGCGTGGTAAGGTAATCAGCCAGAAAATGACACGGAGCTAGTCCTGGATGCTGATCCAGAGCCTGTTCACAAACAGCTTGGCACATGTCAGAATCACTGATTCCCTGCAAGAGCTGGTGGAACACGAAGAAGTGAATCAAAATTCTGTATATTTCAGTTATTTCAAAAAATACTGTGGATGGTCCCCCATGGGATTTAAATATCTTGGAGTTTCCATTGCCCCTTCCTTCAAATAGCTATATGGGGCCAACTTCCCCCAATTGATTGCGGCTATAAGATGGGATATCGCTCGCTGGACAGCACTACTGATTTTGTGGCTTGGGAGGAACGTCCTAATTAAAATGAATGTATTATCTAGATTGTTGTATCCTTTACAAATGTTGCCAATAATGTCGGCGGCGAAAGTAGCTTTTGAAATTAATGGAATTAAATTAACGGAATGAATAAAGAAATTAATGGAATGATTAGTACATTTATCAAAAATAAACCTAACCATAAATTGGCTATGCTCCAGTTACCAGGTACTATTTTTGGGTGGGGAATCTCCTGCATACTAAGCTATATCAGCTGGTCTCTCATCTAAGATTCATCAGAGACTGGGTTAGGATGGATCCGATGTCCATCTGGCTTGACACTGAGGCAGAACAGTCAACTGCCCCTCTGTAAGTCTTGTTGATTTATGGTGATATTAAGGTGGGCTTTGCAAAGTATAATAATCCTATTCTTATTAATATTCTTAGAGCTGGACAGAGTTTTTGAAAGAACCTTTCAGTCTAATCCTGTATTTCGGATTCTGGGTCTCAGGTAGAGGAGAAACATGGATTTGATTGAAAAAGGGCTATATAATATTTTGACTGTTGCTGCTCATAAGAATATCGTATGCTCCTGGATTAATGACAAATATCCCTCTATCTAAAACTGGCATAGGCTGATTATGGAATTCACCCACATGGAATTTTTTATTTTTTATTATTTTTAATTTTGAGTACCCAATTCATTTTTTCCATTTAAGTGGCAATTTTTAAATTTGGCCAATCCACCTACCCTGCACATTTTTGGGTTGTGGGGGTGAAACCCACGCAAACACGGGGAAAATGTGCAAACTCCACACGACAGTGACCCAGAGCTGGGATCAAACCTGGGACCTTGGCGCCGTGAAGCAGCAGTGCTGATCACTGAGCCACCGTGTTGCCCACCCCATGGAATTTTTGACATCTGTTCCCTCTCTAAATCCAATGAGGTTCATAAAGCATGGGACCCCTACTTTGGCTGACTTGCTTTTGCTTGGCTTTCCCTGAGTGAATTCATCTTAGTTCAACTCAATTTAATCCATTTCAAGTTGTTAGTGTATATCCCTATACTTTTCGGTCTGCGACTTGTTTTGCCATCCTCAATATTAATATTATCTTGCCTCTTTTCCTCACTTGCTGTGGTACCTCGTTATTGGATTGATCTGGCATTTAAGCTAGGCCTCAACTGACCTGTTCCAAATCTATTCTTGTATTCTTGCTGGCAATAACTCTCTGTACCCATTTTGCGTAAATTCTTCTGTTATTTATTACGTTTATTGCTTTTTTTAAAAAGGAGCATAACCTAATAAAAGATATATTTAAAAATAAAATTTAAAAATACCATTTATTCATGGTCTAGATAATGGTTAGAAAGCCACACATCTGAATTTGTGGATGACAAAGATAGGTGGCATTGTAAACACACTGGATGGAAGGGTAACATTAAATCCATCAATAGTTTTCTGTAATGAATGTGGACAATAGAATCAATGAATCCCTACAGTGCAGAAGGAGACCATTCGGCCCATCAGGTCTGCACTGACCCACTGAAAGACCATTATGGGATCTGGGATGAATATAATGGTATAGCACCCTTCAGGTACAAAAGAGTTAACTACCTAACACAGTTTCAATTGGTACATTCTCTTTAAATTGAATCGCATTTTGGCCTCATACAGAACAGAAACAATTTTCTTAAAGTTACTTCTTTTCTCAAACTTTCCCCTGCCAGGATGCTAATTCCTTATTTTGTATGGTTCCATAAGCATCTGCTTCACTCATTGTTCAAGAGAAGCTTGAATGGAACAACATCAGGCTGTTCTTCCATGGAAAGCATCACAGCTGAACACAGTCCTGCCCTCACACAAAATCATATTAAAATTTCCAATAGAGTTTGTTAAATAACCCAAAAAAATGGTTCTCAACCACAACATTTTCTCCTTCTCAACTCTGAAAGGCTCAAGCCAAATGCAGCACTTCTCCATGCAGGTTACTCAGTACAGTTCAGGGAGTAAACATGGAACCCTATAGTCTGTCTGGGGTCAGCTATACGAACATGTGAACTTGGTGGAGGAAAATATGATCTGGGCAAATACAATGATCCATCAAGATCAAGGGGACACAATAAAAAAAATTTAATTAATAGATATGTGTTACACTTCCATTTACCAGTAAGCACAGCAGGCAATAAAGCGCTTTGCACAAGGGTCGACAGTTTGGAACAAAAGGAATGCTTAAGCTAATAATCAAAAGAAAATTTGACTGTTAAAAATTATTTAATGAATTCAAAATAAGAGTAAGACATGGAATTCAATTAAAAACTAACCATGTCAAGTAAGACTATGACCTCAACAAGTTAACAGATAGACAATGCAACACAGGTACAGTAGTTCCACACAGTTACAAAAGCAAAATACTGCAGATGCTGAAAATCTGAAATAAAAACAGGAAATACTGGAAACAGTCAGCAGGTCTGACAGCATCTGTGGCGAGAAAGAGTTAATGTGCCAGGTCAGAACTGAAATGCAAGCTCTGTTTCTCTGCAAGACCCATTGAGCGTTTCCAGCATTTTCTGTTTTTATTGTGGGTATAGGTTAATTTCTAAAGAAAATGAACCAGGTGAAGTTCAATTACATTTGCTAAAATTCTGATTAACGTTTAAATTACTTAAGCTCTGAATTTCAGTAGCTGCCTGCCAGGGGCATAGGCACATTCCAATTGTCCATTTTTTGAGAAGAAATCCAATGTCAAAACCTTTTGTTTTTTAAATTTAGAGTCAATTATTTTTTTTTCCAATTAAGGGGTAATTTATCATGGCCAATCCACATAATCTGCACATCCATGGGTTGTGATGGTGAAACCCATGCAGACATGGGGCGAATGTGCAAACTCCACACGGACAGTGACCAGAGTCTGGGATCGAACCCGGGTCCTCAGCGTGTAGGCAGCAATGCTAACCACTGCACCACCGTGCTGCCCTATCAATGTCAAACCTTGTAGAAAATTTTAATTCAGTCTTCAGGGAAACAATAACTCTTCCAGTTAACGTGGTTACCAGTACCTGGTTTGATTGTACTACTTAAAAGAGGAACTCTAATGATGTCAGATTATGAATACAAGGATTAATTAACTGCCTTAAATGTATCCCATTCTTCTTTCACTATAAGTTATTATGAGGAATACACATTTAAACCAGTGGAAGCAATTTGGCGCAGGCAAAGAGAAAATACTAGCAGCCCCCACAACCCAAAGATGTGTCGGGTAGGTGGATTGGCCATGCTAAATTGCCCCTTAATTAACAAAAAAAAATACTAGCAGTGCAGGAAATGAATGCATTCTTAACTAAACCAAAACAACCTCTTCAGCTGCAAATTAATAGGAGATACCTTACATTGTACAAAATGCTTTACTGACACCACACGTCTCCATTATTGTTCAAGAAACAGGGTATGTTTTCTATTGTAGTACTTGCCTGGAATGCTCTCTCTACATCTCCTTTCTCAAGAAGGTGAAGGAGATATTCACGCCAGAGTTTCATTGTAAAATGTGCCGACACGGGATGCAGCCGGACCCAAGCTTCGCAAAGTTCAAACTCCTGCACATAACAATTTATCACGCTTTTAACAAACAGAATCCAATGAACATGCAAAATGAAAATAACAATGTCACTGGCCAATACAATTCATGCCAGCTACTTGCTATCTGGTTAATACCAACATGAACTGAAAAGAGAATTTGTTTTGATATCACCTCAAGCTATAAAATGAGAACCCCACATGTCACTCTGGGATTTAAGACTCTGGCAAAGTGAGGCTTGAAAATAAATCTATTCTCCTATTGACTAAATAACTGAATTGCTCTCATATCTAACTACTAATTCAACTCTCTTATTCAGGGGCTCATCTGATCCTTGGAGTATGCTCTTTGATAGCTTTTATACCATAACACAAGTCTCCCTTTTCTTCCCAACTTTAACAAAATTCACACCTACCTCTAATGCACCAGTTTTATTTTTCCGCAAATATTTGGCATCATAATCACTTGCATTACGCATGGTTTATTCTTGCATTTGTTACAATCTCGTAGAGACCAATAACTTTTTAAAAGATATTGAACCTCTAGTGACTGACGAGAAGGACTGCACAACAGGGTTTTAGGTTGAAAGACTTCTACCATAACAAACAAATTAAAAGCAACATTATCGACTCACTATTCACTAGATAATATATACCCTGAACGTACAGTCAAGAAATTCCCCTTTAACGACTGAAAATATCTCACTACAATGCTGTCCCTGAAATGGACTCTTTCTCCTCCAGGAATCAGTCTCGATTTACTCTCAGCTTCCCAGAGCCTGCTTCCCTTTCCCTTGCCCAGCTAGATAACCTCTCATCCCAGAACTAACTTCCACTGCAAGAGTTACAATGGGAATTCCTTCCCTCTACCCCAAGCTAGAATCTTTGAGCCTCCTTTAATTCCTTTCAAATCCTTTCTCTTCAATCTGATAGAGTCAGCATTTTCTCTACTTCAGGCACAGGACTGCCTCACTCTATCTCCTGCTCTCTGCCTCTGAGATAACTGCAGACTGACTTGTATCTACAAGTTTAGGGGGTATCTTAGAAAACCCCTAATCTGATACTGCACTGGCTTACTATTGTCTTTTCCCTTCCTAAAGCTACGGCAACTTGAATCACTTGGACTTTTGTCCAGGTAGAAATGCTATTTAGCGATCTTCTAAACTCCCAACTCCATTCTGCCTGGAATTAAACAGATAGCCTGAAGTATAAACATTTATAAAGCCTGACATTCCTAATACCTCCCTGTGGGACTTGGAACTAACACTCTGCAGTAAGTCAGCACAACTGCTCCTCCCACTGTCTACAAGCTTGAGCATCTTGCATCTTTTTCCCAGTAAACTTGGTCCCACTGTTACCCAAGCAATCAAGACATCCAGGCTTGTGGTCAGAAAGAATTCCGAGGTCACATGACCCCCTCCAGTCATCTTAAAGTCCAAAAACAAGCATTTCATGAACTTTATACTCATAACACAATGAATGTAGTCTCTTTTCCATTAAAACTATGTAATATTATTTTTATTAAAGATGCAACACGAACAACCTATTCTACTGCAGTAAATCTGATTAATTGTCTCACAGCGATTAACAATTAAAGCTAACTAATATAACTCTCCCTTTTACAAAGTAATGTGTAGTCAGTCGTCAATAATTCTGAAGACTAGGATAGTTGCCATTCATTAAATAAATGCAGACTTGACTCGCTCAAAGTCATGTAATATATGCCACTTCATCAATAATCAGCCAATATTAAAAACATTTACAAAACAATTTAATTCTCATGCCACCAACTATGACTCTCCAAGAGGGATCCTAAAAACTACAAGAAAACATTTCACTTACCCCAGCCTGCAAAACAATGTCCATCACAGTCTGTGGGTTCACACTGGATTCAGTCCGCAGCTCCTGCCAGCCAGACCAAGGTAGCAGAGATCCCAGATTAAGGATCTGTCAACACAAACCTCCATTTATAACTAAGGTACCAATCACAGAATTATAATGGCACAGGTGGTGGCCATTCGGCCCACCATGCTTGCACCTCCGAATGAGCATTATAACTTAGCGCCATTCTCCAGCCTATTCCCCATACCCTTTACCAATTTATAATATACTGACAGCCATCTATGGAACAAAGGCATGCACAAAAAATATATAACTTAAAACCGCTTTGACAGTTCCAACAAGTAATTTTACCACATCAAATCAAATTGTAGTGATAAAATTTGACAAACTATAAATTTGAAATAATTTATGTAATCAGGTTGTACATATTGAATAATTCATTATCTGTGACTGCACTGTACAGATCTAATAATTCATAAGTCAAAAGTTTGTTTTCAGAAGAACAGTTGAGTGGTGACCTGATAGAGGTCTTTAAGAATATGAAAGGATTTGCTAAGTCAGACAGAGGAAAATGCTGAAAGCACTTCCATCTGAAGGATTTCGGACCTTCAATATAAAACTCAAGTGTTCGTTTTAAGGAAACTAAGGAGCTAGAAACCCAAGATTAGTTCCTAAAATGGAAGAATATAGTTACAAGTAGTGACACCACAGGATAAATCATAGAACTGTTGCTGTTTTGGAGCTAAATGAAGTTCATTTAGGAAGATGAAGTTAAAAGACAGTTGTTGAGATAAGCTTTTAAAGACTGGAAAATTGCTGCAAACATCAGGTGTTCCAAGTATCATAGAAACAGAAAAAAACAGAGAAAATAGGAGCAGGAGGAGGCCATTCAGCCCTTCAAGCCCACTCTGCCATTCATTATGATCTCGGCTGATCATCCAACTCAATAGCTTAATCCCACTTTCCCCCATATCCTTTGATCTCCTTTGCCTTAAGTGCTTCTTGAAACCATATACTGTTTTGGACTCAACAAATTCCACACGCTCACCACTCTCCAGGTGAAGAAATTTCTCCTCATCTCTGTCCTAAATGGTCTACCCCGTATCCTCAAACTGTGACCCCTGGTTCTGGACACACCCACCATCGGAAACATCCTTCCTGCATCAACCCTGTCCAATCCTGTTAGAATTTTATAAGTTTCTATGAGACCCCCTTATTCTTCTGAACTCTAGCATATATAATCCTAACCGATTCAATCTCTCCTCATAGGTCAGTCCTGCCATCCCAGGAATCAGTCTGGTAAACCTTCACTGCACTCCCTCTATAGCTAGAACATCCTTCCTCAGATAAGGAGACCAAAACTGCACACAATATTCCAGGTGTTGCCTCACCAAGGCCCTGTATAATTGCAGCAAGACATCCCTGCTCCTGTACTCAAATCCTCGCACAACGAAGGCCAGCAAACCATTTGCCCATCAACTTGTTTTAAACGAGAAAAAGGATAAAACAAGTTCTACCGAAGTCTATATTTGCATCAGCAAATACACTTTAAAAAAACTCAAGTTTTTAAGTTCAAAGGGACAGTTCACAAGATGGTCCAGACAACACCAGAGAAACAAAAACATTAGACCACTGAGTTGAGTTGTACTACTGACTTGAGATTGTATACATCTTTCTATAAACTGTTGTATTGTAATGTTAATAAAATTAATTGTAAAAAGTTTTAAGTCTTGGTATATCTTACCTCTGCCTACCCAAAATAGTAAAGAGAGATTTTTTTTAAAAACAGCACATTCTTCAGCCTTTTTGTAGGTTAACCAAACCAAGTAAACACAAGGCTTACGGAGGAGTTATGGGATTGTACTTTGGTGGTTTGCTGCTCAATTTGAAATCAATTGGTATATTTGAGGCGATTGTTGGTGCATATTAGGGACTAGCAACTACATTTTTGGGACACTGCTATTCAGCAGATCAATCTAGCCCCAACTCGGTTGCTAGCAGAAACAGTGTCTTCCCATCTTCTCAATCAATGCCCATCATTAGCATCACTGTTAAATCTTCCTTCATCTTTCTTTGCTCGAAAGAGAACAATCCCAGCTTCTCTAGTTTGTCAGCCTAGATATTTTTCTAGTTATAAATATGTTAACTTGTTTACCCTTGCACCATCATTCTGTGCATCCATTCTTCACCCTCTCACAGGTCACCCTCTATTGTGCCATTCACTATTACGATTAAAATTGTGAAGAAGTACTTGCATCTTTAGTTGTACATTTACACTGTTCACAAATATTTGACTTAGTCACTGTAATTCAGTGTTGTTGACATTTCCCTTGCATGGTACAAACATTCCAAATGTTGAATTATAAAACTACCAATATTCTGATCCATTATGAAAATACTACAGATCACATATAATTTAAAATATGTGCATTTGCTTAATCACCATTAATATTGCTTTGGATTTTGAAAGAAAGTATAGCAGTATCTGACAAAATTACAGCAAACGGTTGGCATAAAAAGACACTTGTTACTTCCACGAGTCTCAGTGTCACACCCCCCACCCGAGGAAACACACTAATGTGTTTGTAACTATCCATAAAGCATCAGATGCAAAAAGAAAGTCAAAAGCACTTCACGTAAAGGACAAAACAGCATATTTTTTAAGTAATGTGATAATGCAGAAATACCTGTTTTTTAAGAATGATTCCACTGCTAGTCACATATACATGCAATAGTTAAGGATAGAATCATGGAAAATAAATCAACCTGTGGCAAGGAATGAAACAAATTCCATGATCTGGCATCATTTGGCTAATAATTTCCAGTGATCAGGTACTATCAAATATCCTTCATAATATCGCATCAATTGGTTATAAATGGATGTCCCGTACCTTCTCGTAAACCTGCAGCTCCTTCTTCTTGGCCTGAAGATCCGACTTTAACTCACTTTTATCTGTACTGGGGTCACTTAGGCAGTACAACAAAACGTCAAGGCAAGCATCAAGCGGCCATTTCTCTGAGCAGTGGAGAACAAGCTTTGCCCGCAGAATTGCATTTCTTATACGAAACAGATATCTCCAACCTTCTTTCTCTGCCGATGCAACAGAAATTCATCAAATAACATCAATTAATGAGGTGATAATTAAACTAGTGATTCTTACAAAGGTGGACCACTTCACCCCCAGTATTTAAAAGGAAGTTAAGTAGATGGGTATAGACTATGATACGGTGGACTACATATGTTGTGTAAAAGGAGCATCTATAGGCCAAGTAGACTGTAAATTTATGCTTCATTTAAAATTTTTTTTTAAGAGTACCCAATTCATTTTCTTCCAATTAAGGGGCAATTTAACGTGGCCAATCCACCTACCCTGCACATCTTTGGGTTGTGGGGGCGAAACCCACGCAAACACAGGGAGAATGTGCAAACTCCATACGGACAGTGACCCAGAGCCGGGATCAAACCTGGGACATCAGCGCCGTGAGGCAGCAATGCTATCCACTGTGCCACTGTATTGCCCCTAATTTTATGCTTCATGTCCTTATTGTCAACCTGACATAGACGGACTGGATTACAGCATTGGGCAGCAGAGAGGCCAGCCAGCGCAGGAGATTACTTCCAATGCTTGGTTACAAGACGTGCAAATATACTAATCACACCCTGCAATGTTTCCAGTGGCAGGAGAACATTATTGCAGCAAGATAAGTTTACTCAGACAGTTTCTACTATAAATATGGGCAGAATTGATAGTGGAAAAACTGATACACTGACCTAAGAATCTGAATGCATTATTAGTTGATAGCCCATGTGGCTCAGTGGTTAGAACTGCTGCTTCACAGCACACCCGGGTTCAATTCCGACCTCGGGTGACTGTGTGGAGCCTGCACATTTTCCCCGTGCCTGCGTGGGATTCCTCCAGATGCTCCAGTCCAAAGATGTGCAGGTTAGGAGAACTGGCTATGCTAAATAGCGGATAGGTGGGGTTACGGAGATAGGGTGAGGGATTGTGCCTAGGTGGGGCGCTCTTTCTGAGGGTCTATGACTCTGTGACGTTACTTGGGTGTCAAAACCAAATGTGGCTAACTGAACCAGGGAAAGCAGACGTAGCACTTTGAATTCATATATTCTGTCTTTATTTTCATGTACTTCAATTACAAGTTCCTTTGTTCACATTTACAATGGAAAGTACCTACACAATCCTATAGCACTGTAATTAGATACTCTGCCAGTAGTGATGCAGAGCCTCCACTGGCAGGAGGGTGGAAGCACAGCAATAAGCAAGTGTAGGCAGTCTCGAAAATGTGAACAAAGGAATGAATGAACAATGGAAAATACTGACAGAAATGGGAATGCAGATATTAATATGTTTCCATACTAATGGATTATAAAGAAATTGTGTGCACTTTAGAATCATAGAATTGCTACAATGCAGAATGAGACCGTTCAGCCCATCGAGTCTGCACCAATCCTCTGAAAGAGCTCTCTACCCAGGTCCACTGCTTGCCCTATCCCTTGAGGCAGTGGCGCTAACCATAGTACCACCATTCAATGAGATCATTGCAGAGTCTGTGACCTGATTCCATGTACCCACCTTTGCCCCATATCCCTTAATACCCATGGTTGACAAAAACCTATTAATCTCAGATTTAAAATGAATCGATCAAGCATCGGTTGCCATTTATGGAAGAGAATCCCAACTTCCCGTAACTTTTGGTGTGCCACTGCCAGCCTGATATCACGCTCCGAAGCTGAGCCCCCCCCCCCCCCCCCCCCCCCCCCAAACCAACACTGCAACACTCTCAGTACTGACCCTCTGACACTGCAGCACTCCCTCAGTACTGACCCTCCGGCACTGCAGCACTCCCTCAGTACTGACCCTCCGGCACTGCAGCATTCCCTCAGTACTGACCCTCCGACATTGCAGCACTCTCTCAGTACTGACCCTCCGACACTGCAGCATTCCGTCAGTACTGACCCTCCGATACTGCAGCACTCCCTCAGTACTGACCCTCCGGCACTGCAGCACTCGCTCAGTACTGACCCTCGGACACTGCAGCACTCCCTCAGTACTAAACCTCCGATACTGCAGCACTCCCTCAGTACTGACCCTCCGACACTGCAGCACTCCCTCAGTACTGACCCTCCGATACTGCAGCACTCCCTCAGTACTGAACCTCCAATACTGCAGCACTCCCTCATTACTGACCCTCCGAGAGTGCGGTTTATGGGGCACTAATTATCATAGAATTTACAGAGCAGAGGGAGGTCATTGGGCCCATCGAGTCTGCACCGGTTCCTGGAAAGAGCACCCTACCCAAGGTCAACACCTCCACCCTATGCCCATAACCCAGTAACCCCACCCAACACTAAGGGCAATTTTGGATACGAAGGGCAATTTATCATGGCCAATCCACCTAATCTGCACATCTTTGGACTGTGGGAGGAAACTGGAGCACCCGGAGGAAACCCACGCACACATGGGGAGGATGTACAGACTCCGCACAGACAGTGACCCAAGCCGGAATCGAACCTGGGACCCTGGAGCTGTGAAGCAATTGTGCTATCCACAATGCTACCGTGCTGCCCTAATTAAAATTGCTTATTGTCACAAGTAGACTTCAAATGAAGTTACTGTGAAAAGCCCCTAGTCGCCACATTCCGGCGCCTGTTCGGGGAGGCTGGTACGGGAATTGAACCCATGCTGCTGGCCTGCCTTGGTCTGCTTTCAAAGTCAGCTATTTAGCCCTGTGCTAAACCAGCCCCTTGTTAATTATAAAGTAATGAGGAACAATTAAAATGTTACTAATGTCATGACAGGACTCGACAGAGTAGATAGGGAGAAACTATTCCCACTCGTAAAAGGATCAAGAACAAGACAGTGCAGATTCAAATTGATTTGCAAAAGAAAAAAAAACGTGGTCTGAGAAAATAACTTTTTCACACCACGAGTGTTTCGGATCTGGAATGCGTGCGAGTGTGGTGGAGACAGGTTCAATCAAGGCATTCAAGAGGGCATGAGATGATTATTTGAATAGAAGCAATGTGCAGGAGTGTGGCGAAAAGGAAGGGGAATGGCACTAAGTCACGATTCTTGTTTGGAGAGACATGTGCCAAATGGCATCCTCCTGCCTGTAACAATTCTGTGATTCTCCAATTTTCAGGCTATGTCCTGACAACAATGTGGGAAAAGTGGCGTTTTACGACCGAACATTTGGCGCAAAACGGCCACCAATCCTCAGTTTGGTGGGGGGCTAGCAGGCAGCGTAGAGCAGGCAGGGTAGAGCACCCAGCTCTAGCTGCCGATACAGCTGGAGAATTGCCGGGTCCATGGATGCGCATGCGCACGGCGGCAGCCGGCCGAGCATACACCCGGCCTGCCAAATAGTGCCCCCCCCCTTTGGCCGGCTCCTGACCCCCAACCACCCCCCCCCCACAATAATGCCCCCAGCCCCTGCCAAAGTCCCCCTCTGCCCGTGGATTGGCTCTCTCCCGACTGTGTCCGCAGCCGCAGCCCCACGCCGGGTTCCCGACAAGTAATAGCATGAGAGACCCACGGCGTCGGGAACTTGGCCTGTCAGGGATGGAGCATCAGGGGGAGGGCCTCAGGTCGTCGATATGGCGTGCAGCATATTCGTAGAGTATGCCGCTTTCGAGGGGGCGGAGCATCACGAAAGCGGCGCCCCTAATTTTGGTGTGAACGTTGATTCTCCGGCTGATCGCCGAACGCAATTTCGCCATTGGCAACTAGAGAATCCCGCCCCTGGACTTTCCATTTTATCAGGGGATTGCTCGATGTTTTATATATAATAAAAGGGGAAGAGAGCATCAATGATCGTCATACTCAACAGTGCAGAAAAAACTCAATGTGGAGATCAGCAGAGGACTGAGTTTAAAAAAAAAAAAATTTATGGTGCTGTAACAAGGATGCCCTTGAAAGGAGAAATCATTTTAGAAAAAGTACTCAGTAGATCAATATTGACAAAATGAGGAAAACACCAATCGCATTAATTTCCATATTTTAGACATCTGCTCTCCTGGAAACTATTCTACCCTTCACAGGTAGATGTTTACATTTTAAATTGGACTTAATTGCATAGTGGATCTATTGATTCACGGTCATCTGTGAACAGATTGTAGCCTTACCTTCCACCACAGCACAGCTAAGCAGGATATCTTTCAGTTTCTCAAACTCTTCATTCTCACCACCATACAAATCAAGAATTTTCAATGCTCCGAGCCAGTGAGCATCACACAGGACTTGTCGGAAAGTTTCTACGAGCGTGCTTACAGCTATCGCAGAATGAAGGCCCGATAGCAAAAGGGTAGTGCATGGATTACCACACAAAGAGTTTGCAAGACTGGCAGCTTCTCCATGAGTTCCGGGAAGAGGTTCGGCCATTGTGGAAAGAAAGCGCTCGAGGATTGGAAATTCCCTCATTAACTGCTCACACTCCTTGGGGATCGGTTCCATGTCAAGGGGTGCCTCTGTGCGACCACTCCAACGCTCCTTCCATGACAGACTGTGCTTCAGTGCCCTTTGACCCTGTGTAGCTGTTAGACAGACAAGAACTGCGAGCAACTTTGAACGAGACTTGATGAAATTCAGGGCAGAAGGAATGAGAGAATACGGTCCCAGAGAAGAATCTGTGGATTCATCTTTTAGGTTTTCTTCTGCCAGATGGAATGAGCTTGGGAAGACGATTCCCAAATCAGGCAGGCAGTGTTTTGTGTGCTCTTCAATCAGCTCAGTCACTTCACTGAGAAACATTGCACCGTGACTGAATTTCTGGGTGTTCCACAGAGGAAGGCGCTCACAGCAGCAGTTAACAATAATTTGCTGTATACTCAGGTTCAATTCTTCCTTGTGCAGTAGCACAAACATCCTAAGGAAGGGAATATATTTCAGAAAACCAAAAGCAAAATCAGTGCACTCAATAATGCCAATAAATTGCTGTTTTAGAAACATTTCTCATACAGAATGGCTACCATACTGCCAACAATAAAATCTTAAAAACACAGAATTCAGCAAGAGACGTACTTTAAGGTGCTCAACGGTGTGATAACATTTGATAACATTTCTTAAATGTTATATCTTTAAAAATTTGGATGTCCTCAGTTGCTCAGGAGTTAGTAAGAATGATTTAAGCTAAGTCCAGAATATACAAGCTCATTTTCAGTAGTCACTAGATTTTCAGCACTTTGCTCACTTGGTTGTATATGTTGAAAAGAGAGACACCGTGCCAAAACTTTGCATCTCGCACTCATCAGGACAATGAATGCCAAATTTCAAACAATCCAAACAATTTGTATCACAGGAGAAAGGGTTCTGATTGGTTGGCAAGTTAACTCCAAATGGCAACAGCATTGCTGCGGAGAAAGCAACAGGGAACTATAGGATCACAAACGCTCAGGTAATTTATTTATTTACTTTTTAAAATAAATTTAGAGCTCCCAATTATTTGTTTTCCAATTAAGGGACAATTTAGCGTGGCCAATCCACCTACTCCGCACATCTTTGGGTTGTGGAGGTGAAACCCACACAGACATGGGGAGAAGGTGCAAACTCCATACAGACAGTGACCAGGGGCCGGGATCAAACCCAGGTTCTCAGCGCTGTAGGCAGCAGTGCTAACCATTGCGCCACATAGGTGACATTGTGACACAGTGGTTAGCACTGCAGCCTCACAGCGCCGAGGACCCGGGTTTGATCCCAGGTCACTGTCCATGTGGAGTTTGCACATTCTCCCCTGTCTGCATCAGTCTCATCCCCACAACTCAAAGGTGTGCAGGGTAGATGAATTGGCCACGCTAAATTGCTCGTTAATTGGAAAAAAAAGAATTGGACACTTTAAATTAAAAAAATACAAGGCTTGGCCATATTCCTTTTTGATTAGGCAACAGTTGCTGAACAATCCCGAATGCGCTTTTGGCTATACTAACAACCAATCTAGAATAAACAGTTGCTCTCGTTAGAATTTCTACTTATTAAAAGCAACATACATTCAAATTCAGGACCCGTTCTCTGCAAACAAAAATATGTTCAAGCCTTGCACCTTTTTTGAATACAGAGTTTCAGAGCAGCTTCTTGTGTTCAATTCACTAGATATCTTTAGCACTGTATATGGACCAAATACAGCGCTGAAATACAATTCTTAGAAAACCTCACAGCTATTTCTTTGAGAGGTTCTGTCTACAGACACACACAATATTAAATATAATAACCAAAAATCATCCTCCACTTAAAATAGTAACGGAAACAATCAATTAGTGTTCAGTTTTGGACATGTTTCTTTCAATTCTGAAAATAGATTGAAAGTTACTTAAGGATGAGAAAGACCAATAAACCATGGCCCATCCAGCTGTAAAGAAGCAGCTAACAAATATATTTTTAAGTAACTCAGGGTTTCTAACTACTTGAACACATCTGGAAATGCATTTTACAATGTTTACTACAACTGATTTTGCCTTTCACTAATTTGAATGTGACTTCCAACAAGACTGACATGTTTTCCTCTGAAGTCGGGAATCCAGTATCCCTTTCTTTTCTATTTATCATCTTATAAACCTCTAAAAAGACATAACTTGGATTTCAGAGGTTGAAGAGCTTATGTTTCTCAATCTTTCAGATACAATAAAACACTCAAAAACATATCCTGTGCTAAAATGTACTCGTTACTGTCAAAGGATCAATAAACTTACATTTATGTAGTGCCTATCATAACATTTCAAGAACTTTGCAGTCAAAGATTTTAATGTTATTAATATTGGGTGTGGTATACCGGCGGAGCTGTGTTCTTGCTCAGGCGCAACGCAGCCAGTAGAACACAGGATAGGTCTCCCGCGGGCTTCCCGGCAGCCTTTATGCCTCGTGGGGTACACCCGTCACTCAAGACTTCGAAAATCAGAATCCCGCCCAATGGAGGCGTGGCCAAATGGTGCACACCTAAATAGGTTTTAAACCTACTTAGGCAAGTTAACAGGGATCTACCAGCCGCCCCAGCAAAGCTGCAACAGGGCAACGTTTAGTACTGGTCCATACAAACATGGACCAGGCGGAACAGCACCCAGAGGGTTTCCCAGTCCATTGGAGGCCCCTGGGTGGCCAGGGATAGTGCAGGGTAGCCCCCCGGTCCTCCCCCTTGAACGCAGACACCTTGGCACCGCCTGGCTGGCAACTTTGCACTGCCAGGGTGCTAGGGCGGCAGTGCAAGGGTGCCAGGGTGGCACTGCCAAGTGTCAGGGCTCCGAGGGGGGCCATGCCCATGAAAGGTGGGTGGGGGGGGGGGGGTGTTGAAGGGTGGGGGTGCAGAGCAGGTAAGTAGGGGCCTCTGGGAGGTTGGGGGGGCGACGGGTGGGGGTCCTTGTGGGGCTTGCAAGGAGTCATGGGGGAACCAGAAGAGGGGAGCCCACGGACCCCACAGCAGGGTGTCCTCACTTGGGGGTGGGAGGAGATGCCCATGAGTGTGAGGGATGACATTGCCCATGGGTTGGGGGGTGTTGAAGGGTGGGGGTGCAGAGCAGGTAAGTAGGGGCCTCTGGGAGGTTGGGGGGGCGACGGGTGGGGGTCCTTGTGGGGCTTGCAAGGAGTCATGGGGGAACCAGAAGAGGGGGGCCCACGGACCCCACAGCAGGGTGTCCTCACTTGGGGGTGGGAGGAGATGCCCATGAGTGTGAGGGATGACATTGCCCATGGGTTGGGGGGTGTTGAAGGGTGGGGGTGCAGAGCAGGTAAGTAGGGGCCTCTGGGAGGTTGGGGGGGGCGACGGGTGGGGGTCCTTGTGGGGCTTGCAAGGAGTCATGGGGGAACCAGAAGAGGGGGGCCCACGGACCCCACAGCAGGGTGTCCTCACTTGGGGGTGGGAGGAGATGCCCATGAGTGTGAGGGATGACATTGCCCATGGGTTGGGGGGGTATCCACATGCTCAGAGAGATCAGGGAGCACTTTCAAAATGGCAGCCCCAACTCAGAGTTCAGCTCGCCAGTGCTGCCAAAAATTCTAAGTGTGGGCTAAACCGGAGCGAAACTCCCCAGGGCCGATAAGTGATTAAGTGTTGTTTGATAGGGGTGAGAACTCACCGGCAGAGCCGATGGGAAACTCCCTGCAAAACCCATCACAAATGAACTTTGAACTTAAGAAATGTTTCCATTAAATTCCACCCATTATTATTCCACTTCAAAGCAGATTTTTACCTAAATGACATACATACAGAATGCAACAGTAATCCACATTTGAACGGCAGAACTGTCAAGCTGAACTCTGGCATTCATCATTGCAAGCGAAATGGTAAAATTTGGACAGCTGTTGAATTTTTGTTTTAAATGTTTTTATTCTCCATTTTCACATTTTCCTTCAAAATTTACACCCCACCCACAGACAGTAAACGGTAGCAAATACAAAATCAATCCCCTCAACAATAACAACGATCCCATCCTCCCACCACCCCAAACAACGGCCCACCTGTCAATATATTCATCCAATAAAACAAACCCTCTCACGGTGGAAACAAAAAACAGAGAAAAAGAAAAAGGAGTCCGGGACCGCCCATGGTCACCATAGAGTCCATTCCTCTCTCTTCTTTCTCCCCCCCCCCCCCTCCCCCCCCTCCCCCACCCCCACACTCAACGCCATCCAATCTCTGAAAGAGTACCGTATATGATACCCAAGAGTTTTAAACAGCACCCCCCCCCCCCCCCCCCCCCCAACTCCTCCTGTCCACTGCCTCTTGTAAAACTCCTCCCCCCAACCTCGGTTCCTTCCCCCCAACTTTCCACCCCGGCTAGACCACTCGGACCCTGTCCTGCCAGGCTCCGATGGCCGCAGCCCCTCCCCCCACGTCACTCCCGTTCACTGACCAGCTTAAACCGTCCAGCGTGGAGGCCCCCGCCTGGGTCCCTTTCCCCCTTGCCCGGCCCTAGGAAAGCTCAGAAATCCCATTTTAGCACACAAACCCCGCATATCCACCTACACCCCAAAGAGCCCTCACTTTGAGTGGAAGTGCAATCATTTCCCTTATCCAAATATATACAACATTGGCTCCTTTAGCCCATACATCCGCACGCAGTGAAACAAAAAAAGAAGAAAATACAGTCATAAGGTTACATCGGCACATGGCCATTTCTCAATTTCTCGGTTCTGCCACAGTCCTTCTGCCTTCGCAAACTCCTCCGCTGCTTCCGCTGTTCCAAAATAAAAGTCCTTGCGCTTGTAAGTCACCCTCAGCTTCGCTGGATATACAATGCCGCACTGCACCTTGCTAATGTACAGTGCCCTCTTCACCCGGTTGAAAGCAGCCGGCCTCCTCGCCAGCTCCACCGTAAAGTCCTGGTATACACGTTTACCAACTCCAGCCCACTGCACCACCCGCTTCTGCTTGGCCCAGCACAGGACCTTCTCCTTCACACTGTACCTACGGAAGCACAGAGTCACTACTCTTGGCGGCTCACTCGCCTTTGGTACAGGCCTCCACGACCAATGAGCCCGCTCCAGTTCATATCGGGAGGGATCCTCCCCCTCCCACAATAGTTTCGGCAGCATCGCGGCAAGGTACTCAGTCGGCCTCGGCCCTTCAACTCCTTCGGGCAGCCCCACAATCCTCAAATTCTGTCGCCTGGATCTGTTTTCCAGGTCTTCCATTTTTCCTCGCAGATCCTTGTTAATCTCCATCACCTTCTGCATCTCCTTCCCCATCAAGGCAAGTTGATCACCGTGCTGCAATAATGTCTCCTGCACTTCCTTCAGCACCTCCCCTTGCTGCCGCACCTCCGCCACTGCGCTCGCCACCGCCGTCGTCACCGGGGAAATTGCCTCCTCCACCAGCACACTCAAAACCTCCCTCATCTCCTTCCTCATTGTCTCCATGTATTTTGTAAACTGCCTTTCGAATTCCTCAGCCATCACCTTAGTTATTTCTTCAGCCGTAAGCAATGCAGCCTCCCCTGGTGCTCCAGCCTCCATTTTCCTTGACCTTTCCACTCCCCAACGGACCTTCAGCTGTTTTTTACGGCCGTTTTTTTGCTCACCCTCGACATTTTCCTTTACTGTGCCTCCTCTGTGCCTTCTCCCTGCTTTTGCCGCCTCCATGGACCCTGGGACCGGGCTTAAAGCCCCGAAAATGCCATTCCCGAACGGGAGCCCTCCATTGCGCGGCTGCCTCCCGCCCGCCGTCCAGCTGTTGATTTTTAATGGCTCTTCAAATTTTCCCATCTTGCCCACGATGATGCACACAAAAACTAGGGCCAGAAAATCGCGCTCGTTATTTACAACACAATATATGTCAACCAATTGACCAACAGGAGCTTCTGTCTCCAAAAAAGGAGAGAGAAACATCAAAGAATCATCCTGGTTATTTGTGCACCTTTACGCAATGAGATTAGGGGCCTAGGAGCAGGGTATTTTACCCAAGAGTTCAGTTTAAGGCACTGAAAGGATCTATTAACTTTGGAAGGAATGCAGCCCAGAATGATAGCACAACTAAAATGATTAGGACAGGTTACGATGAGCCCTTGAGCAGAGAAGCTTAACTGGGGTGTTTACGATTAAAGGATTCAATACAATGGATCAACAGAAATTACTTTGTCTGATGGGGGAGTCCAGACATAAGGTCAGTACCATAAAATTGGCAGTTCAGGGGTGATGTCAGAAAGCACTTCATCACTCAGGGTGTGGACATCTGGGATTCTTACACCCCGAACACTGTGGCGGTTAGGCCAATTCTAAATTTCAAAACTGAGATTGACAGATTTCCGTTCAGAGTATGAACCAAGGAAGGGAAACAGAACTAAGATACAGATCTAACCAATGGCAGAACAGGCTCAAGGATCTGAAAAGCGTTCTCATGCTCCTGTATATGGTTTGGACAGACCAATAGATGGTAAATAAGGCGACAATAAACATCATACAAAAATCAGACAGTTGTTGCTTTTTGCATTAAATATCAGAACAATCACTCTTACCGGTCAGGTGATGTTGGTTTCTCAAAAAGCAGATGCGCAAGTAGTTGCGATGGGGTCTTTTGCAGAACTATGAAGGGATTTCCTACTTTTACCTCTGCAAATTGATCTAAGATGAAGAAAAGATAATTAGACTTGGCAATATTGCACAAAACTAATACTACGTCAGCTTCATGGTCCTACACTTAGCAACACCTATTTACTGAAAGGTTTCTTCTGCACGATGTCATACTGTTCCCGTCTCCTTTCGTCCTAACCTTCTGAAAATATGTAATTCTTTGCATTCGATTCTTTTTCAAAAGCACTGGACAATCAGTTACTGATTTATTTTAGAAATAAGCAACAATGTCACTGCAATTTTAAATCAACTTGATATGGGCCTTCTCGGGGTACAAACTAAATCTAGACAAGAGTGAGTATTTTGTGGTGTCTCGGCTGGGGGTGCGGGCAGGGGTGGGGCTGCCATTCCGTAGAGCAGGGTCTCACTTTAGGTACCTGGGGGTGCAGGTTGCCCGGGAGTTTGGGGGAGGGGGGGTTAGAAAAGTGCTGCTACAGAGGGGAAGGCAGGCAGAGGGTTTGGGTCTTCCGGACCTGATGTATTACTACTCGGCGGCGAATGTGGAGAAGGTGCGGGGCTGGGTCAGAGGGGTTGATTCCCAGCGGGTCAGAATGGAGGAGAGTTTGTGCAGGGGGTCAGGATTGAAAGCACTAGCAACAGTGCCGCTCCAGATAGCCCTGGGGAAGTACTCAGAGAGTCCGGTAATAATAGCTTCATTGAGAATTTGGAGGCAGTTTTGCCAACACTTCAGGTTGGGGGCAGTGTCAAGGGAAATGCCGATTCGGGGGAACCACAGATTTGAGCCAGGGAAGTGGGATGGAAATTTTCAGAAATGGGTGGAGAAAGGGATTAAGACACTAAAAGATTTGTTTCTTAGGGGTCGGTTTGCAGGATTGAAGGAGCTGGAAATGAATTATGGGCTGGAGCAGGGGGAAATGTTTTGATGTATGCATGTTCGAGATTTTGCCAGAAAGGACAAACAGAGCTTCCCGGTAGAGCCGGCCTCCACATTGCTAGAGGAGGTGCTGACGACAGGGGGACTAGAGAAGGGGGTTGTGGGGGCGGTTTACAGAGCTATTTTGGAAGAGGAGAAGGCACCACTGGAAGGGATCAAAGCAAAGTGGGAGGAAGAGTTGGGAGAGGATATGGAGGAGGGGTTCTGGTGTGAGGTGCTCCGGAGAGTGAATGCCTCCACCTTGTGCGAGAGGTTGGGGCTGATACAGCTGAAGGTGGTATACAGAGCACACCTCACGAGGGTGAGGATGAGCCGATTCTTTAAAGGAGTAGAAAATGTGTATGAACGTTGTGGGGCGGGGGGAGGGGGGCTAATCACATTCATATGTTTTGGTCCTGTCCAAAGCTAGAGGATTAGTGGAAGGAGGTTTTTAGGGTAATTTCTAAAATGGTGCAAGTGAAAATGGACCCAGGCCATATTCGGGATGTCGGACCAGCCAGGGTTGCAAACGGATGCGGAGGCAGATGTTGTAGATTTTGCCTCGTTGATCGCCCGAAGGCGGATTCTGATAGGTTGGAGAGCAACCTCTCCACCCTGTGCCCTGGCGGGCGAGGGGACTTGTTGGAATTCTTGACTCTTGAGAAGGTTAAGTTTGAACTGAGGGGAAGGATAGAGGGGTTCTACAATCCAAGCACTTTCAAGAACTGGATAACATCGAACATTAGTTGGGGGGGGGGGGGGAGTACTATGTGCGTCAATGGCGACTATGGGTGATTCCTGATTCCTTTTTGTCATTTGTTTATGTGAACATGCGGGCTAATGTTTGGTGGGAGGATAGGATTGTTGTTATTAACATGGGGATTGACATATTTGTTATTGTTGGTGGGTGTAAATTTGGGAGAAAATGTGAAAAAGGAGAATAAAAATATTTTTTTAAAAACCTGTTATGGGCCTTACCCATATCTCGGTTCATACTGCGATAAAGCACTGCTGCAAACGTGTTAATGTAGTCAAACACACTGCGCACATAGACTGCTCTTGTCAAGTTTTCTATATCGTGGACCTGCTGGTCTAGATTCTTCAGCAACTGCTTCATCTGGTTCTGGGTGGTATGCCCTTCTGGATCCTGAGATCGAGGGCTTGTTTGTTCCAAGAAGTTGAGTATGTTTCCTTTTGCTTCTGAAACAGTAAAATGGTAAAATTAGGTTATTTTAATCCACAAAAGTATTAATCATGGCATATATTGTGCAGGGTTCTTTATTTTCCAGAGTGCATGGGAAACTCCTCCATCCAGTGTTCAATTTCTGCAAAGGAAGCTACTCTTTAAAAAAAAAAGGCATTAAAATATAACACTGCATCACCACTGGACAAACCATTCCACAATTGGGAAATATTAATGATTTTATTCTGTTAGCTACAGTTGTTAATTGAAATGGGACTGGTTTAGCACAGGGCCTAATCGCTGGTTTTGAAAGCAGACCAAGGCAGGCCAGCAGCACGGTTTGATTCCCGTACCAGCCTCCCCAAACAGGCGCCGGAATGTGGCAACTAGTGGCTTTTCACAGTATCTTCATTTGAAGCCTACTTGTGACAATAAGCGATTTTCATTTCATTTCCAGGCTTGTATGATATGAATTGGAGTTAATAGTAGCGTACATTAAAAATAGGTCTTAGAAAAATCAAAACTATTTCTACAAAAACTACAAATTATTAATCTCAATTCTAAAATGTCCCACAGGTCTCTCAGCTCATTGATTTTGAAAAGTTTATGGATATTGTCAGAGCCCTACCATATGCTTCAACTGAGCAATGATGGAAGCTACAAGATGATGCACCTCTTACGGAATGGATGAGAAATTAAAAATCTGTGTATCCATTAAACAGTCCCCTGGACTTCCGGTGGCGGCATGGCAACAGCAAGATTAAAAACTTTCAGGGTTTACTTGCTTCTAATGATTACCAATTTTGATTACCTCAACCTATGAAAATATATAGTAGATTTGACAGGACAGATTACGGGTGCCATCTAACGAAAGAAATCAGTCTGTTCTGGGTGGGATTAGCGGAGTTATTCTTGCCGCAATTCTGTTGCCATTTTGGGCACCAGCAGGGAAAGGCCCCCCCCCCCCGGCCCCCCTCTCGCCTCCCCCGGCCCCCCTCTCTCCCCCCCCCCCCCCATTTTTAAGTGGCACACCAATCTCTCAACCCCCTGACTCACCCCCCCTATAAGGGGGTCCTCAGGCCGCACCCCCACCTCTCACACGGGCAGGGAACCCCCCCGTCCCCCCCCCCAACCGGCCTACCCGGACCCGGGGGCCTCTGATTGCCTGGGAGACCTCCACCCACCCCGCCCCCGTTTGTGGGGTCCACTGTTAAATGGCGTCCTTGGCAAGGCTGATAGATGCCAGGTGGCCATTTGATCCGGCGTCAGCAGAATTTCTAAACTCACTTAACTCTGCGAGACTGGGTCCCACCACCTCGTGCAATCTGGTTAGATCATGTGAGGCACAACAACTGTTGGGAATCTCGGGAGAAGCCTCTCCCAGGATTTACCGTCCGCGTCCCGCCCCCACTTCCGGCAGGACGTGGCCGGTAAATTGTGCCCTACATCTTCGATGTGCCCCGTCTTAACCATCTACTGCTAAAGCATGCTACAAATGCTAACATTTACCATTTGAATAGCTGGCAACTGTGAATTTATGCAAATTAATGAGATAGATAACAGAGAGCATAATTCCATCAGACTGCTTTTCGAAACAAAAATGTGGGAATTAAATGTGGTGTCCGTTTGCAAAAGGACAGTCTGTTTCACACGTCTTGCTAGCATGCACATCATGATTGTTGGGAAACCCCTCCGAATTGCAGAACACACATAAGAATGAGAGACGGATTCTATTTCTGATACTGACCAGGAGATCGTATTGCTGTTTGAAGTTTCTTTGTAATCTGTTCCAAGCTCTCTGATAAGCTGAGATGAAAAGTGACACAGTCCTCGGAAAGTGCAGGATAACATGTTAGTAGGAGCTCTGTCACACTGCAGTTGAGGTGGCCAGCAACTTTATCCTCAGCAGGCTCTGCCAAAAAATGAAAAAGATAAGCTGCTATAGGACCATCTTTGAATGACATGCAATCTTCACCAACCATCGGAATATTCCCCAGCTGGACAGGTTCTGAAGAAACCATTTGCTGAGCTTGCATATGAAGGGTGGGAGGGGGGGGGGGTGGGTCACTCTGGTGTTGGAGTTAGGAGATTCTGATTCTGTATTGTAGAAAACCACTGCACCCATCAATTTTCACTAGCCAAAGATTCATCTATTCCTCTCCTCATCAAATGCTTGGGACACTGTCTGTAGTGGGTTAGATTATCTACCGATCTGCTAATTTATTCAATTTCGGTTTCTTTTTCGAGAAGACTATGGTGTCACCATCAGATAATGAACCTTCATAAAACTGTACAAGTTTCCCTTTTCAGAACAAGCAGACAAAAAGGACTAAGAAAAGCTGTGCTCGTGAGGGGAAAAGCTAACACCAGCAACCAACTTTATACCCCCTACAATTTCAGGTAAAACAAGGAAAAAATAGCAGGTATCAAGTGAGTTAAGGCAAAAATTGAAATGTAATACTACCGAGTTCTTTACTCATATAATGGGGCAGCACGGTAGTACAAGTGGATAGCACTGTGGCTTCACAGCACCAGGGTCCCAGGTTCAATTCCCCGCTGGGTCACTGTCTGTGTGGAATCTGCATGTTCTCTGCACGTTAGGTGGATTGGTCATGATAAATTGCCCTTAGTGACCAAAAAGCTTAGGAGGGGTTATTGGGTTTCGGGGATAGGGTGGAAGTGAGCGCTTAAGTGGGTTGGTGTAGACTCGATGGGCCGAATGGTCTCCTTCTGCACTGTATATTCTATGTTCTACATTAGAAGATGGAAAATGGAAGTGGTTATAACTTCAATATTTTTATCCTATGTGTTCCTTTTGTTTAGTCATGCGAAGATTCTACTTCAAATTTGTCTAAATACAGCTGTTCAACTAACTTTGAAACCCACCTAACTCACAAAGCTTTGGTGCAGCGTTAACGTAAGCCTACTTGTGATACTAACAAGGATTATTTTTTAAAACTCAAATTTCCTGATAAACTTTGTTCGAGCCCAATTATTCAGTACATAAACACCCGTTTTTATTTCAACCCATTTGTTTAGAGTACCCAATTCATTTTTTCCAATTAAGGGGCAATTTAGTGTGGCCAATCCACCTAGCCTGCACATCTTTGGGTTGTGGGGGCGAAACCCACGCAAACACGGGGAGAATGTGCAAACTCCATACAGACAGTGACCCAGATCGAACCTGGGACCTTGGCGTCGTAAGGCAGCAAGGCTAACCCACTGCGCGGCCCTCCATGTGTTTAAAACAGCATACTACCCACATTTGGAAGCATTTGTCAAATTTGAATACTGCAGCTAAAATTAGTACATCTGCATGTTAATCTTTATGCAACTACATTGTCTCCAAGTGACAAGCTGGCCAAACCTCAGGGTCGCAAGATGCTTCCACTGTTCTAGTTCCAGAAATTTACAGTAAAGTACAATGCAGTTCTCCAGTAACTCATTTGTTAAATATACTGAGCCACAAAAACTAGAATTATCTTGGTTTGCTCAGAACTAGTCAACTTAGGTTTTGGGGAAGCTGTATGTCGTGCATCTCTGGATAAGGGAGAAAGGGATTCCCACTCTTGATTGCTATCCAGCAACACCTACTGGAATGGTGCAAATATTGAAGATGCCCTCAGGCTTGGTTCCACCGTTCCCACGGCTTAAATAATCATTCAAATGCACAGTCAAGGCTCATTCTTCAAGATGGTCACTTGGGTCAGGTGGTGTACGGCAAATGTAGTCTGTTGAACCATGACCTGGTAAGAGTTAATGTTGGAGAGAGGAAAGGGAGAAGGAAAAAAAGTTATAACCCATTTCCATAACCTTAGAAGCAAGGAAGGTTACCGTACTGGCTTTGGTTGGTCCATGTGAACTATGGGAATAGTTCAGGATCTTGCTCATCCGTTGAAGGATTGTAGAAAAACCTTGAATTCCATCAGGGTGACGACAAACAGATTCAAGCTTTCTGCCTGTAAGACATACAATGTATAGTTGCATCAATGGATTGGACAGGTATTTACTGATTTTTTTTTTTAATGGTGCACGTTAGTAGGAGCTCTGTCACACTGCAGTAGACATTTGCATTTGTCAAGGTGATTTTTTTTTTTTTAAAAGGTTAAAACTGAACTCAATGTATACTTTAAACAATTACATTCACTTCTATACATCGTGATTCAAAATGCTGCAGGGTAGCCTAATAAAATGCAGATCCCTTCTGACTTGAGGTGAGGACTGCTTTAAAAACAACTATTGCATGGTGAGGTTCAATCTCAAAACACAAAGTTTGACATACTGCCTGATAAAACTTAAGTACTTCCTTCAACCAATAGCAACATTATTCCGTCACTTTCACAAAACCAAATTTATTCACAAGCTCGTCAAAACATACTGGATTTTTTACATAGAATTTTGGCATTTATTGCTGAAGGGGAATAGATTATAAGAGTAGGGAGGTGTTGCTGCAACTGTAAATGGCATTAGTGAGACTGCACCTGTAGTATTGTGTATAGTTTTGGCCCCTTTACTCGAGGAGGGATGTAGCTGCATTGGAGGCAGTTCAAAGCAGGTTCACTGGATTCCAGAAGTGAGGGGTGTGTCTTATGAAGTGGGACTGAATAGTTTAGGCTTATATTTTCTCCAGTTTAGAAGGCTGAGAAGAGATTTAAATGAGTTATACATGATAAACGGGATTGACAAGTAAATGTAGAAAGGATGTTTCCTCTTGTAGGGCAATCTGGAATGAGAGGCCATAGTTTTAGGATAAAGGGTAGCAGATTTAAAACAGATTTGAGGAGAAATTACTTCTCTCAAAGGGTCGTGATATGTGGAATCACTACTTCAAGAGTGCAGTGGATGCTGAAGCACTGAGTAAATTTAAGGAGATAGACAGGTTTTTAATTAGTAATGGGTTGAAGGATCATGGAGAACAGGCAGGAAAGTGGAGTTGAGGCCGAGGTGAGATCAGCCATGATCGTATTAAATGGCGGAGTGAGCTTGAGAAGCTGAATTGTCCACTCTTGCTCCCAGTTCTCATGTTCTTATACATGACTGGTTTAAACTTTCCTTCGCAATGCATTTGTGAAGCATTGTTTCAATTCAAGAAACTATTTCTCCTACCTTTGGCCTCAAAAGTAGCCGTCAGTCTCCTTTCTGCAGTCTCCAGGAGTTGTTTACAAGTTTTCCACAATTGGCACTGGGTACATGCAAGGTCAAAGACAGCCATGGAGGGACCATTGAGATCCTCCAGGATCTCATGGAAAGGATTGGTTGGTTCAATTTGTACTTTACTCTTCCAGAAGTCCTCCAGCAATGCTGAGTTGGCAACCTCAGATGAATTAATCAGCTTCTCAACGACATCAGAAATGGAATAAAACACCATACCTATATAGGGAGAAGGTATTAGGATGAACATTACTGTTGGCCAAACTTCATGTCAACCAACATTGTAATATATGTGGCGGGTTGACTCAACTAGCAAACTGAGAAAGGATACTTCCCAAGAAAGGAAAGAATATTTTCTCAGATTTTGCAAAGAAAACTAAAACCTTTTGAAATATTTTTGTAAAATTAAATTAAATCAATGAGTTATTCAAAGTGTTAATAGCTCAGGTGTTCAAAATCATATTCCTCAAAGAACCTGATAGCTACCTGCTGCTGCAGCATCGCCAATTGCTTGAAGGGTGAATTTCCCAATACTTAATTTGCCTCTTGTGTTGTCGACACCTTTGTTCTCCATTTTCTGTTCTACTTTGGCAAGTTCATTGATTACCTGTTCGTATCGTTCCATAAAGATCAGTTCACCATAGCAGTAAGAAGACTGCAACTCAAACATCAACACCACCTGCCGAGAGAGAAAAATACAATTCAGTTAATCACGACCTTAGTCACTTTCTACTAAACAGTGAAATGTGACACCTATGGTACAACATTCACAGCTATAAACTAGAGAGAAATCAGTTAAATTAAAACCCAGCAACCTATTGCATTGTGCTGCTAGTAATGTTATAGTAAATTCATTATGAACTCCATTTTGTTAAAACTTTTTTTTGACACAAGTCAATCCGTAGTATTTTACAGGGGGTGAAGACCAACATCATTTAAATCACGTATTCGGATGGTTCCCAATGCAGGGCAATTTCCCATCTGAAGTTTGCACTTTCCGGACAATTGCTGTGTAATCCTTACCTGGAAACCTCTGGTGGGAGGGGAAGGGGGTTCCACAGTATACCTTTGTGGTACCCCCCAGTTACGCTGCTCTGGACCTCGGATGTTATGGTTCAATAATAGAATTGGTTATGCCAATACAATCCTTCCTTAAAGAAAAATGTGCCTGAAAGACTCAAGCTTGGTACAGAAGTGACCACAATGTTAATAGTGCTACTGTGAAATTATCACTTTAGTTAGCCCATAAAATGTATATTATTTTTCCCCCAAGATGAAAGGAGAAAGGTTGAGGATCAGAATGGCCCATTTTCTGCCCATGCTTTAATTACTTCCTTCTTTGCCAACTCTAGTCAATGTCAAGAGATGGATATTAATTTATCATCCAGGAGTTCAGCTTACCTGTCGTGCTTGCGCATAGTTTCCTCTCAGGATACAGGAAATGAGAAGAGACTCTGGTGGAGCCAACATCATGGAAAGTAGAGGATTACACCTGGGAACCGGAGACTTAAATCCCTGTTCATTTGTTACAGCCAGATTTACGACACTCCCACCATCTGTAGAGATTAATGTCAATAAGCACAACTGATATGCAATCTCAGGACATGCAGAGATCTCACTCTCATTGCACAGTCTAATGGCTACATTTCTGATGGGTTCAGAGTGAAGAATAGAGTGAAATAAGGCTGTGTCCTAGCCCTACTTTGCTTGGGATCTTCTTCTTCATACTTCAGACCTTAGCCGTCCTTGCAGATGGAGGTTTACCTGCACACTCGGTCAGTCAGCAAACTATACGATCTATCAAGACTGAAAGCAAGACAAAAAAAGTGTGACCTGATCAAAGAACTGTCTACATTGATGATGCTGCGCTCCTTACCTACAAGGAAACTCAGCTACCAAGACTCATTGACAGTCTCTATCATGCCTTTAACATGTACTCCCTGACTCATCAAGAAAACCAAGTTGTTGCATCTCTGCTCTTGATTACACTAAACAACACCCCACTGCAAACCTGCTACCTCAGGTCAATGGTGCCTTAGGACCACATTAATTATTTAGGAGGCCTGTATTCTCAGCACTTTGTTGTATACATGTGGAATATTAACACGTGTGAAATATTGATAACTAACAGCTATCCAGAAAATATACTTAACCATCTGCATCTTTTCTGGCTGTGGGTAGATCCTGCCAGGACAAAATCACACACAAACAAAATCACACACACACACAAACAAAATCACACACACACAAAATCACACACACACAAAATCACACACACACAAAATCACACACACACAAAATCACACACACACAAAATCACACACACACAAAATCACACACACACAAAATCACACACACACAAAATCACACACACACACACACACACACCATGATTAGAGTGTCTACGGTTTGGAAAAAGGCCTTGGGGACAAAGATCGGAATGGATCTAAACAGGAAGAGGAACCTTGGCAGTACGTTCATTTTGATCGTCTGCACTCTCCCCGCCAGGGAGAGTGGGAGTGAGCCCCACCTTTGAAGGTCTCTTCTTACTTCCTCCACCAGGTCGGTCAGGTTCCACTTATGGATCTGTATCCAGTCTCTGGCTATCTGGATCCCCAGGTAGCGGAATCTGTTCTGGGCTGTTTTGAATGGGAGCTCCTCCAGCTCTCTCCCTCCCCCGTTTGGGTTCACTGGGACTGCCTCACTTTTGTCCAGCTTAAGTTTATAGCCCGAGAAGGTTCCAAACTCTTTCAGTATTTGTAATATTGCCTTCAGTCCCTCCTGTGGCTTCGAGACATAGAGGAGCAAGTCATCTGCATAAGAGTGAGACTCTGTGCTCTCTGTCTCTTCTCCGGATTCCCCTCCAGGTTTTTGCGTCCCCACAGGGCTACCGCCAGGGGTTTGATCGCTAGCGTGAACAAGAGTGGGGACAGGGGACAGCCCTGTCTTGTTCCTCTCTGCAGCTGAAAGTATTCAGAGCTGGTGGTGTTAGTTTGGACGCTCGCTTTGGGAGCGTTGTACAGGAGCCTCACCCAGGCGGTGAACCCCGCTCCTAGCCCAAACCGTTCCAGTACCTCGAGGAGGTATTTCCATTCAACTGTCGAAGGCCTTTTCTGTGTCCAGGGAGATGATCACCTCTGGTGTTCCAAGACTCCACTTCAAGGATGCTTGCAAATGTGACATGAGGGCCATAAACCAACTCTCGCCCTTGGGAGTCACTAGCTGACGAGAGAGGTAAATAGCGACTACGCCTTATGGGCCGGTGTGCACCACCACGATAACCAGTGCCTACAGCAGCATGGCAGCAGGCACCAACGCCAAAAAAACAACCCATAACATCACATGGCAGCTTCATGTGGCAGAACCTGCCTCTCAAAGATTGCCCTTCACAGCCATCAAAGGTACACCATAAGACCACCCACCACCAAAGTAATTAATTGCTGTGCACCCACCGTCTTCCATAGATGGGATGGTGATGACAACAGGACTCAAGATATATTACCATTTTTAAAAAAAAATTGAGTACCCAATTAATTTTTTCCAATTAAGGGGCAATTTAGCGTGACCAATTCTCCTACACCCTGCACATCTTTGGGTTGTGGGGGCAAAACTGCCGCAAACATGGGGAGAATGTGCAAACTCCACACAGACAGCGGCCCAGAGCCGGGGTCGAACCTGGGGTCTTGGTGCCGTGAGGCAGCTTTGCTAACCACTGTGCCACCGTGGTTCCCCACCATTCTTTTCTTAAACTTTGCTAAAGAAGACTCGGAGGACTCCCTGGTAAAAAAAAGATATTGAACAACTACTTAATTACATCAGTTGACAGTGCAAATCCACAGGACACCCCCCCATCTCTTAATGCCATGAGACAACCTGCATGTCTCCAGAAAGAATTACACAACAAACCCAATGTGATTTGTTGCCAACTTAGTTGGATAAAAAAGGGGATGGTCACATCCAAGCCAGCTGAATGTGCGCGTCCTTTCTCCACAGCACTGTAGTTGTTTATTACAGAAAATTAAACTCCGTAAAACTTCAGCGTTGGGTTTGCTAGTTCTGACAAATGAACAAAACAAAAATAAAATCTCATTGGCGCAATCCTCAAAATTATTTTGGGTAATAAATCGACATACCTGAGGTGCTGGTACTTAGATCTCCGCTCACACTCTCCACTGTCAAGTGTGAACTGGTTCGATGCTCTGTTGAGACAGGAAATAAATAGTGGAAATTGTGGTGAGAAAAAAACCAAACCATAGCAACTGGCCATGTCAACGGTATAAGGGGCCAAGAGAGACCAAGAGTGTATTTGACAAGCAACAACAAAGAATGGACAAACATGAGCTATCAGGGGGTAGTGAGGGCAGCTTACAATAGAAGTGACAGAGGCAGCATTACATTCAACCCTCAACAAGACGAAGGCAAGTGGGGAAAAAGCAAGGGGTGGGGGAAGAAATCAACTGAGGAAGGGGAATATTTTGTTTCTTACCCATCCTGTTTCTTCGTATTCTGCTTCTCCTCTTTAGCGTGGAGTGCTTTGACCGAGGTGGGTGCTTTTTAGTGAAGCAAGGCAAGTCACCTTCTACAGACCCAAAAAAACAGATTGTTACTGTTCATCACAACTCATGATAGAGAGGCAGCAGAACAACTTGATTTATATACCACATTTAACATTGTTATCTGACCAGAGTGTAACACATTCCAGGAACCAGAGGTTAAAATACATGAAACAAGTAATTTATTAATATCATAGAAACAAGACAGATTATATTGTTCCCTTCTTTTCTAGAACCCATTAGCTTGTGCCGAAGTATGGTTCCAAAAGGAACTTGGGAGACTGTCAATGTCATTACATGCTGTGAAATCATAGGTATGCAATCTCAGTCCAACTTAGCCTTCAACTGACATCTTCACATGCTCCCTTTTCAGCAAGTCACTGAATAGCAATCAGGAACTTAAGTCCTGACCGGTTTTCTATTTTTGCCCTCCCTAAACCAGGATTCTCTATGCTAACTGAGGGTCTATAATGCTTCTGTAACTGAGAAACTATTTAAGCCCAGAATGGATACTGAGTTTGGGACTCTCCTGCCCTTTAAGGCTCAACCCTGCCACCTTTTCCACCTTTGCCCCCAAATGCTCAATAAAAAGTATGTTTTCATTCCTTTATCAATAGTGAGTTTTCCTGCTCCAAAGGTAGCATCATGCGTTAAAAATGTGTACAGGTTTTTCCACTTATCATCATAAATCATTGCCATCACATGTATCCTCATACAGATTGGAATAGTAATAGCATAAAGGAATGTTCAAAATGTTTGCCATATAACTTTGTGGATCAGTGTCTCACCCAATGGGGGAGGATGCTGTGCTGGATCTACTTTCAGGGATTAAAGTGGGGAAAGTTGAACATGTTTCAATAGAAAAGCATTTAAAGTATAGTGAGAACATTAGGTTTAGAATAGTCATGGAAAAGAACAAGGAACAATCAGATGCAAAAATACTTCATCTAGAGGGTGGCTCAGGCCAATCTTGGGTGTTTCATGCATATATTCAATATTTACAGAAGTCTTACCCGTAGTTTTATTGCTCGTTACTACTTTGTATCTCCACTGGGCTTCACAGATGTATCTGGAAAGCTGGTTCAATCGGCTGCCAAAAGAGTCTGCACTAACTGAACAATTCAGGCACTCCACGAGTTGCACATCTTCCTTAGGCACATTCCCAGGTGTCCAAGGAATATGGCATTTCATTGCCTCCAGTTGATCCTTTATCATCTCCAGAAATATGTTCATTGTCAACGCATTCACTAAAAAGTCATTCCCATAGTTTGCGCTCATGGTGAAATGCATCAGATTCAGATATTCTAACTGCTCTGTTGGATTATTTTCTGTAAACCCGGGCAGAATGTTTGCCATCTTCAGCTTCTGCACATAGCCATTATGAAGGACTCCTGAGCTGTTCTGTGCACCTTTTTCTTCCAACCCAGTGCTGAAGTGTTCATCATCACCCTCAACTTCAATTGTGGATTCTAAGTGTTCTACAATACTGTCAAACCCCATTCTTGTCTGTATTTGTTCACTGTCTCCCTCTTCTCCAAGGCAAAACTGTCCTTCATGCCCTGTTTTATTCCCATAGAGATCATTGTAGGACAAGAATAACAATGAGAAGATATTCTCCAACAACTCTAAACGGAAAGGAGCAGGGATCGCATGCAGAAGCTTCTGGCATCTGGATAAATACAAGTTGAAAACTGGAGAACCACCTGTTTAAATAAATAAAGTTAACGTGTTATTTCTGAAAATTGTATTTGCTCACAACTGCTGCCAAAACATTGTCAACATTTTGTAATGTACAAGGAATCCAGCTTGAGCTAATCTCTATTCTGGTTGCTCAGATAGTTACTAAGACATCTTTTGCAGAACTCCAGTCACAGGAAAGGTCCCACATTTGAAGCTTGATTTCGGCTGTGTTAGCTAATCTCAGCATGGTTGCAGCACGAGTGATACAACAGGTCGTGGCCCCTTCAACTACAAATGGTAACAATGGTTTGTGAAACAGCAGACTAAAACTCAACATGGGCTTCCTGCTCGTTATCCAGTGACCTCACAGTCCAAGCTCGTTCAAGAATGGTGACTTGGCTAAGGCATCAACCAGCTGCTGGTGCTGACAAACCAGATTGCACAAGTCATAACTTCAAGCAAAAACACATTGGGGCAGAGGATTGGAGGTGGTGGAAGAGAGGCAGCTGAATGTTTCTGTTGTCTCATGTCATTCTTCCAATTTAAAAAAAATTAATTCTACTCATATATCAGTGGTTAGAATGTAAAAGAAAATTCCATCATCCACAAAATAGGGAATGCAACTTGTTTCAAGTCTGCTTAAATGTGTTTTTTCAAATAAATGATATTGAATTGGAAGATAGTTACACTTGAACTTCAGCACTACAATATTCTGAATTGAATAAATGCCCAATAAAAGATGTAAACAATGCAATGTCAACTTAACCTAAAGGATTAATTTGTTTAATGGAGATGTTGTTTGAAAAAGAGACTAACCCAACATTCAGGCAAATTTAAATAAATGTAATAATTTAAATACATCCTTTTTTTTTAAACAACATGGATAAAAGAGACGGCATAATAAAGACTACTTAATTGTTCATTGAATAACCGGACTTTGTTTACCTTGACTACACAATTGTTCATTTTCAAGTGAAACATCTTTAGCAGCTGCATCCAATGACCAATATGGACAGTCATTACACAAGGATGGCTGATGTGCATTTACACAGAGTGCATATATGGCATACTTGATGGCACACAACGCTTGGTACAATGTCACATTTCGCCTCCGGGTCATGGTCAGAGATCTTGCACCTACAGAACAAAAACAATAAATGCAAAGGAAGAAGTCCCTACATTTTGCATCTGATGAAATGTTGGCACTTAAAACATACTGAATAAATAGCAATGATCAAATCAAATCCCTGCTGCACTCAAAAAAGCTAATGTCCTGTTTCTGTAAAACACAGGTTCCCATGGATAACAAACTTCAAATCCTCTGATGTGAAATTCCACAGCACACCAATCAAAAAGATTATATGCGTCAACTTTGAGCTGTGTACTGGTGCCCCAAGTACCAACAAATTAACTGGTATATTGAAACTTAAGTCCTCCAATTCCAAAGTTCCTGATTTTAAGAAATGTTATGAGGAGATGGCAGTTTTTATGCAGTCAATTTTGTTCATCTCCTCGGGATCAATGCAGCAAGAATGCATAAAACACAGACTAAAGTAGAATAAAATTGTTGATCGTAATGAGCCAAGGGAAGAAATTACCATTCATTGGATACAATTCAGTTTCCCAAAAGTACAGTAATAATATTTTACCCAATTCATGCAAACAATATTGCAACTGAGTTTATCTTCTGAAATCTCTCAGCCCTCTAATATCAGATTTACACGCCACATAGTTTTCTACGTTAATGTCACAGAACTGCCTTCTAACAGATCAAAATAATTAAAGAAAACTAACAATTGTCATCACCCTTGCCATTGGTGGGTTGCTTCCGAAGGAGGTCAATGACATCTTCCACTTTTAGTGCAGGCAGGTTGGTAAGATGATAGAGACTATACAAAGCAGAATGGCAGTCCAGACTGTGTAAATGGCGAACAAAATCCTTCTCAGGAATGCTGTTTCTAAGGGTTTCATTTAAAAAAAGAGGAACAGGAATCAGAACATATATCTTGGGTTTATTACGAATCAAAACAAAAGGACCAATTTCAACGTTTCGCCTGGGCCCTAAAGTCGGATTGCTTGCAGTGAGGTATGAGCTGTGGCTTCATTGGTAGCACTCTCGCATGAATCAGATGGTTCTGGGTTCAAGTTCCACTCCAGGATTGGAGTACAAAAATCAAAGCTGACACTCCAGTGGCACTGTTAGAGGTGTCATTTTTTGGATGATATGGAGAACGGAGGCCCTTGCTGAAATTCCACCAAAAGAAATTCCAGCCCATACCCAAACTTCCTATCAGCTAAATTTTTCAGCAGAGGATAACTGGAACCTGAATCAATTTCACTTCCCACAGTACAGTACCTAGCCCTGAGGCACCAAATATAAAAATAATGGGCAGGATTCTCCATAGCCCAACAGCGAAATCATGTTCTGTGATCGAGCGGAGAATGGATTTCCACGCCGTAATTGGGGCCGACGCCGGTTTGACGCCAGTCCGCCAAGCTCCAGCCCCTCCAAACAGGCGTCATCAGCTGGCCCACCCGTGATGCTCTGCCCGATGGGCCGAGTTCCCGACGCGCGGGCCAAGTGTGGGCCCAACCGTGCGGAAACCTGGCATGACGGCTGCGGACTGTGTCCAGCACCGCCACACTCGGCCGGGTCCGTGCCGCTGTCCGGGTGGGGTTTCTGCTAGGGCTGGCGGGATTGGTTGGTGATAGCCAGGGGGTGGGCTGTGGGATTGTGGCGGGTTGGGGTCGCACAGAGCTGGCACCATGTTGTACTGCACGACCGGAGTAGGTCGCGCTTGGGGCCTGGCCATTCGCCAGCAGGAGTTTCAGTAGACGCCAGTGCTAGCCCCTCACCAGTACCGGAATTGGTGAGGGTTTCACGCCAGATTTTCAGTGTGAAAGACCACACATGCTCCGCTGGCATCAGGACTTAGTCTCCCAAACGGAGAATCTAGCCCAATGTTTTTGCTAACTCAACATAATGAATCAAACATGGGACCTAGAGGATTTATTGGTAAATATTCATTAGCTTTAATTTCTCTGTAATATGACACGAATTATTTCAATGATGCAAAGCTGGAGAGTGTAACAGACAGTATTGGTGAGAATAAAGTATTGGAAAATAATTATATCAATATGATTACCTGTTATTTTTCAAACACCACTCAAGAACCTCGATGTGAGAAGACAACCCGCCACAGAACTCTTGGAGTACAGCATCACAACACAACTCCTAAGGGAGGAACACCAAAAGGCACATGAACAGTACTACCTATTTACAAAACTGTGCTATAAAGCCTCTTCTAAGTAAATCAGTAAGAAAAAAACAGGTTGCAACATTTTGATAAAAGAGGGGTTAGGACTTTGGGAATGAATTTGTAAATTTTCTTTGCTCAAACTTTCATGGGCTTTCTAACTTGCAGAGTCAGCGAAAATAACTTGATGAGATCCAACAAAGCTAGATGTAGAGCAAAGAAAAATAATTAACTTGTATTTAAATGGCACCTTTCATGGCCTCAGGTCATCCCAATACACATTATAGCCATTGAAGTATAATTAGTGTTGAAATACAAGGACACAGCAACTATGATGGACTGTGAAACATTACTGAAAAGGTCAGCAGACAGGCAATGGCAGGCATTCAAGGAATGAATAGGTGAACTCCAAAGGTTGTTTATTCCTATTTGGCGCAAGAGCAGAAAGGGAACTGTGGTCAAACCATGGCTTACAATGGAAATTAGAAGTAGTATTAAACTCAAAGAAGAGACATACAAATTAACAAGAAACAGCAATAGACCTGAGGATTGGGAACAGTTCAAAATTCAGCAAAGGCAGACTAAGTGATTGATTAAGAAGGAAAAATGCAATTTGAAAGTAAACTAGCGGGGAACATAAAAACTTACCATAAAAGTTTCTATGGATATGTAAAGAAAAAAAGATTAATAAAAATTAATGTAGGCCCCTTACAATCAGAAACGGGGGAATTCATAAAAGGGAACAAAGAAATGGGTGAGGAACTAAATTTGTACTTTGCTTCTATCTTCACAAGGAAGACATGAATAATATACAGGAAGTTCTGAGAAGCACACGTTTTAGTGAGAAGCTAAAGGAAATTAGTATTAGTAAAGAAATGGTTTTGGGGAAATTAATGGGATTGAAGGCAGACAAATCTCCAGGGCTGATAATCTTCATCCCAGAGTACTTAAGGAAGTGGTCCTAGAAATAGTAGATCCATTGGTGGTCACTTTCCAAATCATAGAATTGTTTGAAGATGTAACTAGTAGTTGACCAGGGAGAACCAGTGGATGTGGTTTATTTAGACTTTCAGAAGGCTTCTGACAAGGTTTCACATAGCAGATTAAAATGTAAAGTTAAAGTGCATTGGATTGCGGGTAGAGTCTTGGGATGGATAGAAAGCTGTTAGCAGACTGGAAGCAAAAGTTGGAATAAATGGGTCTTTGTCAGATTGGCAGGCAGTACCACTGGGGTCTGCGCTGGGCCCCAACTGTTCACATTCTATATTAATCATTTGAATAAGGGAACTCAATGTATTATCTCCGAATTTGCATCAGTCCATCAGTCCCTGAAAATAAACAAGCAGGTACAGCAGGCAGTAAAGAAGGCAAATGGTATGTTGGCCTTCATAGTGACAGGATTTAAGTTAATGAATCATAATGAATGGCAGAGCAGGCTCGATGTTTTACTGCAATTGTGAGGCCACATCTGGAGTATTGTGTGCAGTTTTGGTGTCCTTATCCAAGGATGGATGATCTTGCTATGGAGGGAGTGCAGCGAAGGTTTACCAGGCTTATTCCTGAGATGGCGGGACTGTCATATAAGGAGAGACTAAGTCGCTTAGGATTATATTCATTGGAGTTTGGAAGAGTAAAAACTTAAATTCTAACAAGATTAGACAGGGTAGATTCAGAAAGAATGTTCCCGATGATGGGGAGTGCAGAACTAGGAGTCATAGTTTGAGGATAAGGGGTAAACCTTTTAGGACTGAGGTGAGGAGAAATTTCTTCACCCAGAGGGTGGTGAATATGTGGAACGCGCTACTACAGAAAGTAGTTGAGGCAAAAATGTTGTGTAATTTCAAGAAGGAATTAGATATAGCTCTTGGGGCTAAAGGGATCAGTAAATATGGGGGGGCAATATGGGGGCAGGGGAGGTGGGATCAGGGTATTGAACTTGATCAGCCATGATCATAATGAATGGCACAGCAGGCTCGAAGGGCCGAATGGCCTCCTCCTGCTTTTATTTTCTATGTTTCTAATTTACACCCAGAAGTTCACACAAAGTGCAATGCAACAAATAAACAAATAATCTGGGTTGATCAAAGAAGAATTATTAGCCAGGATAATTAGAGAACTCCTTGGCTCTTCTTCAAAGAGTGCCATTGGGGTCACTTTCATCTACCGAAGAGCACAGAACATTGGTTTTACATGTCAACCAAAAAAATGGCACCTCAAACAGGGCAGCACACTCCTCAGTACTGCACTAGGAGATCAGTCGTTCAGGTCTCTGGAGTAAGGCTGAATTTAAGAGCTTCTGAATCAGAGATAGTAGTTCCTCTACTGAATCAAATGCTTCTTAATCTCTGGCCAATGTGCATCAGATCAACTTCAGCAAAGCGCTCTCTCTCTAACTCCAGTTACTGTAGAGCACCAAATTAATCGACAATTGTGCAATCACTAAGATTGCCCAAATTCATTAAACTTTAGAGCTAAACTAGAGAGCTCATGGCGCAGAGAGATCAAACCCACTGTACCCACCTGCATAGGTGACCATGTTTATTTCACATGCCAATCTTTTTGAACCACTTAGGCTATCACATTAGCAAATAACCAAAGGTACACAGTGCCTGCGCAACTAAAGCGACTATCAACGTCATTTATACCTTGCTTTCATGAAGCATGCTCAGCAGAGTTTGAGTTGATTCTAGACTTTGACAGGAAATCCATCCCAGCAACACCACAAGTCGTGAAAGGGGTTTAAACGTCTTCTTCATCAATTTGCTTAATGTGCTGTAATCCTCCCGCTTTACTAACTGCAGGGCAGTAATCTACCAAAGTTTTTTTAAAAAGGAAAAATTAGCTGTGTACAATCTCTATATGATCACAAATTAACCTCACATTTTAACTTAAAAGCCAGTGTTACATCAAAAAGGAAGTTCAATTGGCATGTTAAGAAGACTGCTCTCCGTGACACTCTTACAAAAATGTATGCTGCTCTTTCATGTCTCTAGGGTAGACATTTAAGAAGGGTGGGGGGCAGGGGCATTGAGATGTTAATGTGCTGCACCATAGTCTTTTTTTTAGAAAATATTTTATTGAAGCATTTGTAATTTTCACAGTTTAAGACATTCACATCTCTTAAACAACCTCGTGGGCCGATTCATGTAAAAAAAAGAGAAAAAAAAAACAACCTACAGAACACAACCTACTCCCCCCGCTCTATTCCCTAGCTGCCCGTAAACTGTATTCTCTGCCCCATTATAACATCCCCGCACCTCCCTTGGTCCGCCCTTCGGCAGCTACCGCCCTCTGCTCTCCATCTCCAATCCCCCGAAAATCCCCTGAAAGTCCCTTACCCGTCGGCAGCCCCTCCCCATCACCCATCACCTTCAAACAGAATCAAAACAATAGAAGTGACATCAAACGAGGTAAGAAAAAAATTATGCATACAGAAACTCAACCATCTTTTTTCCAAAGGACCCCCCCCCCCCCCGTTCTTACAAAAAAACACACAAGAGCCCTGTGGGTCCAGTCCACCTCCAACAATAGAGTGGACGTCAGAGACTATTTCCGCGGGTGGATGTAGCTGTTACAAGGGGGCACAACTGTAAGGTGGTAGATATAGGAGGGATGTCCGAGGTACGTTCTTTTCTCAGAGAGTGGTTAGGGTGTGGAATGGACTGCCTGCTGTGATAGTGGAATCGGACACTTTAGGAACTTTTAAGCGGTTATTGGATAGGCACATGGAGCACACCAGAATGACAGGGAGTGTGATAGAACATACAGTGCAGAAGGAGGCCATTCAGCCCATTGAGTCTGCACTGACCCACGTTAAGCCCTCACTTCCACAGCCATAGTGCTATCCACTTGTGCTACCGTGCTGCCCATAGCTTGATCTTGGTTTCGGACAAAGCTCGGTACAACATCGAGGGACGAAAAGCCTTTTCTGTGCTGTACTGTTCTATGATCTATATTCTTGTGCAAATCTTGCTGCATGTCAACATGGGCTACTTCTATTCGCGAATGCAGCTGAACATTGTACAAGATTGCACAATCTTCCACAAACATCCCCACTTCTGACCTCATGATGGAGGAAAAGTAATTGATGAAGCAGCTGAAGATGGTTGGGCCTCGGACACCAACCTAAGGAACTCCTACAGTGCTGTCCTGGGATGGAGATGATTGACCTCCAATATCCACAACCATCTTCCTTCATGCTAAACATCATTCCAACCAGTGGAGAGCTTTCCTCCTGATTCTCATTGACTCCAATTTTGCTAGGCCTCCTTGATGTCACACTCAGTCATGGGATGTAGGCGCGCTGGGCCAGCATTTATTGCCCATCCCTCAGGACATTTAAGAGTCAACCACATTGCTGTGGATCTGGAGTCAAATGTAGGCCAGACCAGGCAAGGACAACAGATTTTCTTCCCTTTTGTTAAAAATTTTTTTTTTTTTTTTTTAAAAAGAGTACCCAATTCATTGTTTTCCAATTAAGGGGCAATTTAGCGTGGCCAATCCACCTACTCTGCACATTTTTGGGTTGTGGGGTGAAACCCACGTAAACACGGGGAGAATGTGCAAACTCCACACGGACAGTGACCTAGAGCCGGGATCGAACCTGGGACCTCGGCGCCATGAGGCCACAGGGCTTATCCACTGCGCCACCGTGCTGCCCATCAGATTTCCTTCCCTATGGGACATGGGTGAGTCAGATGGGTTTTTATGACAGTCAACAATTATTTCATGGTTATCATTTTAATTCCGAATTTTCACTGAATTCAAATTCCACAATGTGCCATGGTGAGTTTTGAACCCGCGACCCCAGAGCGTTACCCTGGGTGTCTGGATTATTAGTCAAGCGAAAATACCACTACACCACTGCCTCTCTGTACCATACAATAGCCAATGATAATTACATCAGCTGTCCATATCATTTAATGTTATTAAACCACTAAAATTGTATAGGTAACTTAACTTTTTTTTTAAAATTTTATTCTCCTTCTTTTTCACATTTTCTCCCAAAGTTACACCCAACAATAAACAATAATCAGGAACAAATATGTCAATCCCCATATCAATAACAACAATCCCATCCTCCCACCAAACCCCAAACATTAGCCCACATGTGCACATAAACAAATGACAAAAAGGAATCAGGAATCACCCATAATCACCATTAACACACACAACCCCCCTCCACCCAACCCACACGCCCCAACTAATGTTCGATGTTATCCAGTTCGTGAAAGTGCATAATGGACTTCCGGTTGCGGCTATGCAGAGCTAAATCGCACGTTCGGCAGCTCCCACTTAGAATGGACTTTTGGGCTCTTTTCAGGGCCCCCAACAGCATTTTTGTGACATTTCCTGGTGTGGGAAGGAGCTTGCAACATTCCCCCGACAATGTATGGCTTGGACCAGGGGCGGGGCGACTAAAAAAGTGGTGGTGAAGCCAAAGAAAGTGAGAGGGAAGAAAAGCAAGATGGCGGCGGGCAGAGACCAAGCAGCGTGGATGCAGTGGGCGGAGGAGCAACAGGAGGCTCTCCAGCGCTGTTTCAGGGAGCTCAAAGCAGACCTGCTGGAGACAATGAAGGCTTCCATTGATAAGTTGCTGCAGACCCAGGCAGCCCAGGGGGTGGCGATCCGCGAGGTCCGAAAGAAGGTCTCGGAGCATGAAGACGAGATCTTGGGCCTAGCGGTAAAGGTAGAGGCGCACGAGGCGCTCCACAAGAAATGGCAGGAGAGATTCGAGGAGATGGAGAACTGGTCGAGGCGGAAGAATCTGCGGATCCTGGGCCTCCCGGAGGGGCTGGAGGGGTCGGACATGGGGGCCTATGTGGTCACTATGTTAAACTCGCTGATGGGAGCGGGGTCCTTTCAGAGGCCCCTGGAGCTGGAAGGGGCCCGTAGAGTGCTAGCGAGGAAGCCCAACGCCATCGAGCCGCCGCGGGCAGTGCTGGTGCGGTTTCACCGATTCGCTGATCGGAAGTGTGTCCTCAGGTGGGCCAAGAGAGAGCGGAGAAGCAGGTGGGAGAACGCGGAGGTTCGTATTTATCAGGACTGGAGTGCGGAGGTGGCGAAGAAGCGGGCCGAGTACAACCGGACGAAGGCGGTGCTGCACAGAAAGGGGGTGAAGTTCGGCATGTTGCAGCTGGCGCAGCTGTGGGTCACCTACAAGGACCGGCACCATTATTTTGAGTCCCCGGAGGAGGCGTGGGCCTTTGTTCAGGCCGAGAAGTTGGACACAAACTGAGGGTCGGGGTGGGCGCCGTGCATTGGGATGGTCGGGGATTGACGAGGTTGTGTTGCACTTCGAGTGGGAGTTCTTTTTGTTCGTTCTCTGTTCTTGTTTTTTCGCGATTTAGGGTGGATGGTTGGGGTGAGTTGGGCACTGTTGGGGGGTGGAGGGTCGGTCGGGGGGACGGGGCCCCCATGGGGGAGGGGAAGGCAATTGAATGCGAATATGCGGAGGCTCCTGAAGGTCATTTTGATGTCGGCAAGTGAGGGGGAGGCGGAGGTAGTGGCGGCAATGGACGCTGAGAAGGCCTTTGATCGGGTAGAGTGGGAGTACTTATGGGAGGTGCTGAAGAGGTTCGGGTTTGGGGAAGGGTTCATCAGGTGGGTGAGGTTGTTGTAGGAGGCCCCGGTGGCAAGAGGAGGTCTGAGTACTTCCGGCTGTACCGAGGGACGAGGCAGGGGTGTCCCCTGTCCCCCATGCTTTTCGCATTGGCGACTGAACATCTGGCTATGGCACTGAGGGAGTCGAGGAACAGGAGGGGGCTGGTGCGGGGCGGGGAGGAGCATAGGGTATCGCTCTATGCGGTCGACCTGCTACTTTATGTCGCGGACCCGGTGGGGGGGATGCCGGAGGTAATGAGGATCCTCAGGGAGTTTGGGGAATTTTCAGGGTACAAGCTCAACATGGAGAAGAGCGAGCTGTTTGTGGTTCACCCAGGAGACCAGGAGATGGGGATTGGTGAGCTCCCACTAAAAAGGGCGGAGAGGAGCTTTAGATATTTGGGGGGTCGAGGTGGCCAGGAGCTGGGGGGCCCTGCACAGACTTAATTTCACGAGGCTGGTAGAGTAGATGCCAGATGGAGGAGGAGTTCAAGAGGTGTGATGCGCTACCGCTGTCTTTGGCGGGTAGGGTGCAGTCAGTGAAGATGACGGTGCTCCCGAAGTTTTTGTTTCTGTTCCAGTGCCTCCCCATTCTTATCCCGAAGGCCTTTTTTAGACGGGTCAATAGGAGCATAACGGGATTTGTATGGGCACGTGGGACTCCGAGGGTGAGAAGAGTATTCCTGGAGCGGGGCAGGGATGGGGGGGCTGGCGCTGCCCAATCTCTGTGGATACTCCTGGGCCGCTAATGTGGCGATGGTGTGCAAGTGGGTGCTGGAGGGGGAGGGGGAGGCATGGAAGAGGCTGGAAACGGCGTCTTGTGAGGGTACGAGTCTGGAGGCGCTGGCAACGGCGCCTCTGCTGTCCACTCCAACGAGGTATACCACGAGCCCGGTGGTGGGGCTGCCCTCAAAATCTGGGGGCAGTGGAGGTGGCACAGGGGAAGTTGCGGGCCTCGGTGTGGACCCCGATACAGGGAAACCACCAGTTTGTCCCGGGGAGTATAGATGGAGGGTTTGCGGGGTGGCATAGGGCAGGGATAAGGAGGTTGGGGGACCTATTCGTGAACGAGAAGTTCGCGAGCCTGGGTGAGCTGGAGGAGAGGTACGGGCTCCCCCGGAAAATGCCTTTAGGTACCTACAGGTAAGGGCGTTTGTTAGGCGGCAAGTGGTGGGATTCCCGCTGCTGCCGCCACGCATGGTACAGGATAGGATGCTCTCGGGGGTGTGGGTTGGAGAGGGTAAGATTTCGGCAATATACCAGGTGATGCAGGAGGAGGAGCTGAAAGGTAAGTGGGAGGAGGAGCTGGGGGAGGTGATCAAGAAGGGGACTTGGACAGATGCCCGAGAGAGGGTCAACTCTTCCTCTTCATGTGCGAGGCTTAGCCTCATACAGTTCAAGGTGCTGCACAGGGCACACATGACCGGGACAAGGATGAGCCGGTTTTTTGGGAGTGAGGACAGGTGTGTTAGATGCTCAGGGAGCCCAGCAAATCATACCCATATATTCTGGGCATGCCCAGTGGTGGAGGAGTTTTGGAAGGGCGTAGCGAGGACGGTGTCCAGGGTGGTAGGATCCAGGGTCAGACCAGGCTGGGGGTTCGCAATATTTGGGGTTGCAGAGAAGCCGGGAGTGCAGGAGGCAAAAGAGGCCGGTATTCTGGCCTTTGCGTCCCTGGTAGCCCGGCGGAAGATTCTTCTCCAGTGGGGGGATGCAAGGCCCCCGAACGTTGAGGCCTGGATCAATGACATGGTGGGGTTTATCAAATTGGAACGGGTGAAATTTACTTTAAGGGGGTCGGTACAAGGGTTTTTCAAGCGGTGGCAACCATTTCTGGACTTCCTGGCAAAACGGTAGACAATGATCAGTGGCAGCAGCAACGGGCGGGTGTTAATTTATTATTCCTGTTATTGAGTTTTTTTACATTTTTTATATTCTGCACTTTATATTTTGTGAAAACTTTAATAAAAATTTTTTTTTTTAAAGTGCATAATTAATAATTCCCATGAATTATAGAAGCCCTCCATCCTTCCCCTCAGTTCAAAATTCACCTTCTCAAGAGTCAAGAATTCCAACAGATCCCCCCCCGCCACGCCAGGTCACAGGGTGGAGAGGTTGCTCTCCAACCTATCAGGATCCGGGCGATCAACAAGGCGAAGGCTACAACATCTGCCTCCGCATCTGTTTCCAACCCTGGCTGGTCTGACACCCCGAATATGGCCGCCCGGGGGCCCGGGTCCAGTTTCACATGCACCACTTTAGAAATTACCCTAAAAACCTCCTTCCAGTAATCCTCTAGCTTTGGACAGGACCAAAACATATGAACTAGATTAGCGGGCCCCCCTCCCGCCCCACAATGTTCATACACATCTTCTACTCTTTTAAAGAATCGGCTCATCCTCGCCCTCGTGAGGTGTGCTCTCTATACCATCTTCAGCTGCATCAGCCCCAACCTCGCGCACGAGGTGGAGGCGTTCACTCTCCAGAGCACCTCACACCAGAACCCCTCCTCCATATCCTCTCCCAACTCTTCCTCCCACTTTGCTTTGATCCCTTCCAGTGGTGCCTTCTGCTCTTCCAAAATAGCTCCGTAAACCGCTCCCACAACCCCCTTCTCTAGTCCCCCTGTCGTCAGCACCTCCTCCAGCAATGTGGAGGCCGGCTCCACCGGGAAGCTCTGTTTGTCCTTTCTGGCAAAATCTCGAACATGCATGTATCTAAACATTTCCCCCTGCTCCAGCCCATACTTTGTTTCCAGCTCCTTCAATCCTGCAAACCGACCCCTAAGAAACCCTGCCTTATCTCCATGCTCGTAAACTGCACCCCTTGCTCGTCTCAGTTGACGCACCGCCTTCCTGCTAGATAGTCAGTCAAAGCTCGCCTGTAGTTCCTTTCTCTTTTCCAACTTTGCTGGGTCCCCATCTTCTGCAAGACTCCTATCTACCTCCAACATCTCATCTATTACCCTCTGCTGCTCCAACCTCACTTCTTTGTCCACCCTGGCCTTAAAACGAGATCACCTCACCCCTCACCACCGCCTTTAGAGCCTTCCAGACAACTATAGGTGAATTAATTTACAAAGCCAAACACAATAAATTATCTGCAGCAGATTATTTTACTCATTATATGATACTATAATTGGCCGACTCCAGCTCATGGTCTGTAACACTGTAGGTAGCAGATGAGGAACATATCAGTCATGATAGAATGGCGGAGCAGACTCGATGGGCCGAATGGCCTAATTCTGCTCTTATATCCTCTAAACTTATGAATATTACAACAATTACACCATCATGAATCTGAGGAAGCACCTGCACCCTAAAGCAAGGAAATGATAATGGCATAAAATATAATGGAAGATTGATGGGTGTTTTACAGTTTAAAGAAAGACTAATTATATTTAAATAAAAGCAAAATACTGTGAGGGCTTGAGATCTGAAATAAAACAGAAAATGCTGGAAAAGCTCTGTGGAGACAGAAGCAGAGTTAACACTTCCAGTCCAATATGATTCTTCTTCAGAACTGAAGGAAGACAAATTATACTAAAGTCTGCCGAAAGCAGAGGTCAGTTGCTGCAGACTCTGCACGTGAACCAAATCAAATGTTTACTGTTTCAGAAGCCAAATACGTGTATCACTGTACACAGAGAAGTTTGTCACCAGTAATTATGGCAAGTGTCTCCATCTTAGAGCGTTACCGGGTTCCTTCTGATACTACTGAGATTTTATAGACTATAATCTGCAAGAAGAGTGACTATCAGTCTGATGGCCGCTGCATATCTGAGCACACTGCCACTGATGTGGCTAAACTACACCACCGTTTTTCATTTTACACTTTGTATACAATGAAACACCAACGTGATCCAAGCACATAAAATGGGCCAACAGCCATAGGCAACCGCCTAGGTGGGACAGCCATTTTCAGATTATATGGTGAGAGGAAGAAAGACCACAGCTCACTTTGCTCATCTTCTCCCATCCTAACACTTGACTGCATGATGCAATGATAAGGACTAATCAGGAAAATGAATCTCTCTCAACTAGTCTCCAACAGAACCAGAAATGGCACAAGGAAAACCCCAATAGTGGAGAGCATTGGGAACCATAGGATCAAAGTCAGCATTTTCCTCCCAAGCCTGCTCCACTTACCACATTACGTGTGGCCATCTGATTAAGATTGCTAACGTAAAATCTTTTTCAGAGTTCTGGATTTGTTGTTCCAAAATTAAATCAAAATGAATCATTGTGGGGTGTGTAGAGGTTTGAAAAACCTCCTTTCGATCAATACATAAAGCATGGAGACGATAGGTACTTGGTGCACATTTCTGGATATAAACTTTATCCCAGATTCATTGACTATTTAACTCAAAAACAAAAATGAACATTTCCAGTTCCCTCAGTCCTAATACATACCAGAAAGTGCTCCAGAAAGTGCTTACTGGTGCCTGTGCTGTAGAAAAAGGCTGCCTTCCAGGAAGGTTTGTCAGAGTTTGTGAATAATGCTAGTGTAACCTTTTCAGCCTCTGACAATCCAAGAGAAACTGAAACAAAAAACAAGAAAACAAAATAAAAATAGTCAAATAGTGCAATCCGACTCGCACACAACCACACCACAATGCATTGAAGTACATTCCAGTGACAAGCTTGAAAGCATCATCCAAGACGTCTGCAGCAACATGTTACAGAAGTTCAACAACCACTGTCAAGCCTGTCTTTATGGTAGATGGGCATCTGGAAAGGAGAAAGTTAAAAGCCATCTTTCTAAACTGCAGACCTGGGTTAACCTATCTAATACTTCAAATAATTTAAATGCTTCAACCCCTGAGAGCAAACTACATTTCAAATAATGCTACTCATCAGATATTAATATATTTTTGACTAGCCTGACATTTGGCCAATAAAATATAGAGAAGCATATGGACCCGGTGGGTCAAAATCCCTGATTATCAGCTAGCTCAAGGCCATATAAACGGGAGTCTGGCGACTAATATTTAGCCCAAGAGATACAATTAACTTTTTTTGTTCTGTGTGGAGGTCCTCAAAGAACATCTACACCATTACTATAAAAAAAAAGTTATACCTCGAGAATCCCTACATGCAGAAGGAGGCCTTTCGACCCATCGAATCTGCACTGACTCTCCGAAAGAGCACTCTACTTGGTAGACTGATGATTTAGTCAGTCTTAGTCCAGTTGGCAATAGTATTTTAGAATTGGCACTGAACTGGGGAGAGGATTGAAAAGAGTCAGCCAAATATTCCCTGTGTTATCAGTGAATATCTGCTTCTGGAACAGTGTGCACGCTGAAACAGCTTGAGGCCAGGATGGAGCTTGCTTGTCATACCTCCACAATCTAACAGCTCAGTCACAAGAAATTGTGTGCGTGTGCACACATGCGTGCGTGTGTGTGTGTGTGTGTGTGTGTGTGTGTGTGTGTTGGGGGGGGGGGGGGCTGCTTACAGGTAGGAGATAACTGGAAAATAAAAGAATTATACAAGTCTTTGTAAATTATCAGCTTGAGAATGACCCAATGACTCTGTGCCTCTAAGGATTAAAATAAACCAAAGTAAAATTATTTCTGTAACTACAATAGGAGATGGTCAAGTGAAGGATGTACACACTACTGGTTACCTCTTTCAGGTGAGATTTGTGCGACTAGCTTCTCTTTAGTCCTCTCGATGGATACAGTGCTGTACAAACTGATCAGCATCTGGTTTGATTTTCTAAGCATAAAGCCAAGTAAGCGCTCCTCATTCAGTCCGTAGTCTGTGGCACAGCAAGCATCATACAGTTCTTCACACAACTGTCGGATTTCACAGGCCTGTCTTTCCACGTCAAAAGTAAGCACAGAAACAACAGAGTAGATATGGTTTTTGGTCCACTCCTGCGCATTCATGGCAGATCCATTCCTGGCCTTTCCCTGGCGAGCTTCCCTCAGCGAACATAGGGCATCCCGCAAAAAGTCAACCAGAAGTTTCTGTAGCCTGTGGTTATATTCCACAGCAGAACTATTGCTGTTTTCTACCAGCAAGTAAGCAACCACAGCCTGCACAAGCTGAGGGTTGCTGGACAAAAGGCCCCACAAAGAAGAAAATGCCTCAGGACTAAGCTTACTGGCACTGAAGTCCTCTTGCCTCTCAATCACCAGATCAGGATTATGACAGTTTAAAAATATATCATGGAGCTCCTGTGCAAAGAATAAAGTAGATCATTAGTATCACTTATTATCCAGTTCTGCCAAAACTAACAAAATCACTATGAACCTAGGAATATTACTGATCCAGTTCTGCCAAATTTAACAAAATCACCACGAACCCAGGAATGTCACTGAATGTTTAACACGTCAATACGTCAAATATTCTGGGGAATATCACCGCCATTCTAGTTTTAAAATTGCACAGCAACGTAATGTAGCAGCAAATTAGCCACATGTATCAGTAATAGTCACTAGCTGTCTCAAGTAGCAGATCAATTTAAAAATAAAGTCACTGAAATTATTTAAATGGAATATAGTAACCTCACCTTTATGACGTCTTGTGGGATCTGTGGTTGCAGCTGCTCCAGGAGCAGGAAGAATTCAATCTCGCTCCTGACAAATGGCGGAAGCGATATCTGGTGTAAAAAATAAATAGCTATTTCAGAATCAAAGAATAAGATGTCTGGAAATGAACATAAAACCTAATTGCCACCATTCAGAATCACTGAATGCATGAAGTGTCCATTTACCTGATCGTGTGACCACCAACGTTCCAGTTCCAGTAGCCACAGCCAGGCAAGACGACGAGGACTAGAAATTGACTCCCACCTGCACATAACCAACCAGTCAGAAATCAACATTTTACAAGTCATTGAAAAATTAAAAGTGCTTAAAATTTTTGAATTAGATGAAGTCTGCCACAGTTGAAACATTTTCGGCGGATCAGTTTTGAAGTGCCCTGTAACTTCTCCAGTCTGGAAATCTACTGTTCAGAAACACCAGTTGTCCTGAAATAATTTGAGCAGACCCAAGCAACTCATGGCATCTTTTTAGTAAAGTTTTTTCAGAACAGAAACATAGAAGATACATTAGTTGGGTAAGTGAAACCATTTTTATTCCATTTATAATATTTTATGTTTCTGATAAATATTTATATCTACAGTGTTTCCCAGTTTACAAACTTGTGAGGAGCATTCTTTTTTTAAATAAATATAGTGAATCCAATTTTTTTCCCTCCAATTAAGGGGCAATTTAGCGTGGCCAATCCACTTACCCTGCACATCCTTTTACGTTCACGACTTCGAGACCCAGGCAGACATGGGGAGAATGTGCAAACTCCACATGGACAGTGACCCAGGGCCGGGATCGAACCTGGGACCTCGGCGCCATGAGGCATCAGTGTTAACCACTGCACCACTGTGCTACCCACAATGAGCATTCTAATGTCATTCATAATTCACAAAACTCTAAAATCCAGAAATGATTTAGGACACAGGACTTGGGAGCAGGAGTTTGCCTTCGACCTCTCGAGCCTGCTCCACCATTCACTAAGATCATGGCTGATCTGGTTGTGGTCTTGGCTCCACTTTGCTGTCTGCCAGCTGTCTGACCTCCATAACCCTTGACTTCCCTGCCTTTCAAAAACCAGTCTAACTCTGCCTTAAATAAATTGATCCAGCCTCCACTGCTCTCTGAGGAAGAGAAATCCACATACAAACAACGCTCAGAGAAAATATTTCTCTTCATCATAGTCTTAAAAGGGAGACTTAAACTGTGTCCCCTAGTTTTGGTCTTCCCCCATAAGGAGAAACATCCTCCCAGTATCTACCCTGTCAAGTCCCCTCAGGGTATGGCATGTTTCAAGAAGATCACCTCTCATTGTTCTAAACTCCAATGAGTCCTGATTTAGTCCTAAGCATTCTGGACTGAAGAGATCACAGCATGTTTGGCATCCTAAAGACTGGAAAAGCCAAAAAATACACAGCAGCTCATATAGGCATTTTTAAAACCTCTAGTTATGGGTCTGTAAACTTATCCAGTGAATAACTATGCCATAAAGACCAGAAAGAACCCACGGCTGGGCTGAACTAGCCAATCAATTGGGCCTCGGCACTCCCTGATTTGGGAGGATAAACCAGAATTCTAACCACAGTTTAGTGATTCCCCTACCCACCCACGGGGAGAGTCCATGAATACACTTTGGCTGAGGACAGGATTACACAAGATCTGCGATGACACTTGCAGCCAAAATTCTACTAAAGATCAAAGGTGATCCCTTGGGTGAGCTACCGAATACTGATCTGGATATGTGGCTGTACTAAATCAAGAAACTAATTATTTTAGGAAGGAGGAATGTGGGGGTGGGAGACATATCTTTCAGAAGGGATTTTTTTTTTTTTAAAGTATTTTTATTCTAATTTTAAAATTGTTACATTTAACACACATAACATTACAAAACAAAATAAACTCAATAACCCCTGAACCCACCTCTCACCAACACCCCAATGAACCTCCCCACCTCGCCCCTCCCCAGCTGTTGACGGTAGCCAGCTTCCCAAAATGTAACACCCTGCCCTGCTCCAATCACCTGGAAGCCACCCTAAGTGCCGTTAAGCCTTATCCTCGCTTATGTGGACCAGTTCTAAATTACCCCTGGCAAGGTCACCCAGGTGTGGCCGGAGTCCTGGGTGCCAGGTGAATCCGGTGAATATATATTTTAATGAGCTGTACGGCTCATATGAATATGCTGATCTGTGCCATGCCTGTTGAGGGCGAGATCCAAATTGTGACGCCTTGCGAGATTCCATTGAATCTCACGAGACAGTTCAGCATCACAAATCTCCCGAGAGGCATCCTGACCGCAAGTCAGGCGCGACGAGGCCACTGAATTGCGCCCCATGGTTTTGAATCTTAATAGGCATGTGATGTCAATTCAGTACATCTGATAGCCATGGTGCCAGAAGGAACTGAAAGTGTAGACAAACTATTTTTCATTTATAAGAAAGAGATGGCACAGCAAAGGAATTCTTAGCAGTCACTGCACAACAAGAGTTTTAGAAGCATTAGCTGTTACAGCCACAATTTTCACCCAAGTAGCATTGCAACGGAATTCAGGGAGAGATCGGCTGGTTTGAGAGATGGGCAGGCAGCTGACATGTAATTTAGATGATGTGATGTAATGGATTTTAGGAGGAACACAAAATCAGGAATGGTGGCTGACATTTTGGGTATGGGCATATACCCAAAACATCAATTATCCTGTTCTTTCTGTCAAAGCTGCCTGGTCGGCTGAGCTCTTCCAGCAGTTTTGGTGTCTTTGCTTCAAATTTCTTGCATCTGCAGTATTTTGTTCAAGCAGCAAATGCATACACCTAATGGAAAAACACTGGAAATTGATTAACTGAGACAATGGGGTTGAAAAAAAATCTCTTGAAGAGAGAATTCAAGTACATAAATCCAAACAATAAAGGCTAGCAGAACTCTGTGTTTTATAAGTAGAACCACAAAGTGCAAGAATAATTAATTTATAGGGAACATTGATACGGCCACCGTTAGAGAACTGTGCTCAGCTTTGGAAATCTCATTATAGAAAGGACATTAAGGCCATAGAAAATATACAGTGTTGATTCCCAGATTGATACCAAAGAAGGGAAATTAAGTTTATGAAGGGAGTCTTGAGATACTGGGATTCTGCAGTTAAGGCTTTGAAAAAAAAAGTGTTTAAAATTCTGCTTTTTGGGGGGGGGGGGGGGGTGTGTGTGTGTGTCCAGTGATCAGCATGATGAATTTTAGATTATAACCATGAATGAGGAAAAAGCCAAAGAGAAATATCACTACACAGAATATGTTAACGTTCAGAATGTTTTGCAACAGGGCACGACTGAGGCATGAGTGATGAGAATGTGGAACTTGCTATCATGTGAGATGGTTGAAGCAAAAAGCATGGATGCATTTGAGAGGACTGCAGTTAAGTAGATGAGGAAGGATATGTTGATGGGTGAGATGAAGTAAGGTGAGAGAATGGTCATGCCTTCCATAAACACTTATGGACTGTTTGGCAACTGGCCTGTGCCACAAAATTCTATAATACAGTAAATATGAGTCTATGAGAAGAGATCAGGCAGTGGGACCAGTTTTGGGTTGCTCTAGCTAAGAGACAGCACAGACACAATGAGCTGTGTGATCTTCTATGTGTTGCAAACCTATGCTTCCAAGGCCTCCTCCGGAGTACTCACCTTAGCTTGTATGGACAGACAACGATTGACTGAAGGATGTCCTCCACTTGTTCTGCACCACCACCTTGCCATTGCCTTAATTGAGGCATACAGGCTTGAGCCAAGGCCCAGTGTCCCTGCCGCAACTGCTCACAGAAGAACACAAACAGCTTCTCCAGTGAGTCATCTTCCTCTCTCCCAAATGGATGCATGTTCACAGCCTTCATCCCAGTTGCCAGGTAAGACAAAGATTCTTCCATGGTAAAGATAATTTGCACTATAGGCTATTTAAGCACTTAAGGTGCATTGCCTGCAAATAAGGAAATTATGTTAAATTAAGTTAAAACACTAAAATTGTTTTTACTTGCATTAGTGCAGTATTATAAAGCAGAAGTTGTAGTTTAAGCACAAAGGAAACAGCTGCCATACATTTTACATTTCAATTTTTGTTTCCTCTATTTTACATAATTATTTATTCTCCTAGAAGAGGGTAGATAAATGACTTCTGGTGATAAAATTGTCTCCTGCAGTAAGTGTCCACCAAGAAACTTCAGACTCTAAATTTCCAAAATGTAAGACAGGAAAACACCTGCAGTAATTAAACATCACTAATGAAGTTGTGAAAAGACGCAACCTCTAAATCTGAATTTTCAGAATGTAATTTCATTTTACCATTAATTTTCTTAATTTACATTTGCAATATTTTCAACCATCCATTATTTGGGGAATTTTCAACTATCCTAACAGTGAGCAATGCTAATCAGGGCCAGAGATGTATCGTTTTATTTCAATGCCAGGCTAAGAAAGTGTCTGTCTTATGCATTCTGTTTCAACATTCTACTAGCACCAAAACTCACAACATTTAGGAACAAGTCAAGAATGATAGCTACAGGAACAATTAATCTAGCCATGTACTTGTAAACTATCAGAAATAGCTTTCCAACAAACACAAACAGCTGCATAATGACAAAGTAAACAAAAAACATACCACAGACCAAAAACACATCGTTATTCCAAGGAAACAATCAAAGGGGCAAAACTGAGGACAGGTGGTCCTATGCTGTGCTGACGGAACAAAGCTCCAGTTTGCTGCCACTGCCAAAACTGTGTTGTTCATTTCTCTCAATTTAGCACACTCTAGCTATTTAAACTCAGTTCCCCAATTTCTCACCACAACAGCAAAGTGTTAAAATCAATGGGTGAGCTGCATCATGCCACATAAATGTAGAAGAGTGGCCTTGGTTGTAGCAGGAATCCTGGGGTTACAAATTTGAATGTAATTGACTTTAAGAAATCAATTAAAATATCACAGTGAATTTTCCCATTGAATGTATCACAAACAAGATTAGTTTCTTGAAGGACAATACAGTTTAAGGACATTTTACTTAGTAACAAACACAATTTTGCCACAGCTGCCAACAAAGTCATTACAATGATCTGCTTACATAAATACCATGCACAGGTTGCAGTATGAAGTCTCAATGTGAACCCACAATCAGATTCTTTCTTTAGCCACCAGTGCACATTTTGAAATCAAGGGCTCAAAAAGCTTATAGTTTTGCTTAAAACAGAATTAGACATCTGATGTCAGCTGTTTCAGCAAGGGCACTGCATTGAAGACGTGGAAGAGATAGGGTCCTCGGTCCTGATCACCATGCTGCAATTCCTATTGAAATGTGCAGAGGGTGATAAATGACGATGGGATTGCAATTAGCTGAGCTGTCTCCCACAGTCAATTCACTTGCCAACGTGCACAGTCTGAATATTTCACGAGGTCTTCAAATCCACCTTCAGAAGGGAAGTGTAACAAGCGACAGTAAGATCCAGATTTGCTGCAAAGATTAAAACTTGATGGACGATAATTCAAAAGTTAATTGTGGGAAAAAAAGACATGCTGTCAGTTTTTTGTCTTACACTCACAGGACAGACACAAAAATGTCAAATTTCAAGGGGAGCAACATAGAATTTATTCTTGCTCCTGTCCTTATGAGTGCAAGATGAAAAGCTTCAAATGCATGTCTCTTTTTTTCAAGATTCATAGCTACTGGGGAGCAAGTTTTGGCAAGGGAGGTAGGTGTATGAATGTTGAGCTATATTTGTAAACACACCTTACTTTGCAACAACTGACAAAAGGTGAATTAAAGCAAAACCCTATGGATGCTGGAGATCTAAAATGAAAACAGAAAGGGATAAATTTACTTGCAGGTCTAGAGATCCTCCGTCCTCTGAAGGAAGACCGCAACCTAGAAAGGACCCTGTGGACCCCAACACACAGGCCCGCCCATCGCCTCATCCGCAAACGCGACCCCAGAGACGTCATCCACTTACTGGCCTTCGACCCATCCACACGAGCGTGGTCTGGACATCCACCAACCTGTGAAGCCAAACCGCAGCCCGACAGCGACCCGGAACGCTCACCCACACAGACCCATCTACCGACACAGGAACTGCAAGCAAGGCAACAAGACCTCCATCCACACACCGACCAGAGTGAATAACCTCACTGGACACAACTATTTCCTGAACACTGCATACTCTCGCCGTCTCCCAGGCTCGAAAAGAAGCAGTCACCCCAGGAAACGTGGAAAATGTGCAGGCCTGCAGGCGAGAGTGAAACAACGCAACCCCAAAGCCCCTCTGCCAAGCTTACTCCGAGCTAATAATGTCCAATCTCTAGAAAACAAGCTAGACGAACTTAAAGCCAGACTCACTTTTCAAAGAGAACTAAGGGACTGCTGTGTGCTGTTTCAGGAGACATGGCTCACTCCTGCTTCACCGGACTGTGCCCTATAACTTTCTCAATTCACCGAATGGAGCAGCCTCAGGCAAGGCTAGGGGAGGTGGGGTCTGCCTCCTAATCAACATCTCCTGGTGCCTAGATGTAGCAACAATGGAGAGTTTCTGCTCCCCAGACCTAGAATACTAGACGCTATAATGCCACCCTGCTATAATGCAGCACGGTAGCACAAGTGGATAGCACTGTGGCTTCACAGCACCAGGATCCCAGGTTCAATTCCCTGCTGGGTCACTGTGCAGAGTCTGCATGTTCTCCCAGTGTCTGCGTGGGTTTCCTCCGGGTGCTCCGGTTTCCTCCCGCAGTCCAAAGACGTGCAAGTTAGGTGGATTGGCCCTGATAAGTTGCCCTGAGTGACCTAAAAGGTGAGGAGGGGTTATTAGGTTAGGGGGATAGGGTGGAAGTGAGGGCTTGGGTGGGTCAGTGCAGACTCGATGGGCTGAATGGCCTCCTTCTGCACTGTATGGTCTATGTTCTACCTTCTGCAGGAGTTCAGCTCTGTTATCCTGACGGCAGTTTACATCCACCCCATGCGAATGTGAAAACTGCACTGGACGAAATATTAATCACCAAAAATAGCCTAGAAACTAAATATCCAGAGGCCTTGGTCATTGTAGCTGGAGACTTCAATCGAGCCAAGCTCAAGAGTGTACTACCAAGTTACCACCAACACGTCACCTGTTCCACCAGAGGCCCAAACATCCTGGACAACTGGTACACAAATATCAAACATGCCTACCGCGCCATCACCCGCCCACACTTTGGCAAATCTGACCACAAGGCTGTGCTCCTGCTCCCTGCTTATAAGCAAAAACTGAAGCGAGAGAATCCATCAAAGAAAGTTGTGCATTGTTGGTCTGAGGAATCGGATGATCTCCTATGGGACGGCTTAAGAGTCTGTATTTTAAAAATCTGCGACCAGCCTGAACGAGTATGCCACGACAGTAACTGACTACATTAGTAAGTGTGTAGAAGACTGTGTGTCAAATAAGCAAATCCACGTGTTTTCAAACCGGAAACCCTAATGACCAGGGATATCCATTGCTTTCTGAAGTCTAGGTCTGAGGCGTTCAAGTCAGGCGACCCTTACCTATATAAGAAAACCAGATATGATCTAAAGAAATCCATCAAAGATGCCAAAAGACAATACCGGACCAAGCTCGAGACCCAGGCTAGCCACACGGACTCCCACCGACATAATGGGCTATGAGATGAAAGCATGTAAAATCGCCGACTCCGATACATCCCTCCCTGATGAGCTCAACGCATTCTATGCACGCTTTGAGCAAGAGGTCAGCGAGAGCAAGCCCTCCATCCCAGAAGCCTTGGATGAACTTGTATCTGAGATCACCATTGCAGATGACAGAGCAGCCTTCTCGAAGGTCAACCCATGGAAAGCCACTGGCCCGGATGGGGTACCCGGACAAGCACTCAAGTCTTGCGTGGATCAGCTGGCGGGGGTATTCGCAGACATCTTCAAACTCTCTTTACAAAAATCTGAGGTTCCTATCTGCTTCAAGAAGGCGACCATCTACCCTGTACCAAAAAAAAGCCAAGCAGCGTGCCTTAATGACTATCGTCCAGTGGCTCTGACATTCATCATCATGAAGTGCTTCGAAAGGTTAGCCATGGCACGGATCAACTCCAGCCTCCGATTGCCTTGATCCATTACAGGTCTACCGCTGCAACAGGTCCACAGCAGACGCCATCTCCATGACCCTGGAACACCTAGATAACAAAGACACCTATGTCAGACTCCTATTTATCGACTACAGCTCAGCCTTCAACACCATCATTCCTAGGAAACTCATCTCCAAACTCCGTGGCCTTGGCCTCGGATGCTCCCTCTGCGAATGGATCCTGAACTTTCTAACCCACAGGCCACAATCAGTAAGGATAGGCAACAACACCTCCTCCACGATCATCCTCAATACCGGTGCCCCACAAGGCTGTGTCCTCAGCCCCCTACTATACTCCTTATACATCTATGACTGTGTGGCCAAATTCCCCTCCAAGTCATTTTTCAAAATTGCTGATGACACCACCGTAGTGGGTCAGATTTTAAACAATGACGAGACAGAGTACAGGAATGAGATAAAGAATCTGGTGAACTGGTGCGACGACAATAATCTCTCCCTCAATGTCAACAAAACAAAGGAAATTGTCACTGACTTCAAGAAGCGTAATGGAGATCATGCCCCTGTCTACATCAATGGGAACAAAGTAGAAAGGGTCGAGAGCTTCAAGTTTTTAGGTGTACAGAACACCAACAACCTGTCCTGGTCCCCCCCATGCCGACACAATCATTAAGAAAGCCCACCTAGGACTCTACTTTCTCAGAAGGCTAAGGAAATTTGGCGTGTCAGCTATGTCTCTCACAAACTTCTACAGATGCACCATAGAAAGCATTCTTTATGGTTGTATCACAGCTTGGTATGGAGCCTGCTCTACCCAAGTGCCCAAGACTGCAGGAAACTACAAAAGGTTGCAAATGTAGCTCAATCCATCACGCAAACCAGCCTCCTATCCATTGACTCTATAATTCCCACAGGCTCAGAAAGGCAGCCAGCATAATTAAGGACCCCAAGCACTCCAGACATACTCTCTTCCACCTTCTTCCGTCAGAAAAGAGATACCAAAGTTTGAGGTCACGTACCAACCGACTGAAGAACAGCTTCTTCCCTACTGCCATCAGACTTTTGAATGGACCTACCTCGTATTCATCTTTTCTCTACACCTTGCTATAACTGTAACATTATATTCTGCAGTCTCCCCTTCCTTCCCTATGTACAGTACGCATTGTTTGTACAGCATGCAAGAAACAATACTTTTCACTGTATACTAATACACGTGACAATAAACCAAATCAAATAGTAAAACTCCACAGGTCTGATGGCATCTGCGGAGAGAGACAGTGTTGAGTCCAATATTAGAACTGAATCTGAAGAGTCACAATGACTCGAAAAGCTTTTCTCCCAGCTCAGGTGGCTGAAGCAGTAACATTCATCCAGTCACAATGTTTGCCCAGTGTGGATTCTGCTGATATTGAAGGAAAAAACAGTGCAAAATTTCCAACCCCCATCCAATACAGATCAGTAATAATGACACCAGTAGGGGAGTTCCCACTTGGAGGTGCACAAGACCAATTCGGACAGGTTTTACTTCGTTCCCAACCTTTACCCATCTTCCTTTGCTAATCAGCCTGTAGGCAGAAAGGGGAATAGGGAGATCCCACTCTTGCACTCAAATTGCACTGACAGTGATCATCCCCCACCGAGTCCACCGCCACTTCCCGAAAGCCTTACTTTAAGACACTGTCGGTGAGACGGGGGAAGTGGTTGGAAGGGGGCTGGAAAGGGTTGACTCCGCCGGCCGTCTGGACGCTGCTTTTAAAATTGGGCGGAGGGCCGGCCTCCTTCCTCCGCCACAAGCCCGGGCGCGTCACGTGATGGTCACGCCGGGTCACAGGTCGCCGCTTCCGGCGCGTCTCCATGGGAACGGCCGAGCGGCCTCCTTCGCCGGAGGCCCCACCGAAGCCGAACTCCCAGAAAAGCTCGCACCGTTTCTAGATTAAATCCCCCGGCCCTTTAACTTTTATTTTGTATCCGCAGCAACTTGATGTCCCCACCGAACGAAGACAAACCCGAGACTCACGGCCGGTAGGAATGGTTGGTTCTCTAGCGCCTTTCACCGCCTCAGGATGTCCTCAATGCTTCACAGGCTGATGGAGTCCTTTTACTGTGTGGATGTTTGGCCCCGATTTGTCGTGTTGGAAACGATGCCCAACGAGCTCCCACCACCGACCAGGTGATATCACCACTTGGATTGGAGAAGCCTGGACTGTCTTCTATATATATATATATATATATGTTTCTGGAACCCACCTCTTCATTCCCCTGAGGAAGGAGCAGTGCTCCAAAAGCTAGTGATGCGAAACAAACCTGTAGGACTTTAACCTAGTGTTGTAAGACTTTGTACTGTCTTCCTTCGAGAAGAGAAGTTTGAGAGGAGGTTTGATGGAGGTATTTAAAAATCACGAGGGAGCTGGACAGATTGGATCGGGAGAAACTGTTTCCCATTCGGGAAAGGATTACGAACTAGAGGGCGCAGGGAGGAAGGTGAAGTCCCTCTGCCAGAGGGTGCAGGATAGGTTTTATGAGGAAAGGTTGAGGGAGCTAAGGCTTTTCTCTTTGGAGCGGAGGAGGATGAGAGGCGACTTACTAGAGGTTCATAAGATGATGAGGGGGATAGATAGAGTGGATGTTCAGAGACTATTTTCTCGGGTGAATGTAGATGTTACAAGGGGCATAACTATAAGATTCAGGGTGGGAGATATAGGAGGGATGTCAGAGGTAGGTTCTTTACTCGGAGAGTGGTTAGGGTGTGGAATGGACTGCCTGCTGTGATAGTGGAGTCGGACACTTTAGGAACTTTCAAGCGGTTATTGGATAGGCACATGGAGCACACCAGAATGACAGGGAGTGGGATAGCTTGATCCTGGTTTCGGACAATGCTCGGCACAACATCGAGGGCCGAAGGGCCTGTTCTGTGCTGTACTGTTCTAACCCCTTGAGGTTGTGTGCAGCAGAGAATGTCTAACATGAAATATAAACATAAATTTCAAATATAACCTGTGCATTGAGGCACCTGAGGGCCACAAGCTATCCTGAAAGAAATTTTCATCTTTTGCATTTGTGTGTAGCCAAATTGTACCCTTACAGATCTAATAAATAAAAGTATATTTTTGAGGGAAATATTATGCCAAAGGAAACAAAAGAGATAAGAAATAACTTTTTTTACTTCTGCACTCTAAAAGTTCTGTGATTATATTATTGGGAAAGAGTCCGGAACTATATTGTTATGCACATGTAGACCATAGAACCATAGAATTCCTACAGTGCGGAAGGAGGCCATTTGGCCCATCGAGGCTGCACCGACCATCTGAAAGAGCACCCTACCTAGGCCCTATCCCCATAACCTCACCTAACCTGCACATCTTTGGACACTTGAGAGGCAATTTTAGCATAGCCAATCTACCTGATTTGCACATCTTTGGGAGGAAACCAGAATGCCCGGAGGAAACCCACACAGACACAGGGAGAAAGTGCAAACTCCACACCGTCACCCAAGGCCGGAATCAAACCTGGCAGCAGTGCTAACAATTGTGCCACCATGCTGCCCTGTGCTAAATATCCAGGTGCCACATCACTCATTATTGCACCACAGAATTAACAGTGCACATGGTGAGATGGGTGTCAGTACTGTATTATGTAGTGTGATTTTTTTTTAGGTGAATAATGAAGATATCTTGGATGACTCACACAACCAATAAAAAGGTGTTGGAATATTTTTGGCACGTAATCCGAAATCATGATTTAGAGAGTCTGATGCAAATAGAAATGATCAACAGTGATAGCAATCAAGTTAGACCAGGAATTCAAAGAGTCTTGCAAACTCGATAAATATGCAACTAAAAAAGATAATCCATGCCTCTAGAGTAAGATTAACTTGGTCTATGGTCACTCATGCCTTCTTAATACACAGTATCTGAAGAGAGAGTGATTTCAAACTTTTTTTTACATTTAGATTACCCAATAATTTTTTCTAATTAAGGGGCAATTTAGCGTGGCCAATCCACCTACTCTGCACATTTTTGGGTTGTGGGGACGAAACCCATGCAGACACGGGGAGAATGTGCAAACTCCACATGGACAGTGACCCAGAGCCGGGATCGAACCTGGGACCTCAGCGCCGTGAGGCAGTTGTGCTAACCACTAGGCCGCCGTGCTGCCCTGAGGGATTTCAAACTTGAGAACCACAAGGTGTGTCTCTTAGCCATGAGCTGGCAATGACTGAGTGGTACAGACTGGCATATTTCAATTCCAGGACTACGAGCTGAGGGACATGCTTAGCTGCCACAAATGCTCAGTAAGGAAAGACCTCTCTCTGTCTAAAGCCCTCCTTCCAGAGGTTGGAAACCATGTAAAACCCATCGGTTTATATGCACCAGACAATTGTTTGACATGGAATGTAGATGTCATTGTGAATATAACCTGTAATTCTAAGTGGCGTGAGGTAAGTCAGAGGGTGAAATACTGTACTGAAATAAATTGACCAATTTTGCACTTTTATGTATTCATAACGGACCTTTACAAATTTCATAAATATACTATGTTTTTTGCAAGAAAAATGGTGATAAATGCTGGATAATCTGTTCCAGATCCTGGACAAAGAATAAATATTGGCTTGGACACTGGGAGAATTCCTTTGTTTTCTTCAAAAATCATGCCATGGGATAGTTTATCTCAATCTGGAGGGCAGATTCACATCTGATCCAAAGAAAGTGCAGTGTGAACACTGTTAGAGTCATGTGAGTCAGCATGCCAGGCCCAGGAGTAACAAAAGTCCAAAAGCAAAACACTGGAAATCTGAAACAACAGAACATGCTTAGCAGATCAGGCAGCATCTGTGGAGAAAGACACAATGTTTCAGGTTAATGACCACTTGCCAGAAGTGACCCACTGTATATTTCCAGTGTTTTTTGTTTTGACGGCACCCACCTCCCCACTCACCCTCAAACACTCTTTCACCCTTCCAATCTCCCTCGCCGCCTCCTGCTTCCTGAGCTGGTGGGCCAGCATCCTATTAGCCTTCTCCCCATACTCATACTCTGGCCCTCCGCAACTGCCCTACTGCCTTCCCCATGGACACCAGCCCGAACTCCATCTGAAGCTTCTGCCTCTCCTTCAACAATCTTGCCTCCGTGGCCTCCGATAACCTGTCCACCCACAGAATGTCATCCACCAACCTTGCCATCTCGGCTCGCTCCTCCTTCTCCCTATGCACTCAGATTGATATTAACTCTTTCCACCTCCCCCACCCCTCAACCACTGCCTTGAGTGCCTCCCACAGCATAGCACCCGAGGCCTCACCTGTATTATTTAGTTCTGAAACCCCCGGATGGGGGCCCTCACCTGCTCACACACCTCCTCATTCACCACCATCGGCGAGATGCCCTGGGTCCAGGAGCTGATCGACGGGATGCATGTCCCCCTACGAGCACCTGCAGATGACAGGCCTGTCTTCACAAACAAAAAGGGGTGCCACTCGATGAACGTGCAGCTGGTGTGTGACCATCAGATGCACATCATGCACGTCTGCACCCGATACCCGGCCAGCGTGCAGTACGACGTCATCCTGACACACTCGGCGGTTCCTGACCTCTGAGCTGTGGGTGGTTGGCTTCTGGGCGATGGGTTATCCACTGCGGTCGTGGCTGATGACATCCTCAAGATGCTGTTCAAGTGCCTGGACCACTCTGGAGGGGCCCTCCAGTAGAGTGCTAGGAGGGTCTCCCACATCATGGTGGCCTGCTGCGCCCACCACAGCATCGCGCAGCAGAGGGACGACGTGCTGGAGGAGGAGGATGAATGTCAGTCCTCGTCCAATGAGGAGGATGCAGCGGAGGATGGAGATGGGCGGGACATCAGGCCCAGGTAGGCAATGGAGGCCACACAAGATGTGGGCCTGGTCCAATGCGTACACAACACTGCAATCGCTACTGAGTTCACCAATGAGGGGGCCTGGCCAGTGGCACTGACATGCCATCTCACTCCCACTGCACCCCCTTCCCCTCGGCCGACCACCCCTTCCCATGAACACCCCCCTTGCGCCGCCACCCCCCCCCCTCCCCCCCTCCACTTGCACCCATTGACTGGGTCACCTCCTTCTGTGTCTGTGCCATACGGCCAGCGCCCTGAACAATGCTGCGGACGCTCTCAGTCATGACCCGCTGAGACTGGGCCATGCTCCAGTGCGCCGCTGCAGTGTCCAAGTGACTCTGGTACATGGCTGCCTGTAACCCATTTATTTTTTTCCAATTAAGGGGTAATTTAGCATGGCCAATCCACCTAACCTACATATTTTTGGGTTACACCCAAAGTAGTGTGGAGGTGAAACCCATATAGACACGGGGAGAATGTGCAAACTCCACTTGGCCAATGACCCGGAGCCGGGATCAAACCCAGGTCCTCAACGCCATATGCAGCAATGCTGATCTGTGCGCCACCGTGCTGCCCCGGCCTTGGACATCTTTACCCATGGCCGAAATCTTCCCCCCCCCGCCCCCCCCCCCCCCCCCCCAAGGTCTCCACCGTGGATGCCACCTGTGAGGTATTGGCCTGGGTAGCACGCATGGTCAGCACCACCTCCTGCTTCTGCAGGCAGCTGGACACCTCCAATTGCACCTGCAGGTGCTGGATGCTCGCCGACAACTCCGAATGTAGTCCCTGGCTCTCCACTTGTGGTTGGAGGGGGGGGCGGGGGGGACACCAGAAGGGCTGGCTACATCACGAGGAGCTGCTGCAAGGCACAAGACAAGACGCAGCATTGGACCATGGGCCGCGGAGAGTGGGAGAGGTGGGGTGTGTGGGGAGAGGGCGTTTTGGTGTAGGTGTGGTGGTGGTGGAGCGGGAGATGTGGGGGTGGTTGTACGGGTAGTGATGGGGGGGAGGGCACATGTGCATAGGGAACCGCAACACAAAGGGTCTCACTTCCTCGCCCAATGCCGACCTCTGCCTTGGCGACAGCCCTTTCCCCAGACCTACCGACCACATCCAGCGCCTTCTGTTCCGCAGCAGTGAGGACCTCGGGTCCAGTGGTCTCCCTCCAGTCTTCTCCCTCTCCCAGTGATTGTGAGGGGGGGGAAAACAGCGCACAGTGTTGGACATTCTGACGCAGGCAGCCCAGAGGATGGGTAGCTGGTGGCTTCAGTGGCCAGGGCACCCGGCCATGGTGGCTGCTATGGGTGCTGGCATGTGGTGCAGGGTGGGTAGTTTGGCCGGGGGGGGTGGTGGGGTGTTGTGCTCGGGGCACAGTAGTGCCTACTCACACAGGCCACCCTGAGGAGGTTGTGCAGTTCTTTCGGCACTGCTACTGTTCCTAGCGGTGTTGCCCACGGCAGTCACATCCTCTGCCATCTGCGTCCAGACACGGCGAATGACGGCGGCTGGCATCTTCCTTCCCACCCTGAGGTACAGAATCGGCCATCTCTCCTCCATGGCGTCCAGCAGGGTCTCGAGTTCAGCGTGCGTGAAATTCGGTGCTGCTCTCCTTGTTGCTATCTTGTTGGCTGGGATGGTGTGTGTGGGCAGTGAAGTGTATATATGCGGCGGCAACTTGTCAGCCTCCTGAGTGTCAATCCTAAACCCTGCGAATCTGGCACTGCTTCTCATTAGAATGGATCATGACCCTTAACAGTCAGTGAATTGGTCCAGCTGTGACACCAGTTTTTCTGTCATAGAAGTCCACAAATCTTACCCCGGCGTCAACACTTAGTCTTAGGAATGGAGAATCCGGCCCATCATGCCTAACAATGCAACCTTGATTCAATACTGCAGTACAGTAGTGCATTAGTCTTTTGCTAAAATTCTGGAATGAAGCTGTTATCCATAACCTTTTGTCACTGAAGTGATTCATGGAATTCATAGAATTTACAGTGCAGAAGGAGGCCATTCGGCCCATCGAGTCTGCACCGGCCCTTGGAAACAGCCCCCTACCTAAGCACACGCTTCCACCATATCCCAGTAAAAAGACCTAACATTTTGGGGCAATCATGACCAATCCACCTAACCTGCACATCTTTGAACTATGGGAGGAAACCGGAGACCCGAGAAAACCCATGCAGAGTCAGGGAGAAAGTGCAAACTCCACACAGTCACCCGAGGCCGGAATTGAACCCGGGTTCCTGGAGCTGGGAGCAAACAGTGCTAACCACTGTGCCACACCAGTTTTAGTTTGGCTCACACATAGCACGAATACCTGGAATTTGCTCCAGCATCAGAAAGTAAGGACTCTAAACACATGTAGGTGGAAATCATAGGTTTCAATGTAAGTCGTCCAAATAGTTTCCATCTGTATTTACAATTGTGCACTTATTTACAAAATATTCAACTACACAAACAAACATTTATACAGTAAATAATTCGCAATGCAATGCTTGCTTAATTTACTAATTTAAACTCTTTCTAAACCCCAAATAATGGTTTCTGGAATCATGGAATCCTTTTCAGAATCTTTTAATGGGTTTTTGATGATTGCACTTTGGTGTAATTTTGTGCATGGAGTCCTGTCTCACCACGTCAAAGCAATTATGGAAACTAGGGAACTGCAGCATTTGGAAAAATGAATTCATCATACTTTCTTTTCAGTCCGCTTTTGACACTCCAGATCAAAACAATCCTTTCCTATGGCACATTTCTTGCAGATTATACCTCCTTACTCAACAAGTAATAAGAATAATAAGCAGGTAATTAAAACACAAATTACTTCAATGCTGCAATGAAATGTGAAGAGTGGCTTCGTTGTTTTGTGGAGAACTGGTTACTGAGCCTGAGATGGAACACATTTTTTGTCTGGATTGGGGGTGCCGCAGCGGTAGCACAGTCAACGAGTTCAGTCTCCTTCCACAGCAACAAACATACACACCTTGGCATCTCAACAATCCAACTCACTAGCTAAACAAACTTGTCATGGTTAGATTTTGATTGCAAGTAACTACATGAGCAACATTACATGAGCACCATAGGCAGCCTCTCCTTCAAACTAGCAACTATTTATTCATTGTAATTGACTCATTTTCCCCCACACAAAGCCAAAAGAATCTCATCAATAATATAGCCGGTAGGGAACACACCAAAAATGTTGGGGGAAATTAACTTCTAAATTCAGAAGGAAGAGAAGACAAAACCGATTGTGTCTTTCACTTCAACTGTGGGACAAAGTCATGGTGATTTAAAAGCTTATATTTTCGGGTCATGAGTACATTTTGCTTATCTAATTTTTCTGGAGATTAATGTTCAATGTTTCATATTACAACACTAAATGACATGCTGCAGAGAAAATAGAACACATGAAGCATGAACATGCAAACTGGGTAAGGGTCAAGCTGGATGAGCTTAGTCTGCACAGCCTAATATTTGGTTAGTTATTTTACTCATGATCCAGACTTTGGTTTCTTACACAATACCAAAAGTTTCATTAAACACGTAGTCAGTTGACTTCCTTCCCAAAGCAAACTGCTCCAAAGGGTTGTGTGTCCCAGGAAAACCAATACTAACCATTGTAATTCAAGCTGCTTGTCTGAAGGTGATCTTATGTAAGTAATATTGCCATGTGAGTAATATTGTTCTTTGTTTTTCCATTTTAATGAATTGTGCTATTTTTTTGATGTGGATTGTACCATTTCTGCACGGTACGGCACGGTAACATGGTGATTAGCACTGTTGTTTCACAGTGCCAGCGTCCCAGGTTTGATTCCCAGCTTGGCTTACTGTCTGTGCGGAGTCTTAACGTTCTCCCCGTGTCTGCATGGGTTTATTCCGGGTGCTCCGGTTTCCTCCCACAAGTCCCGAAAAACGTTCTGTTAGGTAAATTGAACATTCTGAATTCTCCCTCCGTGTACCCGAACAGGCACCGGAATGTGGCAACTAGGGGGCTTTTCACAGTAACTTCATTGCAGTGTTCATGTAAGCCTACTTGTGACAATAAGGATTATCAAATCAGTTTGTTTTGCTGATTGCACCATTTTATTCATTTAAATTATGTAGATATATATTTTATACAGCAGATTGACCAAATAAACCAATTAGAATTCATGTACTATTCTGCCAATAATGTGATAAATTTGCAGTCTACGTGATAAGTAACTATTTGGCCTGTTCATATACAGGCCAATGAGCAAACTCCAATTCTTTGGGGTTCATTCCAAATAATTACTTTTTTTTAAAGTATCTTTTGTTCCCATGCCTGGCAGAGAAATTGGCATTAGATGGGACACACAACTGAAGGACAAAGGAACATAAGAAGTAGTAAGAGTATGGTATTATCATCCGTGAAGGTAATGCAAGGGTTACAAAATGTATACAGACAGCCACTAGAGGGAGCTAGTCCCATGAGTTGATTAGGGATGATACCTTGTGGCACAGAAGGTTGGAGAAGGTGGTAGCAGAAGGAATTAGCCAGAGACAGACTGAAGGAAGATAGTGAGAGAAAACAGATATTAGTTTAAACTGGTAGTGAGTTTAGATGTAGATGAGAGTGGTTTATGTGTTATTTATCAACTATGTTTCTTAAGGGATAAGTGTTGAATCCAGCTAGGTAGTGTTAAATGAAGTAGTTTTGTTTGTTAACAAAGCTTGTTGTTCTTTGAGCAACACTACGCATCAAAACCATCCTTGTAAAGTAGGCAGAGAACAACACATGGTACCAGGAGTCTATCCCTAAAAGCGTAGATACAGGTAGATTAGGAAAGACAGCATAAACGGAAACGAAGATTGAACAAAGCCATCGAGCCTCTACAACGAAAGAAAATCCGAGAATAAGACCAATCACAAGATGGAGAGTCCGCAGAAACTGAATCATCTCAGAATACATGGTAAACTATGCAACAACTAGGCTGTACACCACAAGGAGTATACCATTAAATTGTAGTCATTACTGCACAGAGGGAGGCCATTCGGTCCAACTCTGCTCCACTAAATCATTATGATCATGGATGATCTTCTGCCTCAACTCCACTTTCCCACCCACTCCCCACACATGTTAGCTTTGATTCTCGATGACACCACAGATCTTTGTCTATCTTATCCTTAAATATATTCAATGATGGAGCATCCACAACTGTCTGGGATAAAAGATTCACAACCCTCTACTCATCTCAATACTAAATGATCAACCTCTTATCCTGAAACTGTACCCCCATGTTCTAGATTACTTAATCAAGTGCAAGAATCTCTCAATATCTACTCTCTCAAGCCCCTTCAAAATCTTGTATCTTTCCATAATATCACTTCTCATTCTTCTAAACTGCAGAGAGTATAGACCCAATGTACTCAGTCTCTCAATCTAAGATAACCCTCTCCTTGAACTTCTTGCTTAGCCATTCACTTTGTATGGGGAAATAAAGGTTCTATCCATAACCCCTGATCCCCTTATTAATCAAGAACCTATCCGTCTCTGTCTTCAAGACAGTCTTTGACTTGGCCTCCATAACCTTCTGAGGTAATGAGTTACACCGATTCACTACACTCTGACTGAAGAAATACCTCCTCATCTCTGTTTTAAAGGATCATCCCTTCAGTCTGAGGCTGTGCCCTCAGGTTCTAGTTTCTCATACCATTGGAAACATCCTGTCTACATCTCCACATCCACTCTATCTAGATCTTTCAGTATTCTGTAAATTTCAATAAGATCCCCCTCCCCCACCCCAACCTTCTAAACTCCATCGATTACTGACCTAGAGTCCTCAACCGCTCCTCATATGGCAAGTTCTTCATTCTGGGGACCATTCTTGTGAACTCTCTAAGGCCAGCACATCCTTCCTTAGATACGGGGCCGAAAACGGCTCACGATATGAAAATGAAAATCGCTTATTGTCACGAGTAGGCTTCAATGAAGTTACTGTGAAAAGCCCCTAGTCGCCACATTCCGGCGCCTGTCTGGGGAGGCTGGTACGGGAATCGAACCGTGCTGCTGGCCTGCTTGGTCTGCTTTAAAAGCCAGCGATTTAGCCTGGTGAGCTAAACCAGCCCCATATGCCAAATGGGGTCTGATCAGAGCCTTATACAGCCTCAGAAGTACATCCTTGCTCTTATGTTCTAGGCCTCTCGGCATGAATGCTAACATTGCATTTGCCTTCCTAACTTCCAACTGAAGCTGCATGTTAACCTTAAGAGAATCCTGAATTAGGACTCCTAAGTCCCTTTGTGCTTCTGATTTCCGAAGACTTTTCCGAATTAATGCCTCTATTCTTCCTACCAAAGTACATAACCTCACACGTTTCCACATTGTATTACATCTGCCACTTCTTCGCCCACTATGCTAGCCTGTCCATGTCCTTCTGCAGTCTCCCTGTTTCCTCAATACTTCCTGTCCCTCTACATATCTTGGTATCATCTGCAAACGTAGCAACAGTGCCTTCAGTTCCTTCTTCCAGATCGTTAATGTATATTGTGAGTAGTTGTGGTCTCAACACTGACCCCTGTGGAACACCAGTAGTCACTGACTGCCATCTGAAAAAGACCCATTATCCCCACACTTGCCTTCTGCCAGTCAGCCAAACCTCTATCCATGCCAGTACCTTGCCCTAACACCATGGGCTCTTATCTTATTTATCAGCCTTCTGTGCAGCTAAGAACTGTCAAAGAACTGCACATCCAAATAGATCTGGTTCTCCTTTGTCTAACACCTCGTCACCTCCTCAAAGAATTCTAACAGGTTTGACAGGCATGACTTCCCTTGACAAAGCCATGCTGACTCAGTCCTATTTTGCCATGTACTTCCAAATATTCCTCAATCTCATCTTTAACAATGGATTCTCAAAACGTAACAACAACCAAAGTCAGGCTAACTGGCCTATAATTTCCCATTTTCTGCCTCCCTCCCTTCTTAAACAGAGGTATTACATTAGCCATTTTCCAGTTCTCTGGGACTCTCCCGTCCTCCAGTGATTCCTGAAAGATCATCAATGGTTCCACAATCTCTTCAGCTATCTTCTTCAGAACCCTGAGGTGTAGTCCATCCAGTCCAGGTGATATATCCACCTTCAGACCTTTCAGTTTCCCCAGCACCTTCTCGTGAATGCCACTACACTTCCCGCTGGCCTCCTGACTCTCTTGAAGTTCTGGCATCCCACTAGTACCTTCCACTGTGATGAATGATGCAAAGTACTTATAAAGTTCCTCTGCCATTTTTGTTCCCTATTACTACTTCTCCAGCCTCATTTTCCAGTAATCTAAGGTAAGTAATAATCCATTCTGGCCTCTCTTACCTTTTATACATCAAAAAAAGTCTTGCAATCCTCTTTGATATTACTAGCTAGTTTACACTTATTTCATTTCTCCCCCCCCCCCCCCCCCCCCCCCCCCCCTTATTGCTTTTTTAGTTGTCCTCTGCTAATTTATAAAGGCTTCCCAATCCTCTGGATTCCCACTAATCCGACTTCCCACTAATCCTCGTCACCTTCTATGCTTTTTCTTTTGCTTTTATGCTGTCCTTCCTTGACTATTCTTGTCAGCCATGGTTGCCTTGCGTGTTTCTTCCTCCTTGGGAGGAACTTCTGTTGAGCATCCTGAATAATCCCCAAATCCTCCTGCCATTGCTGTTCCACTGTCTTCTCTGCTAAGCTCCCATTTCAATCAACTTTGGCCAGCTCCTGTACATGTGGAGTTTGCACATTCATAGAACCAACAGCGCAGAAGGAGGTCATTCGGCCCATCGGGTCTGCACCAGCCCTTGCAAAGAGCACCCTACCCAAGCCCACACCTCCACCCTACTCCCGTAACCCAGTAACCCCACCCCACCTTTTGGACACTAGGGGCAATTTTGTATGGCCAATCCACCTAACTGCACATCTTTGGACTGTGGGAGGAAACCGGAGCACCCGGAGGAAACCCACGCAGTCACGGGGAAAATGTGAACACTCCGCAAAGACAGTGACCCAAGCCGGGAATCAAACCTGGGACTCTGGAGCTGTGAAGCAACTGCGCTAACCACAATGCTACCGTGCTGCCCATACTGTGCTCTACCACAAGCTCCTCCAAATAAATATCTCGTAGACATTCCACAAATTCCTTTTCTTGGGGACTACTACCAACCTGATTTCCCAGCCCACCTGCATACTGAAGTCCCCATGATTATTGTAATATTGCCATTCTTATATGCCTTTTCAATTTCCTGATTTATTTTCTGCCCTACATCCTCATTACTGCTCGGGAGCCTGTTCATAACCCCCATCAGGGTCTTTTCTCTTTTGCGATTTCTCAATTCTATCCACACAGATTCTACACCTGCTAATCCTATATCGCTTCTTGCAATCGATTTAATTTCATTCCTTACTAACAATGCAACCCCAGTCCAGGATCCCTGCTCTCATAAGATGCAAATCAAAGTGAAAAGATGCCTTCTCAAGATTATTCATCTTGTGCCCACTCATTCTCAGTGGCTCATCTCTAGTGGTTCAAACTGATTGCCTGAATTGGAATGGATGGTGTTTTAACGTGTCACGAAACACGCTGATGTTATCTGCGAGGGTATCCCAACTTGAGACACTGGATCGTGGGGGTGCATAGTTTTATTTTGTTTTAGTGTGAGGGGAAAAGTGAAATTCCAATCAGAGTAAATAGCCCAGCCATTGGGTAACATTTATTAAAGACTATTTATTAAAGTAAAGAAAAGGCAAATACACACAAACCAGACTGCTCTACTCTCATACCGTCAAGATGTATGAATTACTAATATACAGCAGGTATCCCTTGTTACAAAATATATATATGATGCCTGAACTCTCTCAGACTTCTCCTGTACCCCAAACAACATCCAAATTGAAAAACTAGCTATAGTTACCACACAATACAGGGATAATACTCAAATCTGGGAACCATCTTTTCCCTGGTCCAGCGAAGATATTTTAAAACTGCTGTTACAAAGGTATTCTGCACTGCCTTGGCTCTTAGACTTAGAAGCTTGTTCACTGTAAAATTGGCCTTTAGCCTGGTGTGTAAACTGGTCTATTTGCTTTCTGAGACTGCTAGATGATAACTGCCTCTCCTGGCTTTTCAGGGTCTGGCCAATTATTTGTTCTTTGTTGTTCTTTGATAATGCCTTCTGCATATTCAGCTGTCTGCTCCTTTCAACTTCCTTGACTATACATTAACACATGTATATCTCAGGGACATTCCCAATCGTCTATGATCTGTTTCCCTCCATATGCTATTCATACTGGATTATTCTCTAAACTGCCATTGTAAACGCGTTACCGGGAGACGCAATACCAATTGAGGCCTTCTTGAATACTTTCCACTGCTGTCTTCAGGCAGGTTCATGATAAAAGTCGGATGGTGCTTGCAGTTCAGGTGGTTTCTTCACTGTTTCTACTCCTGTATCTACAGAGTTATTGGAAAAGAGAAAGTGTTATTCATAGTCCTCACTGCAACTTTTTGTCAAGAAACTTTCAACAAAATGCTGGCACCAAGCTATTGGTTATTCCAAACATTTACATATGTAATAGAATGACTTGAAGATGGAGAGGGAAGGGCAAATGTGTTGGATGAACACCACGATAGGGCCAAATTTTGTGCTTTCCCATCTTCTATTCTGTCTAACCCCCAGCTTTGTATTTTGTAGCCATGTTCCTTAACAAAGAGAAGGAGAATGTAGCTTGGCAGGGATTTCTGCCATTGTCACCCTTGTATTGTTATGTGCTGCGTTCTTATATTAAAGCAGACGTATGTATTGAGTAGATGGGATTTATAATCTGAATGTATCTGAATGCTATGATACTGAGAAGTCAATAGCATGCAACATGCTGGTTCTGAGCATGATGAGTTAAACAGGGCTGGTGTTTTCATTTCTTAGGCCCTCCCTGAAGGACAAATACTGGGCAAAAGAGAGGTGCTGGGAAATGCAAAGTGCAGCCACAAGAAGCTGCAGACATCCCAAAGAAACCCATGGGTCTGAAGAAAGACCTCGTACCAGTAAACGATTGCAATGTTTGATTAAGGACTATCATTGTGGTTTCCCATCTTGCCACTCCTGGTGAGGTCATTCAACCTTTTCAAAACATTGCCATTTCTGGGAAAGAGTGGATTCCTCTTCAGCCACTATGCCACAGCAACATTTTGACTGCCTGGTCTTCAAAATAAATAAAATGTGCCTCCCTTACTGTTATCACACAATGCTTTTCCTGCTTTTCATGCTTTTTCCTTGCTAAGTTGTAATTTTCTTTTCATTCACCTGTGCACATTCAACATCTGCTGCAGTGCTTAAATTCCTTCACACTATTGCATGTCTACTATTGATGGAAATCCAACCTGAAACCTACCGAACACATGCAAATAAGCTGAACCTGAAATTTCACTCGGGTTCAACTGCAGTTAGAGGACTTTCCAAAACACACCTGCCAATTTATGTTTGGATGGTAAAAAAATGGACTCAATGGAACACCTTAACATTAAGAATAGTGGAAAAAATAAAAATCACATTTAACAGAAAAGTTACTAACCGAACATGTGCATTAAAACACTTTAAATAGTTTTAAAAGGCCGAAGCAAACACTCCTGAAGGCTGTCTACTCATTATCTCAGTGACTGAATTTCTTCCGACATCCTCATTTCCGCCCACAGAGACCACAGAATGACGCCACAACTCATATATATGTATGTTTATATAGATATGGATACACTTTTTAAAAATATATACAGATCAGTTCGGATTCTCCAAGGCGCAGTGGGCAAGCTCCACAGAATGACTACAATGTAATCCCCTTTCTTCAATTAAGCAAACTTTTCTATTTACCAGAAAAATTAATATTAGCTATTTCTAGTGGGCGGGATTCTCCGTCCTGAGACACCCGGAATGCGTTCCCGAATGGGACGGAGAATCGGGCATCAGTGGAAAATCGGGATTGGCGCTCTTGACATGAATGCTAACATTGCATTTGCCTTCTTAACTGCCGACTGAACCTGCACGTTAACCTTCAGAGAATCGTGAACAAGGACTCCCAAGTCCCTTTGTGCTTTTGATTTCCTAAGCATTTCCCCATGTAGAAAATAGTCTATGCCTAAATTCCTCCTTCCAAAGTGCATAACCTCACACTTTGCCACATTATATTTCATTTGCCACTTCATTGCCCACTCTCCTAGCTTGTCCACATCCTTCTGCAGCCCCCTTGCTTCCTCAATGCTACCTGTCCCTCTACAGATCTTTGGATCATCTGAAAACTTAGCAACAGTGCCTTCAGTTCCTTCTTCCTGGAAACCCCCTGCTACTTTCCCTGACCCCAGCAGATGGCCCCTTCCAGCTCAGTCAGCCTTTAGGAACATGACCTACCTCCGTGCTCTCCCTCAGCAGCCACTGCGCCTGTGTCCTGATTTTTAAAACCACAATATGTAAAAAGTAAGAGGATGGCCAGGGAATGGATTGGACCACTTAAGGACAGTGGGGGGAATCTATGCGTTGAGCCAAGAAAATGGGTGAGGTACTAAATTAATACCTTGCATCGGTGTTCACTAAAGAAAAGGGCTTTGTGGAAGTTGATTCTTGGGTCGGGTGTGTGGATAGTCTGGGTCATGTTGACATCGAAAAGGAGGAGGTATTGAGTCTTTTAAAAGATATTAAGGTAGACAAGTCTCCAGGGCCAGATGGGATTTATCCCAGAATACTGAGGGAAGCAAGGGAGGAAATTGCTGGGCCTTGACTGCAATCTTTGTATCCTTATTGACTACAGGTGAGATCCCAGAAGACTGAAGAATAGCTAATGTTGTACCGCTATTTAAGAAAGGTAGCAGGGACAATCCTGGAAACTATAGGACAATGAGCCTCATGTTGGTAGTAGGTAAATTATTGAAGAGAATTCACAGCGACAGGATTTATACCCATTTGGAAACAAATGGACTCATAAGCAATAGACAGGGTTTTATGAAGGGGAAGCCGTGCCTCACTAACTTGATCGAGTTTTTTGAGGAGGTGACAAAGATGTTTGATGAAGGGAGGGCGGTGGATGTTGTTTACATGGACTTCAGTAAAGCCTTTGACAAGGTGCGTCATGGCAGACTGGTACAAAAGGTGAAGTTACACGGGATCAGAGGTGAGGTGGTAAGATGGACACCAAACTGACTCGGTCACAGAAGGCAAAGGGTAGCAGTAGAAAGGTGTTTTTCTGAATAGAAGATTGTGACTAGTGGTGTTCCACAGGGATCGGTGCTTGGGCCTCTGTTGTTTGTGGTGTACATAAATGATTTGGAGGAAACTGCAGCTGGTCTGATTAGTAAGTTGGGGGATAACGCCAAGGTTGGCAGATAGTGTTGAGGATTATCAAAAGATACAGCAGGACATAGATAGGTTGGAGACTTGGGCAGAGAAATGACAAATCGAGTTTATTCCGGACAAATGTGAGGTAATGCATTTTGGTAGTCTAACATAGAGGGAAAATATACCGTAAATGGTAAAACTCTTAGGAATATAGAAAGTCAGAGAGATCTGGGCGTGCAGGACTACAGATCTTTGATGGTGGCAACACAAGTGGGTAAGATAGTCAAGAAAGCTTATGGAATGCTTGCCTTCATTGGATGGGGCATTGAATATAAAGACTGGCAAGTCATGCTACAGTTGTATAGAACCTTGGTAAGGCCGCACTTGGAATATTGCGCACAATTCTGGTCGCCACACTACCAGAAAGATGCGGAGGCTTTGGAGCGGTTGCAAAGGAGTTTGACCAGGGTGGTGCCTGGTCTGGAGGGTGTTAGCTATGTGGAGAAGCTGAATAAACTTGGACTGTTTTCATTACAAAAATGGAGGTTGAGGGGCGACCTGTTAGAGGTCTACACGATTATGAGGGGCATGGATAGAGTGGATGGGCAGGCACTCTTTCCCAGGGTGGAGAGGTCAGTCACCAGGGCCATAGGTTTAAACGTAGTGGGGCAAAGTTTAGAGGAGATTTGCGAAGCAGATTTCTTATGTAGAGGGTAGTGAGTGCCTGAAATGCGTTGCCAGGAGAGGTTGTGGAAGCAGATACATTAACAATGTTCAAAAGGCATCTTGACAAACACATGGATAGGATGGGTATAGAGGGATACGACACAAGGAAATGCTGAGGGTTTTGGCAACGGTTGGTATCATGATTGGTACAGGCTTGGAGGGCCGAAGGGCCTGTTCCTGTGTTGTATTGTTCTTTGTTCGCAGTTGAATTTTGCCGATGATAATTCATCCTGGTGGAGGCGGAGCTTCAGGGGTGCCCTGGAGAATACCGGGCCAGGCCCATTAACAATATGCCAACAGCGTTTATTGTACGTGCGGTATAGAATGCATTCACGCCACTGTCGAGGCACCGGAACACGGCTTTCCGCCGGCGCCCGGCACTGGCCTCGATTTTCAGCTGACATGCAATTCTCTGACCAATCATGTTTCCCCGTTTTAGTGTCAACCAATGGGGAAATCACATCCACAGTCTCCCAAACGGACAATCCAGGCCAGTGTGTCTAATCTTGGGAACACTGTACTTCAACAAAATATGTTGTACTAGATTGCTACAATGATTCTTCGGAGCAGTATAAAAGCAGAATGGACCTGGAAATTCTGCCTTTTTTCCCCATCGTCCATTTCCGAAAAATATGTTTCAGGACTGACGGGTGGTATCTGAACAGAAGTCTTCTAGTGTGACTCTCCGTGTCGCCTGCAATCCCAGTGTTCCCGCTCTATTCTGAGGTTATTGTCGATTTACTCCTTTCCACTGCAATGCAAGTTTGAATGTTGAGATTTTCTCCTCTGGAGATACATCCGCTGCAACTTAGCACAAGCACTTTGTTCAGTGTGAGCACTTTTTCCAGACCTACGAAGAGCAGAGGTTACATAGAACATACAGCACAGAACAGACCATTTGGATCAACTATCCCTACAGGTGCCTATGGTCCAAACAAGCCTCCTTCCAACCCTCTTCATCTAATCCTTTCAGCATGAATTTCAATTTATTTTGCCTTCATATGTTTATCGAGTATGTGTATATGTATCCCTGTTATTTGTCTCTATGGTAGCAAGTTCCACTTTCTCATTACAACAACCCGATCCTCCTATTGACCCAAACCTACCCCTGACCCAACCGAACTGGACACTATCACACTTCTCGCATCACCCGCGCCCCCCCGCATGTCCGATCCCCACCCACCGGCCAACTTCTGGCGTCGACTCCACTGCTGACCGTCAATCCTTCCCCACCACCTCTCCCGCCATCCTGATGTCCGACCCCATCCGAACCCCAATGTCTGACCCCCATCCCCAACCCCCGATGTCCAACCAGAACTCCACGCCAGCATGTCTGACCCCATCCCCACCCCTCCCGATATGCAATCCCATCTCCATTGCCCTGATGTCTGACCCCATTACACCCACTCTTGTCCGACCCAACAACACCCCCCCTTTTCCAACACCGTCCCACCCACCGTTTTTCTGACCTCCCTACCTCGCTTTTTCTGACCCCCACCCCCAGCCTCCTGATGGCCAATACCGACACCATACTAACCCCTGCAGGTCCAACTCCACCCTCCTCCCCAACCCGAAACCACCCCCACCTGACACCTGCCCACCCGACCCAACCTAATCCAAACTCACCCCTGACTCAACCCAACTGGACACCGTCACTCTCCTCCCCTATGTCTAAACCCCATCCATTCCCCAACCTTCAGCCCTCCGATCCCACTCCTGACCTCCAACCACCCCCCAACCCCTCTCGACCTCTGATCCCATCCCCAAAACCCTATCCACTTACCTTTGTTACTGACCTTCTCCCTGGCCTGTCAATTTCAATGGGATAGTTAAACTTACCTGCTTTGCGGCAATTGGTGTTGGAAAAAGGTGGCACGTCCTCCTTCACTCCAACTCTCTCAGACTGTGATGCTGGATTCAGAGACAGCTGCACTGCCTGGGTCTTGCCCAGCCAGAGTCAGAAGGTTGGGTGAGACCAGTACAGAAAACATTTTGCATGAGTAATTGGGCAGGGGGTGGTGACAACCCGATGTTGATTGTCACTCCCAGGAAGTTACGGCCCAATATCTCTCCTTATGTGATTTGATATTAAATTTTGTTTAATAGTCCTGTGAAGCATCTTTTGACATGTCTTTAAGTTAAAGGCGCTAAATAAATTCAAGTTGTTGCGGAATTATATCACAGGGCAGTCAACTTGTGTGTTTTGGGAAAGACAACAATGGCAGCAATTAATAATTATTTTTAGCTATGCAATTTGCTTTCAGCCAAACACACTTGGTACTCTGCCAAACAACGTAATGGCAACAAGAATACTATAATTGGAATTGAATTGGTTAGAAATTACCATTTTAGACCAGAAATATGTCTTACTACAACACAGTATGAGAAACTCAAAACATTTAAAAATAGAAATAATAAAAATGTATGTCAAATGAAAACGACTCACACATTGCATTCACATCCGCATTTGGCCCATTGCCCTTGGGAACCCCAGTCAGCAAACAATACTCTTATTTTGTTTGTCCCTTCTCCCCTCCACCACCTGAGAAGTCAGACCCTCACCAATACCATAATGGAACCGGGCAACCAGATTATGCAAGATAAGCTTTTGGGAAAGCACCTGGCTGGCAGAAAGTGCTCCAGACTACCACATAAACTGTGTTTCTCAAGGATGTGCACCATTTATTTCCACTGGACTCCCTTGTGGCTTCCTCTGTGTCAAGGGATTGTACTATTACAGGCTGGTAAGCTCCTGATTCATCTGGACTCCACATGCCCTTATGTAGCTTCAGTATTTAAAAACATATAGACACACATTTTAAAAGAAATGTTTATTTGATGCTGATTAACTCATGTATTTCTAACATTTTCTGGTTTATTTTGGATTACTTCATTCTGATGAAGGACTTGTACTTGAAAGATTAACATATCTATATTTGTTTTACAGATGCTGACTGACCAACTGTGCGTTTTCCACAAGTTTCTAATTGAATTTTATATTTCCAATATTTAGAGATTTGTTTTTCTTTTCCTCTTTGTAATATTTATCTTTAAGTAATCATTAATGGTTTAGTCCTTGAAGTTAAATATATGCATATGAGTACTTCCCTGTGTGCAGGCAGCAATAAAAATCTAAATATAAATAGGAGAGACATATTAATTGTGGTGCTACTTTGATGGATAATAAATATGATGTGTCATTTATTATTTTCTCTTTCTCATTCCTTCGTTCCTGTAAGCACTAGCCAATTCTGCATATGATTTCCCCAGTAAGATTACTAACTCTAGTTTGATGTATTCCTGGAGGCTCCATCATGTGGCATCTGATTATGCAATGTGCTCAGTAATATGTTGTCTCTTCGATGCTGTTCATGTACATTCATATAAATGACCTGACCTTACCTAATAACACAAGGACATTTTATTTGAATATTTTTCCAACGTTCTTGACACATCATTCATGAGCTACTTTGACCACCAGGGTGAAGGGGACATAATTGAGGCAGCAGGGAAGAACTATGCGTTGCACATCAAAGTGACTGATGGCTGGCAGAAAAGGCAAGGGGAAGGGGAGATATAGGGACTTGCAATAGCCAGTACCATCCACCAGAAATCCAAGTGGTGAAGGATACCACTGCAGCCAGTCTTTACACATTTTTCTAAGCATTTATTAAAAGGGGTACACACGATGCGGGTGCGGGAATAGCAGCTTTTCCATGGGCTCTAGCATCACTCACTTTATAATGTGTAATTTAGCCTGGTTGCTCGGCACAGGTTTGCCTAATCTGTGAATTAATATTTGATGTTATGTTTCTAGAAGACCTCTGGATTAATATTGGTGAGAATATGCTGAAAAACGTGAAGAAATCTGTTGATAAAAGGACACAGTCGGTTTCAACGGGGGTGAAGCCGCCTTTTCAATATGGCGACTTGATCCTCGAGCGGTCTCTTGACCCGGCGCTCTCTAACATACTGTCGGAGATGTTAAAAATGATGACTGCCAACATTATCCGAGTTTTTGATCAGAGTCGGCTTGCTAGACACAAAACGTAAGTATTCATGAGACCAAGTTGCAGAATATCAATAAAAGGCTTGATGGAACGGAGGAAAGAATCCTGAACGTCGAAAATGTTTCTTTGTCAGCTGAAGCGGACATTCAATCCTTGGATAAGCAGTTACGTGGCATTACTGAAATCCTAGAAGATGTGGAAAACTGAGGTTGGAGTCGTCGGTCTACCTGAGAGAGTGGAGGGTAAGGTTCCTATGAGTTGTTTGAGAACTAGCTGCCATGTTTTCTGAAGCAGGACGGGCATTACAAATTGGAAAGTGTGCACAGTATTCTGTCTTTCAGGCCAAGGGACAATCAATGTCCCAGGCCTGTAATAATTAGCTTCCACAATTTTAAATATTGCTGAGGTATTGCTAAATATTGGAGACGGCGGGGCCTGGCTCCACGAGGCAGCGAGGATTTCCTTTTTCAGGACATTTCAGCGGCAACACAGCTGAAGCATTGAGGCTTCAATGAAGTTTGAAGACAACTTAAGGCAGCTGGAGTGAATTATGTTATGCACCATCCTACAACCCTGAAAGTGATTTCCGACGATTCCATCAGTCTTTCGATAATCCAAATACTGCCTTGGGCTTCGTCAACTCTTTGAAGGGCAAGGAATTGGATTGATAATCTGCAGCTCGGAAAACTCAAAAGCTCTAATCCGGACTTTCTTCCTATCAGGGTGATGTTTGTCTAATTTTATTGTCATATATTCTGTTTAAATGGAGATGTTAATATTTGAGCGTGGTGGTGAATGTCTTCTTGTTCTTGAGTGCTTTGGGACTCTTATTATCATTACTCATGGTAACTGTGCCACATGCTAGTTACTCATTGTCTTTTTTTAACATCCATGTCTTAATCATGTCAGAATCGAGTGGTGCCATTGCCGAAAGGTGGGTGGTGAACAACGGTCTTCATGAGGAGGCTTAAAATCGGGATGGGCACTTGAATCCCATTCCTTTGTTGTCTGTAAAAGGAATATGTTGTGGACATTTTGGTGTCTCTGGTATAAATTGAGTTGGGGGAGGGGTGTTATGGTGCATGCCCGAGATGGCGCAAACATCCTATCCTACTTTTCTTCTGTTGGTCTATGCAATGGCAGTAACTAATTTTACATTTTGCTCATGGAACATATGGACAACCCATCATCCTATCAAAAGGAAAACGATCCTCACTTTTCTTAAGAAGGAGAAAGTGGACATATAACTTTTTTACAGGAGACTCACTTGGATGACAGGGAGCACTTAAATTTGAGGTGGGAATGGGTGGAACAGATCTTCTTTGGCTCTTTTTCTAGAAAATATTTTATTGAAGCATTTGTAATTTTCACAGTTTAACACATTCACATCTCTTAATCAACCGCGTGGGCCGACACATGACAAAAACAAAAACAACCTACAGAACAACACCCCCTACTCTATTCCATAGCTGTCCGTAAACTGTATTCTCTGTCCCGTTGTAACATTCTTTGGTCCTTTTTCAACGAGTAGTAGGGGTGTGGCAATCCTGATCAATAGGAATGTCCCTTTGAAGATAGAGAACTGTGTTAAGGATAAGGATGGTAGATATGTAATTGTTCGGAGGCTGGTAAACTAGGAATCTGTCTCAATAATGAATGTGTATGGCCCACCGAATTACTCTGAAATTACCATTAAAATTTTTCTGGACCTGTAGAATTGGTCTCAACTAATTTGTTTGTGGGCGGTGACTTCAATTAACATCTGAACCCCTTGATGGACAAGCTCCTAGTCCTCCTCCCCTCCTTCCCTCCCAGTAAGCTAGAACAGTGCTTTTCAAACTTTTTTTCCTGGGACTCGATAGGCCGAAGGGCATTTTCTGTGCTGCACAACACTTTGACTATGACTTTTACCAACCAGCTGACCTTCGTGATCCATGCTGGCTAACCTTTGCAACCCACATTGACCGATTTTCACAACCCATGCTGGCTGACCTTCGCAACACATCATTTTCATTTACCTTTAATTGAACAGGTGAGTCTGCTTGGTCCTCATGATCTCAGCTGCTTTGTCATTCAGTGTTACATTTTTGATAATGACTTCAGCTGATGATTTAAGTTGACCCTGCATCCTTTGAAAAAAACTCAAGAGGTTTATCCTTGAAGTCGCCATGCTTAGTCTTCAAATGCCTTTGAAGTTTTGAGGGTTTTAAACTCTCATTTGCCAGTACTTCCCTGCATATAACATGGGCTTTGCTTCCTGATTTGCAATGGCACAATTAACAAAGCTTGAATACAAGAAATCATCTTTATACTGCTTTGTTACTGAATTCAGTTTTTTCTTTGTTGGCTGTTCACCAGAAGCCCTGGAGCTCTGTACAGAGTTAACACTAGCACCGATTTATCTTGCCGTGGACTCTCCTGAGCAGCTCTCTCCAGCAGATTCAGTTGTAAGATCCTGGCCTGTTTGTGTCTCTGACCTTCTCTTCCTTATAACAAAGATTCATCTTCAGTTCTTCACAGTCCTGTTGCCTTGCTTCCTCACAGCTAAAAAATGGAGGAATCCCCTCCGTGATTTAGCGGCAAAAGCACGGATGTACAGGGCATGTGATGTCAGTGTATGTGCCGGACGTGTGACCTGCTATCTGCCGGCGCTTCTGGTAGGAAGACTGAATTGTTCCATTTAAAAGCCGGTTGCGGATGGCATTCTTAATTTCAAAGCCGGTTGCAGCGGTTGGGCGGTTCTTCTGTGATCGAGAACACTGTGGCCGATCGGTTCCCGACCTTCCTGACACTCGCCCTTGATCTACCCGTGGGTTGTGATGCAGTTTGAAAATCCTGGTCTGGAGTACTGGCCTTGGCGTGTGATGAAGTGGGATAGTAGGATGTTTGGAGGACTTTGCATTCTAGGGATAGAGATTTTACTATTTTCTCAGCCCCCCTCATTAGTATCACACTAGGTGCAGGGTAGGTGGATTGGCCACACTAAATTGCCCCTTAATTAGAAAAAAAAAGAATTGGGTGCTTTTAAAAAAGGAAAATAAAAGAAAAAAAAATCAGTGTCACACTAGAATTGACTATCTTTTTGTGCCTCTGAAAATCCTACATTTGGTTTCCTCTTGTTTTATAGGCAGTATTATAATTTCCGCCTATGCTCCTGTTTTCCTGGAATCTTTGCTTGAGGGCTCTCCCTCCTGGTCTAGGTCAGGGCGGTTTGACACCTTCCTACTTAGGGATATATCTTTCACCACATACTTTAAGAAGGAGTTTAACTTTTTCTACTCAGTTAACTTAATTTCTGACGTCATTCCCTCCAGTTTGTGGGAGACTTGTGAGGCCTACGCTAGGGGGCTTTTTATTTCTTACACAGCCAACAAAAGGCATAGAATGCTGGAGAACCATAGTCGATTGGATGTAATTGAGATACTTCCTTGTTATCATTTGAGCAGCTGCACCAACAATTTAACATTCTGAAGCAATCCTTTTTTTAAGTATTAATGACTGAACTTTATCCTTAATTTTTTTTAGAACAGATTTTTTTAAACTCTCATTAAAGTTACAAAGACAATGTGCAAACGGACAGAGCAACCCCTTTATAAATCTCATCGTTTGCTCCAAAAAAAATCAATTGAAATTCAAATTGAACCCAATTCATGGTCTTCACAAGAGAGACATACAAGATCCAAGCTGATGAGAAAAGGCATGTACCTCATGTTGGGCTTGATCTGATGCTTGACCTTTGCCATAATGTCGAGAAGTAATGACTTTATCCTTAATGTCTTGACTCCTTTATTTCCCAAGAAATCCTGAATTCTGTGGAGCCTAAACAGTTAATCAGCAGACTTTATTACACATTATGTTCTATATCTGGCACTAGTACATTGGGTACCTTGCAGTCTTGGGAAAACAACTTGGCAACTAACATTGATGAGGAGACATGTGGTAGTGTATGGGATTATGCCAGTAAAATGTCTGTTTTCAATAAAATGATTACTCAATTTAAGGTACTGCACAGCTTACATATCACGCCTAACCTTAGACACAGGTCTGATCCTGCTACATCCCTGATAGAACATAGAACATAGAACGATACAGCGCAGTACAGGCCCTTCGGCCCTCGATGTTGCACCGACATGGAAAAAATCTAAAGGCCATCTAACCTACACTATGCCCTTATCATCCATATGCTTATCCAATAAATTTTTAAATGCCCTCAATGTTGGCATGTTCACTACTGTTGCAGGTAGGGCATTCCACGGCCTCACCACTCTTTGCGTAAAAAACCCACCTCTGACCTCTGTCCTATATCTATTACCCCTCAATTTGAGGCTATGTCCCCTCGTGCTAGCCACCTCCATCCGCGGGAGAAGGCTCTCGCTGTCCACCCTATCTAACCCTCTGATCATTTTGTATGCCTCTATTAAGTCACCTCTTAACTTTCTTCTCTCTAACGAAAACAACCTCAAGTCCATCAGCCTTTCCTCATAAGATTTTCCCTCCATACCAGGCAACATCCTGGTAAATCTCCTCTGCACCCGTTCCAAAGCTTCCACGTCCTTCCTATAATGAGGCGACCAGAACTGTACGCAATACTCCAAATGCGGCCGTACTAGAGTTTTGTACAACTGCAACATGACCTCATGGCTCCGGAACTCAATCCCTCTACCAATAAAGGCCAACACACCATAGGCCTTCTTCACAACCCTATCAACCTGGGTGGCAACTTTCAGGGATCTATGTACATGGACACCGAGATCCCTCTGCTCATCCACACTACCAAGAATTTTACCATTAGCCAAATATTCCGCATTTCTGTTATTCTTTCCAAAGTGAATCACCTCACACTTCTCCACATTAAACTCCATTTGCCACCTCTCAGCCCAGCTCTGCAGCTTATCTATGTCCCTCTGTAACCTGCAACATCCTTCCGCACTGTCTACAACTCCACCGACTTTAGTGTCGTCTGCAAATTTACTCACCCATCCTTCTGCGCCCTCCTCTAGGTCATTTATAAAAATGACAAACAGCAACGGCCCCAGAACAGATCCTTGTGGTACGCCACTCGTAACTGAACTCCATTCTGAACATTTCCCATCAACTACCACTCTCTGTCTTCTTTCAACTAGCCAATTTCTGATCCACATCTCTAAATCACCCTCAATCCCCAGCCTCCGTATTTTCTGCAATAGACGACCGTGGGGAACCTTATCAAACGCTTTACTGAAATCCATATACACCACATCAACTGCTCTACCCTCGTCTACCTGTTCAGTCACCTTCTCAAAGAACTCGATAAGGTTTGTGAGGCATGACCTACCCTTCACAAAACCATGCTGACTGTCCCTAATCATATTATTCCTATCTAGATGATTATAAATCGTATCTTTTATAATCCTCTCCAAGACTTTACCCACCACAGACGTTAGGCTCACCGGCCTATAGTTACCGGGGTTATCTCTACTCCCCTTCTTGAACAAAGGGACCACATTTGCTATCCTCCAGTCCTCTGGCACTATTCCTGTAGCCAATGATGACCTAAAAATCAAAGCCAAAGGCTCAGCAATCTCTTCCCTGGCTTCCCAGAGAATCCTAGGATAAATCCCATCCGGCCCCGGGGACTTATCTATTTTCACCTTGTCCAGAATTGCCAACACTTCTTCCCTACGCACCTCAATGCCATCTATTCTAATAGCCTGGGTCTCAGCATTCTCCTCCACAATATTATCTTTTTCTTGAGTGAATACTGACGAAAAGTATTCATTTAGTATCTCGCTTATCTCCTCAGCCTCCACACACAACTTCCCACCACTGTCCTTGACTGGCCCTACTCTTACCCTAGTCATTCTTTTATTCCTGACATACCTGTAGAAAGCTTTTGGGTTTTCCTTGATCCTACCTGCCAAAGACGTCTCATGTCCCCTCCTTGCTCGTCTCAGCTCTCTCTTTAGATCCTTCCTCGCTTCCTTGTAAATATCAAGCGCCCCAACTGAAACTTCACGCCTCATCTTCACATAGGCCTCCTTCTTCCTCTTAACAAGAGATTCCACTTCTTTGGTAAACCACGGTTCCCTCGCTCGACCCCTTCCTCCCTGCCTGACTGGTACGTACTTATCAAGAACATGCAATAGCTGTTCCTTGAACAAGCTCCACATATCCAGTGTGCCCAACCCTTGCAGCCTACTTCTCCAACCAACACATCCTAAGTCATGTCTAATGGCATCATAATTGCCCTTCCCCCAGCTATAACTCTTGCCCTGCGGCGTATACTTATCCCTTTCCATCACTAACGTAAAGGTCACCGAATTGTGGTCACTGTTTCCAAAGTGCTCACCTACCTCCAGATCTAACACCTGGCCTGGTTCATTACCCAAAACCAAATCCAATGTGGCCTCGCCTCTTGTTGGCCTGTCAACATATTGTGTCAGGAAACCCTCCTGCACACATTGTACAAAGAATGACCCATCTAATGTACTCGAACTATATCTTTTCCAGTCAATATTTGGAAAGTTAAAGTCTCCCATAACAACTACCCTGTTACTTTCGCTCTTTTCCAGAATCATCTTCGCCATCCTTTCCTCTACATCCCTAGAACTATTAGGTGGCCTATAGAAAACTCCCAACAGGGTGACCTCTCCTTTCCTGTTTCTAACCTCAGCCCATACTACCTCAGAAGAAGAGTCTCCATCTAGCATCCTTTCCGCCACCGTAATACTGTCCTTGACTAGCAGCGCCACACCTCCCCCTCTTTTGCCCCCTTCTCTGAACTTACTAAAACACCTAAACCCCGGAACCTGCAACAACCATTCCTGTCCCTGCTCTATCCATGTCTCTGAAATGGCCACAACATCGAAGTCCCAGGTACCAACCCATGCTGCCAGTTCCCCTACCTTATTTCGTATACTCCTGGCATTGAAGTAGACACACTTCAAACCACCTACCTGAACACTGGCACCCTCCTGCGAAGTCAAATCTGTGCTCCTGACCTCTATACTCTCAATCTCCCGTACCCTAAAACTACAATCCAGGTTCCCATGCCCCTGCTGAATTAGTTTAAACCCCCCCAAAGAGCACTAACAAATCTCCCCCCCAGGATATTGGTGCCCCTCAGGTTCAGATGTAGACCATCCTGTCTATAGAGGTCCCACCTTCCCCAGAAAGAGCCCCAGTTATCCAGAAATCTGAATCCCTCCCGCCTGCACCATCCCTGTAGCCACGTGTTTAATTGCTCTCTCTCCCTATTCCTCATCTCACTATCACGTGGCACGGGCAACAACCCAGAGATAACAACTCTGTTTGTTCTCGCTCTGAGCTTCCATCCTAGCTCCCTAAAGGCCTGCCTGACATCCTTGTCCCCTTTCCTACCTATGTCGTTAGTGCCAATGTGGACTACGACTTGGGGCTGCTCCCCCTCCCCCTTAAGGACCCGGAAAACACGATCCGAGACATCACGTACCCTTGCACCTGGGAGGCAACATACCAAACGTGAGTCTCTCTCGCTCCCACAAAATCTCCTATCTGTGCCCCTGACTATTGAGTCCCCAATTACTAATGTTCTACTCCTTTCCCCCCTTCCCTTCTGAGCAACAGGGACAGACTCCGTGCCAGAAGCCCGTACCCCATGGCTTACCCCTGGTAAGTCGTCCCCCCCACAAGTATCCAAAACGGTATACTTGTTACTCAGGGGAACGACCGCAGGGGGTCCCTGCACTGACTGCTTCTTCCCAGTCCCTCTTACAGTTACCCATCTATCTCCAGTCTTTGGTGTAACTATTTCCCTGAAGCTCCTATCTATGACCCCCTCTGCCTCCCGAATGATCCGAAGTTCATCCAGCTCAAGCTCCAGGTCCCTAACACGGTTTTTGAGGAGCTGGAGTTGGGTGCACTTCCCACAGATGAAATCAGCAGGGACACTGACGGCGTCCCTCACCTCAAACATTCTGCAGGAGGAGCATTGTACTGCCTTCCCTGACATCACCTCTAGATTTAAAAAATAACAAGAAAAAGAAAAAGAAAGGAAGAGCTTACCTGATATTATCTCAAACCCTGCTCCCGCTCAAAGGTAAGCAAATTTAAAGGCACTCACTCACCTTCACGACAGGCCCCTGCTCCCGCTTCCCAACCACCGTGGGGTGGGGGGGTTGGTTAGAGGAGGAGGTAGGGTGGGAAACACTCACGAAGTGTTTCGGGTTTAACTGTCACTTGCCAACAGCCTCTCCACAAACCACCTTCAACTTAGGCTGACCGCACTGCACGTATGCAAATTTCCCCAGAACAGCTGATCAGTAGCTCTGCTCTGCTGCCCTCTGCTGGATGATTGCCTTCACTCAAACTCCTCGGGTCCCCTTCGCAGATTCACCTTCAACTTAGGCTGACCGCACTGCACGTATGCAAATTTCCCCAGAACAGCTGATCAGTAGCTCTGCTCTGCTGCCCTCTGCTGGATGATTGCCTTCACTCAAACTCCTCGGGTCCCCTTCGCAGATTCACCTTCAACTTAGGCTGACCGCACTGCACGTATGCAAATTTCCCCAGAACAGCTGATCAGTAGCTCTGCTCTGCTGCCCTCTGCTGGATGATTGCCTTCACTCAAACTCCTCGGGTCCCCTTCGCAGATTCACCTTCAACTTAGGCTGACCGCACTGCACGTATGCAAATTTCCCCAGAACAGCTGATCAGTAGCTCTGCTCTGCTGCCCTCTGCTGGATGATTGCCTTCACTCAAACTCCTCGGGTCCCCTTCGCAGATTCACCTTCAACTTAGGAGATGTGCCTAAAGTGCCTGGTAGTCGATGGTGATTATATACATTTATATGGGCCTGTGTTAAAATTCAATCCTATTCGTCTGGTGTAGTCAGAGAGCTGGAGAAAATCTTGGACAGAGCCTTAGAATTTAATCCTATGTTCCTAATTCTGGATCTTCCAGATGGGAGGATTACTGATCCTAATGAAAAAAGGCTGTGCAACATCCTGACTTTTACAACTTGTAAGGATATCTTATACCCTTGTGACCTATATCCTTTAGTGGCAAAACTGGCATAAATTAGTTTTGGAATGTATTCCTATGGGATTCCTGACATCTGTGATCTGTTCTAAGTGTGATGCCTTCCATAGAATATGGGATCCCTATCTTAAATTTACAGATTCTACCTTGTCTGACTTGCTCCTGTTGTGCATTCCATGTGTCATATTGCAAGTCTTGATCTCGCATACATGAAGGTGTGCATCCTGAACTGTTATCCTTTTGTACTTGTATGGCTTTATCCTTCTTTCGCCCTTAACCTATTATTAACCTGTTATTGGATTAATCCGGCATCAAAACTGGAGGCACTAGTTCCTTGAGTATACTGTTCTGGAGCACAAGATTATTCAGTACTATTGCAGGAATATTGTCCGAGCCCTTCGCCTTTGTATCCAGTGCCTTCAGCCGTTTCTTGATATCATGTGGAGCAAATCGTATTGGCTGAAGCTTGACTGGGGACCTCCGGAGATGGATTATCCACTCGGCCCTTCTGGCTGAAGATTGTGGCAAATGCCTCAGCCTTGTCTTTTACACATATGTGCTGGGCTCCTCTATCATTGAGGATGGGGATATTTGTGGAGAATCTTACTCCAGTGAGTTGTTTAATTGTACACCACCATTCATAGTTGGATGTGGCAGGACTGTAGAGCTTATATCTGATGTGTCTGTTGTGGAATCGCTCAGCTCTGTCTATTACTTGCTGATTGTGCTGCCTGGCAAACAAATAGTTCTGTGTTGTCACTTCACAAGGTTGACACCTCATTTTTCGGTATGCCTGATGTTGCTCCTGGCATGCTCTCCTTGAACCAGGGTTGATCCCCTGGCTGGGTGTTAATGGTAGAGTGGGGGATATGCCGGGTCATGAGGTTGCAGATTGTGGTTGAATACAATTCTGCTGGTGCTGATGGCCCACAGTGCCTCATGGATGCCCAGACTTGAGTTGATAGATCTGTTCAAAGTCTATTATTGCCACACAACATGATGGAGGGTCTCCAATCACCGGAGGCCACCTAATTTGAGTAACATTCACATCTCCAATAAACCTTGCACACATTCTGTGTTCCATGTGATTATCCTTACCCTTATCATTGGACTGTACCTAGCAACACCAGTTCCTTTGGCCTCACTGTTCTGCATCTGATAATAATAATCTTTAAAATAATCTTTATTAGTGTCACAAGTAGGCTTAAATTAACACTGCAATGAAGTTACTGTGGAAATCCCTTGCCACCACACAACGGCACCTGTTCGGGTACACAGAGGAAGAATTCAAAATGTCCAACTCACCTGTTGGGGAGTCCTCAAGGCCCCTGCACCCCACCTCTTATGGGCAAGACATCCTGGCCCAATCACCAGCACAGGCAAAATGCCACCTGGGTACCTTGGCATTGCCAGTATGGCAGAACTGGGAGGAGGGGGCGCTGGTTGCCAATCCAGACCCATCCTATAGAGTGGCGATGGTGGCCACCGGCTGCTCCTAGTCCCACCCCTCTGACGATGCCGTGACTCACATTCAGCACCCGGTACAGTGCGGCAGGCTTGGCATGTGAGGAAGAGCGCCGGGGCCCTCCGGCCCCAGAGCTCCCAAAGATCACCCACCAGTGCATCAAAGGTCACAGGACAAGGTAAGCAGCTGGCTGCCTCTGATGAGCATCCTGGGGAAACACCTAGACGCAGCGGTAGAGCACGGTGTGTGTTAGGGGGGAGGGGAGGTGGGGCGAATGAGGCATCCCCATTGGGAGGGTCGGGCAGTGGTGTGCACTTGTTTGAGATATATTACAAAACCTTCACCACAATCAGTATGATGCCTCTGTACTTTCCTCCGCAATGCAGGCCGACCACTAAACTCATGCCCCAAACCCCCAGGTGGGGGTTTGGATCCACCCCTCCCCTGGCACACCTTGTGCAGGTGATGGGTGTGAGCGAGGACTCAGCAGACAGGCAGGGGTCAGCTATGGTGTAGAATGGCTGTCTAAGAGCAGTTTAAGTGCTGCTCTATCTTGTTAGTGGGGCCTGGCGATCGTGGTCCCAGCGAATCAGCTGGTAAGCTATGATTTGTGGCTTGAAGCCGGTGGGGCTTCCTAAAGTGGGACAATTAACGTTGGATTGCAGAACCAGCCTGGCCAGGCCGAGTGGTGGGAAGTTCGCGGCAATTCCTGCTCACTACCACACTTAGAAACTTTTTCATTGAATCGCGCCCTTTCTATTAAATAGGATTTGGATCCAGGTGATACAACAAACAATTGGTTGAGTATGAAAACAAGAAATAAATTTGCCCATTGCACAGTTTCACCAGGTAGGAACACATATCAGGAAACTGCACACACGCAGCTCATAACTTTCTCCTCCTCGCTTACCTGTTAGTGTCACTCATTCTCTCAATCTCAGCACTGGTACTCTGTACTTCCTGACCAGAATTGGTCTGTTTATTTCACCCACCATCTTATTATCAAGTCTGGTGTGCAACCACGTGCTGGAGGTGTGATACTGTAAATACACCCTGACTCACTCTGTAGATATTCATCAGTGGAAAGAGGCGGAGTGTGAGTGCCTCATGCCTTTTATAGTGAGTGTGGTGGGAAAAAGGAAAACTCAGAACAATAAGTCATGGATATGAGCAAGTTCATTTATTTCTTTCTCTGCAGAGGACACATTCCTCTAACCACAGGAGAGAGAGGAAGGCGCGCCGAGCGCCGCAACCTTCAGTCTTTATACATTCAAAAGATAAGCAGGTTAAACGGCATTGTAGACAATGGCTGGCTTTCTCTTCTTACTAGTATTTCTCCTGGCTTTACTATCTCGTCCTTCATACAGCTGGCATATCAGTTTTGCTCTCTCTCTCTCTAACCTTGCACACACACACAAACGCCTGCAGCTTTAGTTAATCACACTATTAAGCAGTTATTCAATATTAAGTATTAAAATTGTCCATTACAATTGATACCACCCCTGAGTGTCCTGCCTGCTCGTTGGTCATGTCCTGTCCTCTGTGTTCATTAGCTGCCTGTCTGTATATCATTATCTGCATGTCTGCATATCATGACACGTGCCTTTTTTAAAAATAAATTCAGTGTACCCAATTAATTTTTTCCAATTAAGGGGCAATTTTAGTAATCCAATCCATCTGCCTACCCTGCACATCTTTGGGTCGTGGGGGCGAAACCCACGCAAACACGGGGAGAATGTGCAAACACCACACGGACAGTGACGCAGAGCTGAGATCAAACCTGGGCCTCGGTGCTGTGCGAACGTCTGTGCCACTGTGCTGTCATGAACACTGTGCCTTTTAATCATTTTCTTTTCCACTGCTGTCAGCAGCTCTACTGTTCTTTTTGTCCTTGGCAATTCCTTACTGAAATTTACTCTGGGACTCGTTAATGCTACTGGTACCAGTCAGATCACTTGCAGCCTCTTATGGTGTGACTCTAGACAAGCTATGGATGCACTCGGTGTGACTTAGTGATAATCGACATCTGGGTAGGTTGCTGAGGAAATTCAGGAAATCTGTCTTGGTTGTGTCTACCATTTAATGCAGTGTTTTTCAAACTTTTTTCCGGGGACTCATTTTTATCCACCGGCCAACCTTTGGGACCCATGCCGGCTGACCAATGCGACCCATGCCTGCCAACCGTCGTGACCCACGCGGCCAAGTTTCATGACCCACCATTTTCACTTACCTTTAATGCGACAGCTGAGCTTGCTTGGTTTTCACAATCTCACTTGCTTTGTCATTCAATGTTACATTTCTGTATGGGTGTTCATCAGAAGTCCTGGAGCTCACACTAGCACTGCTTTGTCCTGCTGTGGATTCTCCTGAGCCCCTCTCGCCAGCAAATTTAATTGTGAGATCCTGGCGTTTGTGGCTCTGGCCCTCTCTTCCTTATTACAAAATTATCCATTTTAACTTTTACAATCCTGTTGCTTGTTTGCTGCTGACAAAATGGAGGAATCGTAATCGCACCCAAAGCATGTGATGTCAGTGTGGGGCATGTGATCTATTCTCTGCAGTCACTTCAGGCAGGAAGAATAAAAAAATGTTCTCCTGGGTCAGGGTGCTGACATCAGGAGGAGACAGTGTTTCTTGCTGGACTCTGGCCTGTGCACTGATGAGCGTAAACTCATGTGCAGCGCGCACGCATTCTGAAAGATGCTCACGGACGTCATTTTTAAAAGCTAGCTGCTGCGACCATTGCGCATTAATTCCTGCGATCGTGAATGCCGTGATGTATGGCTCCGCAACTCACCCACGGGTCAGGACCACGACTTTGACAATTACTGATTTAATGTGCAGTTTGTGGTGTGTTTGACCAATTTGCCCATTAATACACATTTAACTCATGTGATTTCTGGATGCTAGAGCATAAGATAGATTGTGTTGACTGTATGCTTTGCTGAGTTTTTTTAGTAATCGTTCTTCTGCCTGTTGAAAATTGTGGAATTTGTGGCTTTATTCTCCATGGAAGTAGTGGGGAATTTCCTTTTTCTTCTACATAACCAGATTGCAATAAATTTGGGGGTCTCATCCAGCTCTGTAACAGAATTTGGGGACGTGATCTTGGGTCATGATGGAACCATCAATTCACCAGACACGTGTTTCCGATATGAATCTAGGCTTTAATCGACTTACTACAGAGCCAGCCTGTTACCCGTTGATGAACTCTCAGTGAACTGCAGGCTGACTCTGGACAAGGGTATTTATACAGCAGCACTAGGGGGAGGAGTCGTGGGCGGAGCCAAGGGTGGAGTCCTGTACAAGCTCCTGAGCATTCCCAGAGCTACTCTCCCTAGTGGTCGGATAACGCTACTGCGCTTACAAAGACATAGTGTGAATTATCATATTACATTCACCACATTCACCCCCTGCAAAAAAATCAAGTCCAGCGGGGGTGGTGGTCTACAACGTCAGTCTGTCCGATGGTCGAATTGTCCGTTGTGATCTGCGGAGCACCAGGGTTGCAGCCTCTTGCGGTGGCTGGATGGGTGTTGTGTGATGGGGTACGATGGCGGACTCCAGGGAGGGTTGTATCCGAGCTTCATACTCTCCTGGTACGACTGGGAGCTGGCCTGCGCGGAACTGGTGGAGCGGGCTCGGGAGCGCGAGGGGGCGGCAGCATGGGGTGTAGGGTGAGAGGTCCTTCTGTGGGAGTAGAGGGGGCCCTGGATCCGGCGGGTGCCAGATCCCGGAGTTGATACCGTGTCCTGACAACCGTCAGGGAACTCGACGAATGTGTACTGAGAGTTGGAGTGGAGCAGGCGCACCTTTTCAACAAGGGGGTCGGTTTTGTGTGCCCTGACGTGTTTCCTCAGAAGTACGGGGCCCGGTGTCCTCAGCCATGCCGGAAGTGAGACCCCCGTGGTAGTGCCCCTGGGAAAAATGAAGAGCCTCTCATGAGGGGTCTGATTGGTCGCTGTGCACAAAAGGGACCTAATAGCGTGAAGCGCGTCTGGGAGGACTTCCTGCCACTGGGAGACTTGGAGCTTCCTAGACCGGAGGGTCAGTAGGACGGTCTTCCAGACCGTAGTGTTCTCCCTCTCCACCTACCCGTTCCCTCTGGGGTTGTGCTGGTCGTCCTGCTTGAGGCAATGCCCTTGTTGAGCAGGTACTGACGCAGCTCGTCGCTCATGATGGACGAACCCCGGTCGCTGTGTACGTAGCTGGAGAAACCAAACAGGGTGAAGATGCTATGCAGGGCCCTAATGACTGTGTGGGAGGTCATGTCGGGGCACGGGATAGTGAATGGGAAATGGGAGAACTTGTCTACGACGTTTAAAAAGTAAACATTCTTGTTAGTTGAGGGGAGTGGCCCTTTGAAATCAATCACGAGGCGTTCAAAGGGCCTAGAAGCCTTGACCAGGTGGGCCCTGTCTGGTCTATAGAAGTGCGGTTTGCACTCCGCACAGATCGGGCATGTGTTGTTCCTCGTGTCTTAATAAAGCTCGTAGTCTCAAATGTGGAGAAGATGCTTTATTGTGAATTCGTTCTCTCTTCAGAGCTTAACTTACGGCTGCCTCAAATGCTGCCTGCTTGTGTGTCTGTGTCTGTGTCCTGCTACGAGTTCTGCCTTCCGTGAAGTGTGTCCTCACTTCCTGTCCCGGTGTATTTATAGATCCCCCATGCTCCCTCTAGTGCTTGCTCAGTTGTATTGCATCTAGTCAGATCTACGATCACCACAGGGCAGTTCCTGGTGACCGCTTTTACCTCCTCATTGGAGAAAGGCAGATTTCGGGCCCTGATGTATTGGGCAAGCCGGGTGACCCCCGGGTGGCAGAGGTCATTGTGGATTCGCAACATAGCGAGGCTGCAGATAGTGATTGGGGGCAGGGGCCCGCCGAAGCTGAGGGTGAGGCTCTTGAGGTTACATTGGAAGTCTAGGCCTAATAAGAGTGGCGCGCAGAGTTCGGGCAAAACGTAGAGTTTGAATTTTGAGTAGCTAGCGCCTGAAGCGAGCGCGATAGTTTGCTGCACGGGGAAAATGGGGAGCGAACAGCGTCTTACCAGGTCTGGATGTATGAAGCTCTCAGTGCTCCCGGAGTCGAAGAGGCATGGCGTTTTGTACCCATCGATTTGGACCTCTGCCATCGAATTTCGCAGATGCTTCGGGCGTGATTGGTCCAGAGTGACTGCGCTGAGTTCATAGAATTTTTTATCATAGAATTTACAGTGCAGAAGGAGGCCATTCGGTCCCTTCGAGTCTGCACCGGCTCTTGGAAAGAGCACCCTACCGAAGGTCAACACCTCCACCCTATCCCCATAACCCAGTAACCCCACCCAACACTAACGGCAATTTTGGACACGAAGGGCAATTTATCATGGCCAATCCACCTAACCTGCACATCTTTGGACTGTGGGAGGAAACTGGAGCACCCGGAGGATACCCACGCACACACGGGGAGAACGTGCACACTCCGCACAGACAGTGACCCAAGCCGGAATCGAACCTGGGGCCCTGGAGCTGTGAAGCAATTGTGCTATCCACAATGCTACCGTGCTGCCCTTTGCGGGTAGATGCGGATAGTCGGCGCCTCGATCAGCTGTGCTGGAGTGGCCCCGTGATGACTGCCCTCTGAGTTCATAGTCGTATTCTTCCGATGAGTTGTCCGAGCGCGGAGATGCAGGTCGGGCCCGTGGATCGCACGTGGCGGGCGGCGAGGAAGATGGCGTCCAAGATGGCGGCCCCCATGAGTCGCACGTGGCCAGCCGCATGGTGGAGGTTTGCCAAGATGGCGGCCCCCAGGATCGCACGTGGCTGGAGGGGCGGAGTCGGGGCATAGGCCACAGTATTTCGGTTCCCGCGGGCCTGCGGGTGTGGGGAGCGATTCCTTTGTGCCGCTGGGGAGTTGGAAGCTGGGGCCCTTTTTGCGAGGCACACTCTTGCGTAATGGCCTTTCCGCCCGCAGCTGCTGCAGGTCGCGTTGCGGGCCGGGCAGTGCTGCCGCGGGTGCTGGTTCTGGCCGCAGAAATAGCAGGCTGGAGCAGCATAGTGGCTGGGTGGCCGCGTAGCACAGGCCTGTGGGAGTCGCTGGTTGGGGGCCCATGATTGGGTCGCGGGGTCTGCGGGGAACGAGTTAAGGCTGCGGAAGGAGACCTCCATCGTGGTAGCAGATTCCACAGTCGTTTCTAAGTCTTGCGCCCCCTTTTCCAGCAATCGTTGGCGCACATAATTAAACCTGAGGCCCGCTACAAAAACATCGTGTACAGCAAGCTCTCTGTGTTCAGCCGCGGTAACCGCTTGATAATTACAGTCATTGGACAAATTATTGAGTTCCCTTAGAAATTCGGCGAGTGATTCTGTAGGCCGCTGGCGGCGAGTCGTGAACACATGGCATGCATAAACTTTGTTAATGGGCCTCACATATATATTATCGAGTACTGCTAGCGCCGCAGTATATGAACCGGCCGAGTTTAGTTGTGTAGAGATTCTGTGGCTCACCCTCGCGTGCAGTGGACTCAACTTCTGTTCCTCTGTCGTTTTGGCTGTGCTCGCTTCTGCCAGGTAGGCCTTGAAGCACCGCAGCCAGTGGGAGAAGATTTCTTTAGCCTCTGCATCCTGCGGATCGAGTTAAGGCTGCGGAAGGAGACCTCCATCGTGGTAGCAGATTCTACAGTCGTTTCTAAGTCTTGGGCCCCCTTTTCCAGCAATCGTTGGCGCACATAATTAAACCTGATCAATCTTGCTGTTCTTAAGTCGATTAAATTGATGGAACCATCAGTTCACCAGACACGTGTTTCCAATATGAATTTAGGCTTTAATTGACTTACTACAGAGCCAGACTGTTACCCGTTGATGAACTCTCAGTGAACTGCAGGCTGACTCTGGACAAGGGTATTTATACAGCAGCACTAGGGGGAGGAGTCATGGGCGGAGCCAAGGGTGGAGCCCTGTACAAGCTCCTGAGCATTCCCAGAGCTACTCCCCCTAGTGGTCGGATAACGCTACTGCGCTTACAAAGACATAGTGTGAATTATCATATTACATTCTCCACAAGCCATTACAGTAAACCGAATGTAATTCGCTTTTAAGAGGGCTGAGCTGCCTTTAAGAGATGCAGGCTAACTGTGTACATTGCTCAGTCCCTGCCTGGTAGCCAACAGAGAACAGCCTTATTCCCTGCTGTTTTCTTTCTCTTTTTAAGGCCTAAAGCAGTAGGCCTGCAATAACAATGGAAGTCGCTCTTTCCTGTGTGTCCAGGTATAAGGGCTGGCACTTGGATTTCAATAGGATTTGACCTGGTGAATGTGATTCACACCGGATTGTAATCTGTATATACATGTGTCTGTATTGTAAGTGCAGTTGCACTACCTGTCCTCCAGGAGGAGTAGCTCTGGGAATGCTCGAGTTGTATGGGGCTTCTCCCTTGGCTCTGCCCAGGACTCCTCCCCCGGAAGCTGCTGTACCGTGGGCAGCACGGTAGCATGGTGGTTAGCGTAAATGCTTCACAGCTCCAGGGTCCCAGGTTTGGTTCCCGGCTGGGTCACTGTCTGTGCGGAGTTTGCACGTCCTCCCCGTGTGTGCGTGGGTTTCCTCCGGGTGCTCCGGTTTCCTCCCACAGTCCAAAGATGTGCGGGTTAGGTGGATTGGCCATGCTAAATTGCCCGTAGTGTCCTAAAAAGTAAGGTTAAGGGGGGGTTGTTTGGATTACAGGTATAGGGTGGATACGTGGGTTTGAGTAGGGTGATCATTACTCGGCACAGCATCGAGGGCCGAAGGGCCTGTTCTGTGCTGTACTGTTCTATGTTCTATAAAAGGTCAGTGCCACATGGTCAGCCGGCCAGTTCACCGAAAGTTCAATGGCTAATAGGCTGGCTCTGTTGTGAGTATATTAAAACCGCTATTCTAATCCTACAAGCACGTGTCCGTAGAATTGTTGGTTCCAACACCTGGGCTCTCAATACGCTTGGCATTCAAGTCACTTAGGCTAGTTGCCAGGCTGAACTAGTAGGCGATCGCATGTCCATTTCCATTTTACCTTGAATTAAAACATACCTATTTTAGAACATCTCGCACTTGACACAGAAGCCAGAGCAATCTAGAGTCAATGATGAGAAGAGCGATGATGCTAGGTTTGAAAAAGTAGGCAATGCCTGGGGGTAGGAGAGATTGCAATGGTAGCAAGCTTGAGACTGGAAAGGAAACGTTGGGTGGTCAGGAACTGGATTAGTCAGGGTCGAAAGAGCCTGGCAATGGGCTATGTGGAAAAAATTAATTTCCAAAAATCTGGGGAAATGATGCATTAGTATGTGCAGGGGAGGGAGGTCAGCAGCTTTGAGGATTGGGGTTGGTAAGAGGTGGGGGCGGAAGAGATATAGAAATGACAGTAGCAACGGAACAAATTGACTTATTTGGGGGAAATATTTAGTATCAGATTACTAAATATAATCCAAAACATCAGTTTCTAGTTTGGCATTGAATAAAGTGCTTCATAGGTGACCATTGTAGAGTAATATTTTGTCTAATGTTTCACTCAATGTGTAGTTCAATGTGAGAGGTTTGCAGTCAGTAATGTTCGTGATTGGAGCTAAAAATATATTTTCCCACCACACTCCAACAAATAAATCACCCATATTAAAATATATGAAATGATATAAAAAATCTTAAGTTCAAGAAAGCAGAAAGTTTTATGTATATGAAAAATAAATAGTGTATTTCTCTGGTGACTCTGTATAATCATAAGCAATGTTACATTTATTAAGCCTCATAACTCAGGGAGGTCTAGGGATTAATTTGTGGGTTGACCAATCCCGGATGAGGTCGAAGTAAGGGCTACAATTAGCCTCAGTCACTTTTTCCACTGATGTCTTTTGTTTTAAATTGTATGAAACTATTAAGCTCCTAACATGTTTAAAGTCATTGTTCCATTTTGCACAATCTTCTGCATCATATTTTTGGGAAAATAGATTAATTTTATTAGTTATAATTACCAATGACTGCTCTGGCCACCATTTCTGACCCTATGGGCTGAATGTTACATGGTCCCCTGCGGGCATGTCTCCCATGGAGGAGGCATATCAGAATAGTTCCAACACACATCCAACACCTTCCTGCCCACCCCCAAGCTCACCCTTATAAAATGAAGGGTGGGCGGGTGCCAAAATCAGCAGCCCACCTGCCATATTTAAATAACTACTCAAGGGTCAGTTAGGCTTGTAATCAAGTCAATTGACTGGAATAATACACTGCCCACACCATAAAACAGTAGGTATGAGCAGCTGGACGAGAGCGAGTCGCCCAATTCGTTCCTTGAGATGGTTAAAGGGCAGGAAGGAAGGGGGCTGAGGTGACTATGCTTTTCCCGACCATGGGAAAGACCCCCACCCCCTCTGAAACTCCCTTCCTTCCTACTTGCTCGCTCTCTTAACCCACCCCCTCTCCCCAACCTACCCAAACCACCCCCCAAGACTCCAGGCTTACCTGTCCCAATATCTATCCCTCTTTCTGTTGTAGTGGCTGACAGCTCCAGAGGGTGGGACTTTATTGCTGCGGGGCAGAGGATTGCTTCCAGCGTTGCCAGTGGGGTTTGGAGGGGGGGGGGGGGTGGTGCGGTAGGGGTATGCTAATTTGGGACAATATCAACAGTGACTTGGGAAAATGTGAAGTGATGAAAGAAAGCCAACATGGTTTTGTTAATGGTAAATCATGTTTAACTAACTTGCTTGAGCAGTTTGATGAGGTAACAGAGAGGGTTGGGGACTACAGTGATGTTAATGTGGTGCCCATGGACTTCCAGAAGGTATCTCATAAAGTGCCCCATAACAGGCTGATCAGCAAATTTAGAGCTCACGGAATAAAAGAGACAGAAACAGCATGGATATGAAATAGACTGAGTGACAGGAAACAGACAGCAGTTCTGACCAGTTGATTCTCGGACAGGAGAAAGGAAAGTATACAGCGGGGTTCCCCAGGAGTCAGTGTTAGGATCCCTGCTTTTCCGGATGTATATGTTAATGACCTAGACTTGGGTGTACCAGGTACAATTTCAAAATTTGTGGATAACATAAAACTTGAATGTATTGGGTACTGTTTGTGGAGGATAGTGATTAACTTCAAGAGGAATTAGTGGCTGATGGAACAGGTGGATAAGTATCAGATGAAATTTAATGCAGAGATATAAATAAATAATCGCTTATTGTCACAAGTAGGCTTCAAATGAAATTACTGTGAAAAGCCCCAAGTCGCCACATTTCAGCGCCTGTTCGGGGAGGCTGGTACGGGAATTGAACCGTGCTGCTGGTCTGCTTTCAAAGCCAGCGATTTAGCCCTGTGCTCAACCAGAGTGAGTGCCTAAGTTGGTGGATGGGATGCCAATCAAGCAGGCTGCTTTGACCTGGCAGCTGTCGAGCCTTTTCAGTGTCGTTGAAGCCACATTCGCCCAGAAAGGTGGAGAGTATTCCATCACACTCCTGACTTGGGCCTTGTAGATGGTGGAAAGTCTATGAAGAATCAGCATTGTTGAAGCCACATTCGCCCAGAAAGGTGGAGAGTATTCCATCACACTCCTGACTTGGGCCTTGTAGATGGTGGAAAGTCTATGAAGAATCAGCATTTTGTACAATTGACCAAACAAAACAGAAATGTTCTCTAGTAGTTAAGTTCTTGTCCTTCGGTATTTTGAATACCTTAAACATACCCATTCTCAATTAGAAACAAATTTAATTCTGTCAATTTCTCCTCATAACATGGGGATGAATTTCTATCCTCACCACAGTGGCAGTAACCTGACTAAATGGTTCACTCGCTCTTTACAGAACCTGTCGGATTTTCATTCCACTCATGTCACTGACATGAAAATCAGGTAAATTACATAAACTATGCACCACAATTGGCCAATGCTAGCATTTGGGGACCACTTGAGCATCCTCCCATTCTTCCTCATTTAATATTATTAGCATAATCCTCTACTTCCTTCCCCCTCCTTCACTAGTTTTCCCTTCAATCATAGAATCCCTATATTGCAGGAGGCCATTCAGCCCATCACGTCTGCACTAACCTGAAAGAGCAACACCCTACCTAGACCCACTCCCAACCTCTATCCCCAAACCTCACCTAACCCCCACATTTTTGGACACTAAGGTTCAATTTTTGCATGGCCAATCCACCTAACCTGTACATTTTTGGATTGTGAAACGAAACCGGATCACCCAGAGGAAACCCACGCAGGAACAGGGAGAATGTGCAAAGTCCACACAGTCACCCAAGGCCAGAATTGAACCTGAGTCCCTGACATTGTGAGGTAGCAGTGCTAACCATTGTGCCACCGTGCTGCCGATGCACCACCATGCCGCCCAAATACTGAAATTATCTTTGATAAACATTTTTTGCTCACTTGCCAGTGCTTCTGCATCCTTTTTATAACGCGACAATCAGAACTGTATATGGAACTCCAAGTATGGTCTAACCATGGTTCGCTACAAGCATGTATAAATGGGTAATCCACTCTGCCAAATTACCTTCTATATGAAGAGAATCATTTACTCCAAGATATTTTGAGTCCTTAAATTATTCTGGACGCAAAAGAATGTTGATAGCAATTACAATCTTTTTGTTTAGTATTTGTGTTCTCCTTTTTCACATTTGCTCCAAAATTTACACCCACCAACAATAAACAATAAGCAGTAACGAATATGTCAATACCCATATCAAAAACAATAATCCCATCCTCCCACCAACCCTCAAACAACTGCCCGCATGTTAACATAAACAAAAACAAAAATGAATCAGGAATCGCCCATAGTTACCATTAACACATACCCCCTCCCCAACCCTCCCAACCACCTCGCCCGCCACTAATGATCGATGTTATCCAATTCTTTAAAGTGCATAATGAATAAAGCCCATGAATTGTAGAACCCCTCCATCCTTCCCTCAGTTCTAACTTAACCTTCTCAAGAGTCAAGAATTCCAACAGGTCCCCTCACCACGTCAGGGCTCAGGGTGGAGAGGTTGCTCTCCATCTCAACAGGATCCGTCTTCGGGCGATCAACGAGGCGAAGGCTACAACATCTGCCTCCACACATATTTCCAACCCCGGCTGGTCCGACACCCCGAATATGGCATCCCAAGGGCCCGGGTCCAGTTTCACATGCACCACTTTAGAGATTACCCTAAAAACCTCCTTCCAGTAATCCTCCAGCTTTGGACAGGACCAAAACATATGAATGTGATTTGCAGCCCCCCCCCCCCCCCCCCCAACAGAATACAGAGCTGGCTAGGTCATAGAAGGCAGAGAGTAGCAATGGAAGGGTGCTTTTCTGATTGGAGGGCTGTGACTAGTGGTGTTCTACAGGGATCAGTGCTGGGACCTTTGTTGTTCGCAGTATACATAAATGATTTGGAGGAAAATGTAACTGGTCTGATTAGTAAGTTTGCGAACGACACAAAGGTTGGTGGAATTGCGGATAGCCATGAGGGCTGTCAGAGGATACAGCAGGATTTAGATCGTTTGGAGATTTGGGCGGAAAGATGGCAGATGGAGTTTATTCCGGACAAATGTGAGGTAATGCATTTTGGAAGGTCTAATTCAGGTAGGGAATATACAGTGAATGGTAGAACCCTCAAGAGTACTGGCAGTCAGAGACATCTTGGTTTTAGGTCCATAGGTCACTGAAAGGGGCAAAGGTGGAGAAGATAGTCAAGAAGGCATACGGCATGCTTGCCTTCATTGGCCGGGGCATTGAGTATAAAAATTGGAAAGTCATGTTGCAACTGTATAGGACCTTAGTTAGGCCACACTTGGAGTATAGTGTTCAATTCTGGTCGCCACACTACCAGAAGGAGGCTTTAGAGAGGGTGCAGAAGAGATTTACCAGGATGTTGCCTGGTATGGAGGGCATTAGCTATGAGTAGAGATTGAATAAACTTTGTTTGTTCTCACTGGAACGAAGGGCGATCTGATAGGGTCTACAAAATTATGAGGGGCATAGACAGAGTGGATAGTCAGAGACTTTTTCCCAGGGTAGAGAGGTCAATTACTAGGGGGCATAGGTTTAAGGTGCGAGGGGCAAGGTTCAGAGGAGATGTCCGAGGCAAGTTTTTTACAGAGGGTAGTGGGTGCCTGGAACCCGCTGGAGGTGGTGGTAGCAGAGACGATAGTGACGTTTAAGGGGCATCTTGACAAATACATGAATAAGATGGGAATAGAGGGATACAGACCCCGGAAGTGATGCGCGATCAATAAGCACAGAAACGAAGGAGTAGTCCGAATCAAAGGCTTTAATCTACAAGAAGTGCCCAGCAGCTTGAGTACAGAAAGAACGATGGCTGCTGGGAAACACGGGTTCTTAACCTCCGCCTCGTGGGCGGAGCTACCTTCATCTCGACCAATGGGAAGACAACACTTGGGCCAATGGGCAGCAAGCCTTCTCCACTAATAGCAGCTCACACTCCCAGGTACCGTAGTACCTCTAGTCACACTGCCATAGGAAGTGTAGAAGATTTTAGTTTAGATGGTGTTGCACGTTTTACTATGGGCGTAAAACGCGTTTATTAGAGTGTATTAACACGCCTCCGAGTTCGACGTGTGCTTAACACTACTAGGCTCTGTTCTATGTAATTATTTAGCTCTGGAGTCGCCAGTTGCCGTATAGGCAACGTCACAAGTATTCCAAGGTCAAGTTCAAAGTAATAAAGACGATACACCGATTAGTAAAGTTCAAACGATCAATATTTATTATACAGTTATAATAAATACTCATGCACACACTAAGAGACTAAGCTATAACTAAACTTAAGCAAACAGAATACTTATCTAACAGGAACAGGCAAGGTCAGAGAACGAGGCCTTCGTCCTGGTTTTGTCTGCAGCCTTCAGCAAGCGTTCTGGTACTTGGGAGTCTAGTGGGCTTGGATCGCGTAGCGAGCGTTGAACTTACGGTTTCGGCGGCTGGTGCTCAACGGCTGGAGTCAGGATGCAAGATGTCAGTCAGAGCCGGAGCACGGGTTTAACAGACCAGGGCTCTGTGGGGGATTTGCTTTTATACCCCTCTCTCATGTCCTTGCCCCCTTCTAGGCGGGCTCTACCTTTCGGTACCGATTGGAACGTTTCCAAACGGCTACCTTCGAAATCCTCCAATGCGGGGCTTTCCTCGATGTTGGGGGCTGGTTTCGATATTTGTTACTCTGGTGCCATTCTGTCTACTCCACCAATTAACTGCTACATTGAGATGGAAATGTTGCCATTGTTTGTGTCTGGATCTGGGCTGCCTCATCAGGATGTTAAGCGTTTTGCCATTAACACCTTTGGCTGGAGATCTGCACCTGGCCAGAAACTGGTTTGCTGCTTGCAAAATGCTAATTAGTTGAGAGCAGGCTGTCTGTTCTTACTAAACAGGCTTTCCCTGCTGCCTTCCATTTTAGTTTGGCTCAGTGTCCATTTTGCGTGGCCAGCATGGCTACATTCCCTCCTTGTGATCCTCACAATCATACTATTGTGAAGGATCACCTATGTACTTTGCCTTCCTTGTGTTCTCTGACCTCTTGCCAGTTCCTGTTCTGCTCTGTTCTAAACTATGGGAAGAAGAGAAAAAAATTTTTAACTAACATTTCTACTTGGCCCTATGTCAAAAGGGACATGCATTACTACAACTGGGAACCTCTACCTATCACTATTAACCTTAACCTTAACTTAAACATTTAATCACTCTAAAATCTTAACCATTCACACCACAACATCACACTTCCCAACTCGGCAGTCGAGTATGGAACAATATAATACATGGCTGAATTTTATTTACAGAGTGTTGTAATCAGTGAGGGGTTGAGGGGTTTGGTGGAATCCGAAGATGGGGGATTGCACTCTATAGATGGGTGAGGTGCTGGAACGAGAGGCTCTCCTCTTCCATTTCCTCAACCTGAGGGTCTGCACTAGGATGATGAGGATCGCGATCACCAACAGTGATTCGATTATGTAGGACATGGAGTACCACGTCATGAATTTAGTACACCAGGTCTGAACCTCGCTGATCAGAGCTGAGCACTGGGGGTTTGTTGTACTAACATTTACGGTGGGGGTTGTGGGGGAAACGTGTCTTGTTTCCACACATATACATATGACATTAAACAGTAATAAGTGGGCTTCCATCATCTTTTGTTGTTCTTCTTCTTTCTCTTCCTTCTTCCTCCGGTATTGACAATCCTGGCTTCGACCTCTGTCTCGTCCTTTGAAACCTTTGGGATCAAGCACAGTATCTGTCAATACACAGTTTAAGACCTTTACTTGTTAGTGCATCTGTCTTTCAAAACCCAATTGACCCTTTAAAATGACTGGCTAAGTCACACCCTGTGACTCCCCTCATTTTTTTTTTTTCAAAAAGCGAATTTAAAGACCAGCATACACCTAACAATCCTTCCTTCTGCGAGCCGTCTCGCAGGCTTTGCTGATTTACCATCCGAATGTTCCCGGATGTAAATAGCATGTGGGATGGCGGCCGAAGGGCTACCTAACGTAAAATGAAAACAAACTTGGAAACAAACATCCGAATGAGTTGCGTATGGGCCGCGACGGGTATGAGTTGGATGGGATCCCCGGGTAGGGCGTGCTGTGCCATACCCGAGCTTGGCTGACCAAGGGTTGGTTCTCAGACAGGGCGGGTCCTCAGTGCCGTTTGTCCACTGCCTGAGTAACCTGGAAAGAAACGGGTACGAATGTGTTGACCATGACTTGCAGCCTCTATTTCGCCGAATAGAGGGGCACCTAAAAAACCAAGGGAGCCAAGATGCTCCGTTCTGAAAACATGAGCTGGTCTTCAGATATTTTAGACGATACGGTGAGCTGCTCACCAGGCTGTCACAAGTGTTACAACTTTGGAAAAGATCTCCAATGAAACCGAAGTTCTCAAAAGTATCTGCGGACAAACTAACGTGTATGTGAGGTGGTCACAATCTTTTCAGCTGAAAAGAAGATGTCCATCCTCCAGCTGAAACATTTACATTGCTGAAAACAAACAAACATAAAACGAAGACAAACATACGTGCAGGTTCCATCAGAAAGGACATCGTTTCCCTCAAACGATTCCTATCTTACATCATCTGGACACCTCACTTTGATTCTGCCTCTGTGAACAGGGTCACAAAGGGGTTGCCGTGTCGGGAGTCAGACACCGTGTCGTCCTGCTCTCCCGGATCCCACACCCTTGTGTGGATCAGGCATGCTATTTTGGAATTGTGTGACCGGGGGTCACTCTCGTCATTGCGGACAAGTCTGTAGGAATTGTCCCTGTGCCATTGTGTAGTGTCGAGTGTGTTGTCGGGGTAGTCGGGGTCGGGTGGTGGTTCTGGATATTTGAGGTAGGTGACTTCCATGGGGTCACTGGAGTCGGGGTCGTAGTTGGTGCAGTGTGGGCTGTATGGCTGTGTGCTGTCGCTGTCTTCAGAGTCAGTGTCTGTCCTACTGTCTCTGCTGTGGCAGCTTGTGGGCGTGTCGGGGCGTGGTCTGTTGTGGTCTGGGGGCGGAGTCGTGGGCGAGTCCGTGGATGAACTGGTCTGTGAGGGGGATGGTGGAAAAGTGTCTCTGGTGGGCGGGGTGAAGTGTTCTGCCGCGTCTAGCAGGACATGGTGAGCATGGTTGGCCTGTGTTCCATATGCCTTTAACTGGTTTATATGGAACCACGCGGTCTTCCCATTAGGATACTTTATCCTGTAAACGGAGGGGCTAATTTTGTCCGAAATTGAGTAGGGACCGGAATATTTTGGAGCCAAAAAACTGCTGGGGTTATAAACAGATAACATTACCTGTTGCCCAACCTGGAATTCTGTGGTGTGGACGGTCTTATTGAAACAGGCAGTCCGTTGCTGTCGGCGTTTCCCTAGCTGGACTGCGGCTGCGAGCTGTGCAGACCTCACAGTCTCAACTAGATCTTTAACTGCCTTTTCATGTGTGAGGGCCGTCACTTCGGGGCTTGTCATGTCCAGTCCTAAAAGGAATTCTGTACCTTTCATAGGGCGTCCGGTCATGAGTGTGTGTGGTGTGTATCCTGTCGATGTGGAGACAGTGTTCCTTATGAACATAAGTGCAAATGGGAGCACTGAATCCCATGTGGAATTATTCTCTTGAACCATTTTCCTAAGGGTAGTTTTTAGGGTCCGATTCATGCGCTCCACAATCCCGCTGGACTGTGGATGATACGCAATATGGAAGTTCTGTTTGATTCCGAATATTGTCAGGACGTTCCTCATGACCCGTCCTGTAAAGTGAGATCCCTGGTCCGAATCGATACTTCGGGGTAAACCCCATCTCGTGAAGATGTGGTGGGTCAGGATCTTTGCAGCTGTCTTTGCTGTATTTGTTCGTGAGGGAAATGCCTCTACCCACTTGGTAAAGGTATCTATCACCACCAGAACGTATTTATAGCCATTCCTGCAAGGGGGCAATGGACCTATAAAGTCGATCTGGAGGTTTGTCCAAGGGCCGTTAACTGGGCGAGTATGCCGAAGTTGTGCTTTCTTAGAATACCGCTCCGGGTTATTCTGAGCACAAATCAGGCAATTCTCTATGTAATGTGTGACATCAGTCCTGAGATTAGGCCACCAACAGAGTTGCCTGAGGTGCCTCGTTGTTGCATCAATTCCCTGATGCCCGTGTCCGTCATGGAACAAGGCAATCATCTGATTCCTGTCCTGCTGTGGGACCACATAAAGTTGGTCCTTAATGATCACACCCTCATGTGTGGTCAGTGCGTGTTTAAAGTGCTCGTAAGCAGGCACAAAGTTTCCCTTGAAAACCTCCCTGAGGTCTCCGTCCTGTTTCTGTGCTGCCACGAGATCTTTAATATCAGTCTGTGAGACTTGGACTGCGCTCACAGGGGTGCTAGCTGGTGCGCTAGCTGGGGGGGTCCATAAGTGTCCTCTCCTGGAACCTGCCTTAGCCAACGCGTCGGCCTTTACATTCCCAGGGGGTGATGACCTATGGTGGCTGCGAACTTTTATTATGCCGAAGGTCCTGTCCTTCGCTTTCTCTAGGATATGCTGGAGTAAGGGGGCTGATGGAAGGGGTTTTCCGTCTGCGGAGACAAAACCTCGTGTCCTCCACAGGGGCAGAAAATCTGTTAGGCTATTGCAGACATATAAGCTGTCTGAATATATGTCTGCTGGGCTGGGGAAAGAATCGGGGTGGTCCACTATGTACGCTATGGCTGCTAGCTCTGCTGCCTGCGCGCCTAAGTGACCTGGTAACTTAAGAGCTATCTCTTCGAGAGCGCGCCCCTGCGCGTCCTCGACATAGATGCCGCATCCTGTGATACGCTCACCATTTAAAACTGTGGAGGAACCGTCTACATAAATCCTCAAGGGTCCACACGTGTCTGTGGGCTGGGGGCTTTGTTTTGGGTTCCCTATCTTCCTGGGGGGTGTTTTTGCTAAAAAGGGTCCTGTGTTATGCAGGGGAGCTACAATTTCACAGTCATGGGGCTGTCCGGGGTATTGGAGGTTGTCTGCTAAGTATGTGTGTGTGCGTGTCCGTTTTACAGTAATGTCCCGTCCTTGTAAAAGTAGGGTCCACCTAGCTGCCCTAATCTGGCTAACTGAACCGTCCTTCAGTCGACCGTCTAGTAGTAGTTGTGTGGGTGTGTGTTCGGTTAGAATGGTGATGGGGTTTAGTCCGGTTATGTAGGAAAAGTACTGTACTGCCCAGAAGACAGCAAGGAGGTGCCTCTCACAGGCTGAAAATCCTTGTTCTACCGGGTCTAACAGTCGGGAGGCATAAGCCACTGGTCTTAGCTGCTCGTGCCGTTCCTGAAGCAACACGGCCGAGAGGGTCAGATCTGTGCTCGCTACCTCGATTGCGTACGGTGAAAGTTGGTCGGGGACTAGCAGCGCGGGTGCTGCACTAAGGGCTCGTTTCAACTCTTCCACAGCGCCTGTATGCTGCGGAAGCCATTCCCAGGGGGCTCCTTTCTTAAGGAGGTCTGAAAGTGGGGCGGCTTTTGTCGCGAATCCGTCTATGTGGTTCCGACAATAGCCAACCAGTCCTAAAAACGACCGGAGGGCTGAAACATTCTGGGGAAGGGGCAATTTGACGATCGAATCAATTCTTTTGAATTCGATCTCGCGTTTGCCGTGCGTGATGACTGATCCCAAATACATCACTTTACTTTCCAATATTTGGGCCTTTTTCGGGTTAACTTTACAGCCAATTTCAGTTAAGAGTTCCAGGAGTTCGGCCAGAAGCGAAATGTGCTCTGCCTTTGTGTCTGTCTGCAGTAGTAGGTCGTCTACATACTGTACCAGACATTCGGGTCGGGAAAATTTTTCTAATCCACTTGCCAGCTGTCGGTGGAAAATGGAGGGGGAATTGTGGAATCCTTGTGGGAGGCATGTCCACGTGTACTGCTGAGTTTTGAAAGTGAATGCGAATTTGTATTGGCACGCTTTTGCCAATGGTATTGACCAGAATCCATTACTGATGTCCAATACCGTGAAGTACTTGGCGTTGAGACCCTGCTTGAGCATGGTCTCGGGACTAGTAGCTACCGTTGGGGCTACTGCGGGGGTTACTTTATTGAGTTCCCGATAATCGATGGTCAGACGCCATGATCCATCGGGCTTCCTCACTGGCCAAATAGGGGCATTGTTGGTGGAGGCTACCGTTCTCAGTACACCTTGGTCCAACAAGCTGCCTATAACTTTTTCTATTTCCACCTCTGCTTCAAGGGGAAATCTATACTGCTTTTGCGGTCGGGGGTCCTGTCCGGTAACATGAACTTGTCCAGTCATTCTGCCACAGTCATGACGGTGACTTGCAAATGCTGTCCTGTGTTTGTTTAGTAGGGCCTTAATTTGTCTGTCGGTGTGGAGCGTAGTCAGGTCGAATGAGTACTCTCCCACTGCGCTAATCCGATTAGCGTAGTCTCCTACTGTGAGGGTGGCTGGGGCTCTGTCTGATCTCGCCATTCGCCAGACACACTGGTTCACTGGGTCGAACGACAAGCTATGAGCGTTCATAAAATCTATCCCCAGGATGTGCTCTGCTGTCCGGGGAAGATTTACTAGAACTACGGGGTGCCTTGTGCTAATGTTCCCTAGCTGAATTGCTACGGGTGCTGTGATATGTCCCTGCTGCGAGTGTCCGGTGAACCCGCTAAGTGTGATGGTGGAGGTGGTCGGCCACGTGTCTGAGTGTGCCGTGGTTGTGGAGTTAATGGTGGTGCGGGATCCTCCTGTGTCCCACAGTAACTCTATGGGCTTCCCTTTGACTTTCGCCGTGACTACGGGCCTCCCTGATGAGTCCCATAGTGTGTCACAGACCCAAGTGGGGGAGCCCGAACACCGTCAGTTCGTCTCGTCCACATTGGTGGGTCCTGACTGTACTGCTACATTGTGGATGGGTTTTGCTTTGTTGCGGTTCAGAGTGCCTGTCTGCTGGCCTCTCTGAGATCGCTGGGGTGCATTACACTCTTTTGCCCAATGCCCTAACTGTCCACAGTTATAGCATTCCTGTCCTTTCTGTTGTGGGCTGCTCTTGCCTTCATTTACCCATGCGGGCTTCTGGTGCTCTCTGACTGCTTGGATATCTGCAGCAGCCTGAGCCTCTTCTGGGGATCTAACCTTTCCTTTTGCCTGAAGCGATTGCTCCCAAGCGCGGGACAATCTTTTCAGGACCCATTTTTCGTTATGGGCCTCTTCTGAGGGGTCATAGCTATTGCAAGCGCTCTGTCCTGCTTCTGTTGCGTGTGAGATAATTGTGCGCGTCCACTTAACCATGTTTTCGCGGGTTAAATGCGCTCTATCTAGCTGTCCGAAAACTGCGCTGAAATGAATCCACAGCCTTCCTGCGAATGCTGTGGGGTGTTCGGATCTCTTCTGCCTGCACTTATTCAATCCTTCTACGGGGTCACCTCTATTGTACCCGATGGCATCTAAAATGGCAGTGTGCATCTCCTCTAGGCTGCCTCCTGCCACGTTTTGTGGGTCGGGGAGGGCTGCCACTACACTCTGGTCTAAGCTCAGCACGGTGAGCTTAACCTGCTCTCTCTCATCCAGGCCGTACATGGTAGCCTGCTGTTTTACTTTAGCAAAGAACTGGTGGGGGTCTGCGGTGGGGAGGAACGGAGTGATCTTTTCACAAGCGTCCCTTAGCTGGGTTACTGTTAAAGGGGTGGTGTAAGTTATGTCTGGGGCGCCTTCTGATTCGGCTTTCCTCTGTGTGGTTACGGGATTCATGGGTGCGGTTATGATCTGAGCTGTGGGGGGTTGGGGTGCCTGTCGTTTCTGCTGAGCTGCTGGCGCACATGTTCCCTGAACATAACGCTGCGCTGTCTCGCTTAATTCCTGCCAATCTGGGGCGTTTTCCCCATCTAACTGAGCTCCAAAGGTGCTTTGGAAGCCATTCTGCACCGAAAGCAGAGATTGCAATTCCGCAATCTGTTTCCTGCATTTCGCGTGGTCAACTGTGCTTTGTCTTTGTTCGGTCGTTGCAGCATGGAGTGCTCTCAAAGCTGCTTTGAGATCGGAACATTGCCTCTGCAATGCCTCCACCTGCTTTTCCGATTCCTGTCTTATCAGAACGGCACGTTGCACGTCCTGATAGGCTTTCTCATACTGGGTCTGGGAACTGCTCAGATGAGCTAGACAAGACTGGTGAGCCCTTTTGGCATCATCCACCTCTCTATCCTTCTCTGCCAACTTCCCTTTTAATTCCAGGTTTTCTTTCTCGATGTCCCTGACATCGACCTTACTCATTCGGTTCCTTTCCTCTAAATCTGCCCGGAGCGTCCTGATGACCTCCTCTGCGCCTCGCAACTGTGCCAAGCAGGACACAATCGCCATCGGCTTGCGTGCTTTACCTAAACTCTTTTTGTGTATTTGAGAGAGGTTCTCCCACCAAGTATGACCTATACTCCCGGGACCTGTCTCCTCATTTGCACAAAACTCTTTCCAAAGGGGCCATCCCTTTCCCTGCAGATATTTGCGGAGTTCCAGCTCCCACGTGGGACACTGGCCTACTCTGCTACTGCTGCTGGTCGCTGCGACCACAAACTTTGCTGGATCCATCAGACGTTCCATTGCCTGCATGGCCATTTCCTCTGACTCTCTTTTTATAATTTGGAACAGGGGGTTGCTGGGGTGGTGTTTCGAGAAACGGGTACGGCTTACGCTATGTTCCGATCACAAAACTACCGAAAGTTTGTCGCAACAAAAGCTTTCAGTTTTACCTTACAGCCCTGTTAGTACGCATGCACTAAAACACACTTCCGAATTTCGCTTATTATTTTGAACACCTTGAATACTTGTGATCTCTTTCTTTCTCTGCAATTTGGAGTTCCAATTCAAATTTCAGGGTCCTGGACACTGTGGTGTTTCCACTTACAACAGGGTCCCGGCGGATGTCGCCACTAAATGTTGCACGTTTTACTATGGGCGTAAAACGCGTTTATTGGAGTGTATTAACACGCCTCCGAGTTCGACGTGTGCTTAACACTACTAGGCTCTGTTCTATGTAATTATTTAGCTCTGGAGTCGCCAGTTGCCGTATAGGCAACGTCACAAGTATTCCAAGGTCAAGTTCAAAGTAATAAAGACGATACACCGATTAGTAAAGTTCAAACGATCAATATTTATTATACAGTTATAATAAATACTCATGCACACACTAAGAGACTAAGCTATAACTAAACTTAAGCAAACAGAATACTTATCTAACAGGAACAGGCAAGGTCAGAGAACGAGGCCTTCGTCCTGGTTTTGTCTGCAGCCTTCAGCAAGCGTTCTGGTACTTGGGAGTCTAGTGGGCTTGGATCGCGTAGCGAGCGTTGAACTTACGGTTTCGGCGGCTGGTGCTCAACGGCTGGAGTCAGGATGCAAGATGTCAGTCAGAGCCGGAGCACGGGTTTAACAGACCGGGGCTCTGTGGGGGATTTGCTTTTATACCCCTCTCTCATGTCCTTGCCCCCTTCTAGGCGGGCTCTACCTTTCGGTACCGATTGGAACGTTTCCAAACGGCTACCTTCGAAATCCTCCAATGCGGGGCTTTCCTCGATGTTGGGGGCTGGTTTCGATATTTGTTACTCTGGTGCCATTCTGTCTACTCCACCAATTAACTGCTACATTGAGATGGAAATGTTGCCATTGTTTGTGTCTGGATCTGGGCTGCCTCATCAGGATGTTAAGCGTTTTGCCATTAACACCTTTGGCTGGAGATCTGCACCTGGCCAGAAACTGGTTTGCTGCTTGCAAAATGCTAATTAGTTGAGAGCAGGCTGTCTGTTCTTACTAAACAGGCTTTCCCTGCTGCCTTCCATTTTAGTTTGGCTCAGTGTCCATTTTGCGTGGCCAGCATGGCTACATTGGGCAGCATGGTCAGCGCAGGCTTGGAGTGCCGAAGGGCGTGTTCCTGTGTTGTACTTTTCTTTGTTCTTTGTTCACACACATCTTCTACCCCCTCAAAGAGCCGGCTCATCCTCGCCCTTGTGGGGTGTGCTCTATATACCACCTTCAGCCGTATGAGCCCCAACCTCGCACACGACGTGGAGGCGTTCACTCTCCGGAGCACCTCATACCAGAACACCTCCTCCATACCCTCTCCCAACTCTTCCTCCCACTTTGCTTTGATCCCCTCCAGTGGTACCTTATCTTCTTCCAAAATAGCCCTGTAAACCACCGACACTACCCCCTTCTCCAGTCCCCTTGTCGTCAGCACCTCCTCCAGCAATGTGGAGGCCAGCTCTACTGGGAAGCTCTGTATCTTCTTCCTGGCAAAATCTCAAACCTGCATGTATCTAAACATTTCCCCCTGAGCAATTACAATCTTAATAACATTAACAAGGTTATTCTGCAGACATTATTCCTCAGCAATGAGTTAGAAAGAGGTTACCAGTATTTTGACTCCCAACAACAAAATAATTAGCATTTGTATAGCAACTTTAACATCGTAAAATTTGCCATAGCATTTCATTGAGAGTCACCAAACAATAATTGACACCATTTATTTGGATAGGTAACCAAAACAAACATTCTTGAGTGACAATTTAACAGATCCAAAATTCCCTAATTTATTAAATTCCTTTGGAATGTAGGGATTACACGAGGTGTCATGTAACAACCCAACCATTTATGAACATCCTCAAAATATTAACAAGAGCCTCATATATTTTCTCGCTTGTTTCCTTGTGGAATCTCATGAGTATCTCATCTGCTCCTGGTTAACTATAAACATTTAATACTTCTTGCACATGCTTCACTAACCTCTATATATGTGACAGTCCCCAAGACAGTTTGACTGAACCTAGAGTGTTATCTGTATAATTAATTTAACACACCTATCATTTCCTAATACCTCCCTCCCCCCCCCCCCCCCCATATTTCTACCCAACTTTTCCCTTCATGCATTAGATATTCCATAGATATAATTAGCCTTTTAAAACTTTCCGTGTCCTTCTAATATGCTTTATACCTTTCCTTAACTATATTTTGGGCTTTGTTCTTGACTTTCCAGTGTTACTGCCAGAAATTTCATGCCACAAGATTTTTTTCAACACAGGATGCAGAGAAAGTGCACATCAACTAGAATTAAGCTTCCGCTGTCTACAGCCAAGATGAACAATGTTGCAGAGACACCTAGAGATTGATGGTGTAAAACTCGTCACAGTTCATGATCATTACACCATTGTGGCCCAGAGCACTGTGACCAATGGAGATTTTCTTTCCTTTCAAAACAAATAGGCTGAAACCAAAAAATAAAACCCCAATTATTTTTTACTATACTATTTATGTTCAAACATTGCACAATTCCAATACAAGAATGCTGAGTATGTCAATCTACTCGAGGCAAATCTCATTGCTAGACCCATCCTAACTACCTTGTTGTTTGTGTTCTAATATAGGACTGAAATGGAATTAAAAACCAGTAACAATTCCATTCCTGTGCAGTTGGTAAGTGGGAGAAAATTGTCATGATTTTAAAAAGGTTCACTGACATTCATTGCAATGCAAATTAGTGGATGCAATATTGGCACATATGATTTATGCATCACTGCTGCATAAATGCAATCACTGCCAAAAGAATGCAAGATGTCATTGTTATACACAAATTATTATTTATCAGTGAGACAAGGGTCCCGCAAGCTGAAGCTGGACTGCAGATGTCAATTTCAGACAGTCAGTACTCAGCTTAAAAAGATGGAGTTATACTGCTCACTGTACATCCATCTAGATCATACTGGTCCAGATGTGTCAGTCCTTCATAGTCTTTGCTGTGATTACGTTCCTGAAAGTGACAGCAATATTGGAGTCCACATATCTGTAGTCAAACATGGTATTCTAAAAGTTACTGTCAATGATTCCATGCTTTTCCATAGGCTGTGTTTGAAGTTTCATAGATCATAGAATCATAGAATTTACAGTGCAGAAGGAGGCCATTCAGCCTATCGAATCTGCACTGGCTCTTGGAAGGAGTACCTTACTTAAACCACAGCTCCACCCTATCCCCATAACCCAGTAGCCTCAGCTAACCTTTTTTTGGACACTAAGGGTAATTTATCATGGCCAATCCACCTAACCTGCACATCTTTGGACTGTGGGAGGAAACCGGAGCACCCAGAGGAAACCCACGCAGACACGGGGAGAACGTGCAGACTCTGCACGGACAGTGATCCAAGCCGGGAATTGAACCTGGGACCCTGGAGCTGTGATGCAAATGTGCTAACCACTGTGCTACCACGCTGCAGATGATTTTCTGCAGCAAAATCATTTACCGATCACTTAACTGACAAAATGAATGAAATAATCCTCTTCACCTAGTAGCATCCTTGATTATTCGTGGGCTGCTTGAACAAGAGCACTGCGTCTGGGTTATTAATTATAATGTGAAGCAAGCACATCACAGTTTATGCTGTGATTTTACCACAGGGCAGACTGAGGGTGCAAGCCTGAACTCTACCTCAATTCGAATAGGCAATGAAACCCATCAATGCATTTTACATCCTGGTTTGTTGCCTGTGAGAATTGCTCAATGTAATTAGCTGCTGATCCTGCTTGATGGACACTGGAAGATCCCCTTGACTTGATGTCAGATTAAAATTAACATCAGGAAATGAAATACTTGCCAGAGATTGCTAGTTCGTTGTGGGCAGCTTTCATCAAGGTCAGTGATGAGAGCATCACTTTGCCACAGACTGCAAAATTGTTATATGTTTGTGTTTGCCGCAAAGAGAAAAGGTTTGGAGTTTCCATGCTCTGGATTCTTACAAACACGATGAGAGGTTTTATTAGGGATGCTCCTCATACAAGAGAACTACAGATCATGTGATGCTTCACCAGTAGGGATGTATTATCTGATATAACAAAAATTCTTGCCATCTTTATGTTCCATTGGGAAGTAAGTCTGTGTCCTTCAACAAGAACACAAATTATTGCTTCACAGGTTAATAATTTATAAAATAAGCACAATAAATCTACAATGCAATGAAATGATGGCCATGAAGTAAAACCACAGAAAACGTCCAGTAAACCAAGACAATGTGACATTGTTAGTTGCACAGAGGGTAAAATAGCATAATGAATGCTGATTTCTAACTGTAAAAAGATGGTGATGTTGAAGTCTCAGTCCATTCTGGTTGAGACCAGGTATAGCCACATTTGCTGAGGATTCAGGACTGAGTGACTCCTTGAAACTTTAGATCAACAAATACTTAATTTACTGTAATAAAGCACACAATTAAACTCAGTAGCAACTGCATGCCCCAGTTAGAAAGACACTGCATCAGAGTGGCTATATTTGATCAATATGTGTACCAGAGGACATAACCTAGTTATATATACAGCATTAATTACATGGGGCATAAAACATAGAAACAGGCCATTTGGGCCAACCAGCCCATGCCACCATTTATGCTCCACTCAAGCCTCCCCCACCTTTCCTCATTCAAATCTATAATCATAACCTTCTATTTCCTTCTCCCTCATATGCGTGCCTACATTCCTCTTAAATACAAGAGGGTGGCACAGTGGCACAGTGGTTAGCACTGCTGCCTCACGGCACCAGGGGCTCGGGTTCAATTTCAACTTTGCGTCACTGTCTGTGTGGAGTTTGCATGTTCTCCCCATGTCTGTGTGGATTGCCTCCGGATGCTCCGGTTTCCTCCCACAGTCCAAAGACATGCAGGTTAGGTGGATTGGCCATGCTAAATTGCCCCTAGCAGCCAAAGGTTAGGCGGGGTTAAGGTTACAGCAAAAGGGTGGAAGAATGGGCCTAGGTAGGGTGCTCTTTCAGATCGTTGGGGTACTCAATGGGCCAAATGGCCTCCTTCTGCACTGTAAGGATTCTATGATCTGGGGAGGTGGAGGGTAGTGGCAAGGAGAGTGGATGGTGGATTGTTAGATATTTATTTACTACGTGAATACCTATTTTCTCTCTTTTTGGTTGTGGCTGTGTTTGATGTATATATACATGCCTTAATAAAAATGTTTAAAAAATGGATTCTATTATGATCACTATTTGATTTCAAAACTCACTATGCGGGCGAATTGGTGGCAAAATATAGCAAATTCAATAATTTTTCACGTTTCAGGACCATTGATAACCACCCCCTCCCTGCCCCAACTTGTCTCTGAGTCACAATCATAAAATTTACAGTGCAGAAGGAGGCCATTCGGCCCCTCGAGTCTGCACTGGCTATTGAAGAGAGCACCATACTTAAACCCATGCCTCCACCCCATCCCAGTAACCCCACCTAACCTTTTGGACACTGAGGTACAATTTAGCATGGCCAATCCACGTAACCCACACATCTTTGGACTGTGGGAAGAAACTGGAGCACCCGGAGGAAACATATGCAGACACTGGGAGAAAGTGCAAACTGCACACATCACCCGAGATCCGAATTGAACCCAGGTCCCTGGAGCTGTGAGCCAGCAGTGCTAACCACTGTGCCACCGTTCAGCTCTCACTCCGGGCATGAGTGAAAAAATTAAGGCTGGCGCTCCAGTGCAGTACCAAGGGAGTAAGGCACTGTCTTTTGGCTGAAATGTTAGACCAAAACGCCATGGGACTGCTGGGGTGGATGTGAACGATCCCGTGGCCTACTTCGAAGAAGTGCAAAGGGGGAGTTATTCTTGGCGCCCTAGCCAATATTTATCCCTCAATCAATACCAGAACTGAACAGGTTGTCCGGACATTATCGCAGTGTGGGAGTTTGCTGAGGGTAAATGGGTTGCCAGGTTTCCAACAGTGCAGCGGCGGCCTCACCTCAGGGAGGGCTGTAAAGCGTTCCAATGGCCCTGAACAGCGCTACATAAAGGCAAGTATTTTCCTTCTTAAAAAAATATTTTTTTTCTTGCCGGTCTGCAACCAACGTGCGGCAGCCAGATTAGTGTTATCAGGCGGAGGGGTTAGTCGGGGAAGCCCGGGGTTTTCATGGCAGTGACGCGAGATGTTTGGAGGCGCGGCATTGGCGAGCGGGGCGGGGGCGGGGTCGGGGTCGGCCCACCCCCGCCGGGGTTACCATGACAGCGGCGGCTGGCGGGCCTGTACTGAAGGAGATGGAGGCAGGCGCGGCTTCCAAATGGAGATAACCCAGTAAAAAAAAACCGCTCCAGTGCAACTGGTGCACTCACCCCGACCCCTTATCTATCTATATAACAAACAAAAAAATAAAACCACAAACATGGCGGATCAGGACAACACATCATCTGTAAGTCTCAATTTTTTTTTCTTAAAATTAAAAATATACCAATTCTGAATTTAGTCCACACCAAAAGTGCTGATTTTGACACCCCCCCCCCCCCCCCCCCCCCCCCCGATTTTATTGTATTCTCCACCTTGCCTTGCCCTCCTCAGCACCTGACCATCGGCTTTTTTACTATTACTATTCCGTGGAAAAAATATAATTTTGACAAATTTGTTTGACATGCCTGGAGCCTGCAACAGCTTTCGCTCCAGCCAACCGCCGCGTTGTCGCTGGATCTAAATTCCCACTTTGCTCTCTTGGACTACTTTGCCGGTCGAAATTTTTTTGCCTGATTGCTGCTTTTAAAAAATGTTTTTTTACAATTTTGACACGGCGTTAACTTTTAACAAGCACGTGCTTGCTTGTTACCTGCGTCGTTGCTGCTGTCTGGAAAACCTGTATTTTTGTGATTGGGGGATGGATGGTGACTTAACTACACAAAGATCACCCCCCGAGTTTTGGTTTTGTTTCTCTGCGTCTTTGAAAAGGTTGTCGCAATAATTCTTAGGGCTAAAATAAAATCTTAAGTGGGATATCTAAACCAGCTTTCTGTGCTGAAATTGTGTTGCGGCACCTCGGAGTGCAACATGCTGTGTGGAAAAAAAGTTGAATTCTATTGCATTTTCTGCAACATTCAATTTGAAATTACTTGTCCAAATTTTTTGAATGAAGTATATTTCATGGTGAGGGGATGGGGTGCGAGGCGATGGGGTGGTGGGGCTCGGTGGTGGGGGTGGGGAAGGGTGCATTAAGCTGACTTGTAATCAACTTTGCACACATTACATGTCCCTTTACAGAAGAGTACAGGAGCAGGAGATAAGAGCCTGTCCCAACACTCAAATACGATCAGGGCTGATCTTCTACCTCAACATCATTTTCCCACACTACACCCATATCCCTTCATATTTTTAATATCTAGAAATCTATTGGTCTCAGATGTCAAATTGTCCCTTCAAGTTACTGCATACTTTATGCGTTATTTCATTTAATGATCATGTCCAAAGCCTAAAGCACTGTTAAAGTGCACTTTAAGAGTGTTGAAATTTGCGCTGCTTCTCAAGTTTACTCTGTGGTTTGGTTGCATTTTACAGGATAAGCCGTTTGTTGGGGAGATCAAAAGTGGGCTGAAACCCTCCATGAAGATGAGCATCACCGGGATGGTTCATTCACACCCCAACAGGTAGAGTAAGCTCAAACATGTCTTTCAAATGTGACCTTGTACTTGGGTAATTCTCACTTCTGGTCTCCTGTAATTCAGCATTGCTGTATAAACAGTGCACTGTGTGTATCCCATACATTGATTGTCACTCAATCATTCCAGCCCCCAAAAGAGTCTCCTCTTATCACACGGTTCCATGCAAAGGAGTGGACGTGTAATTGGTTTGGTTCCATACAAAGGAGTGGGCGTGTAGTTGATTTGGGTAACAAATGTAAAACTGGTTAAAAATTAAACTGTTTTATAAAATGGAGCAGTAAAAGGAGCTGAAAACAAAAGTGTTCTTCGTAATGAATGGAGTCTGTCATAGTTAGAGAGCAGAAATAATTGCAAGTTGTCACAAAGCCTAAGTCTAAAAATATACTGTGAAATCATGTAAGCAGCAATACCTTAAACACAGCCACACACAAATAAAACAGGTTTTGCTCATTGTCTTGTGAATAATTTTAGTTGGCTCCTTAATGGGCTTGATCATTGGCTCCAAGAGTTAATTTATGAGGCCAGTCCCACGGAATGCTATTTCGCTGCGAGTCCCAGAGGACCTGGACAGGAATGTTTTCAGGGCAACAAACATTTTAGGCATGTTGGAGGTCATTATTTAACAAGCACGAACATTTTATTTTTCACAGTTTCTCATGTTGATGTACAGTGGATTGGATTTTACCATCCCTCTGGAGGCGGGCTGACAAGTGCGAGGGGTGGTAACAGGCAGCGGAAGGTATCTGCAGGGCAGCCCAACATCAATCTGCCTTCTGCCATAGAACATAGAATATTACTAGTGGTGGGAACGACAGTGTGGCTATTCAGGGCTGCCAATTAGAGGCCACTGCCAATGCCCCTTATTGGCTTTGGAAGGCACTGCTGCCACGTGGGGAGTTCAGGTAAACCTTGGCGGCTTCTTGGCAGGGGACGGTAGCTTGCTTTGCAAAAGCTCCATGGCCCACAGAGGGCTCACCCTGTTTAATAACCACCCCCACAGCTACACTGGTGCCCCCCTGCCCCTGCCCTCTCCGATCACCAGGGTCCTGGCATGGTGGGAGCTGCTTTGCTGACAGGGGAGGAATGGGCTTTATTGACTGGGTGCAGTTGCTCTATCAGGCACCAGTAGCGAGTGTGCGTACAAACCGGCTGAGGTTGGGGTATTTTGAACTACACCGAGGGGCGGGGTAAGGGTGCCCCCTCTCCCCGTTACTGTTTGCTCTGGCCATAGAGCAATTGGCCATGGCGTTAAGAGCCTCTAGGAACTGGAAAAGGCTGGTTGGGGGGGCTGTGGAGCACCGGGTTTCGCTCTACGCAGATGACCTGCTCGTGTACATTTCAGACCCGTTGGAGGGGATGGGGGAAGTAATGCGAATCTTGGGGGAAATTGGCAATTTTTCGGCGTATAAATTGAACATGGGGAAAAGCGAGATGTTTGCGATCCAGGCAAGATGGCAGGAGAAGAGACTGGGAGAGCTGCCACTTAGAATGGTAGGGAAGAGCTTTTGATATCTGGGAATCCTGATGTCCCGGAAATGGGAGGCACTACACAAGTTAACCCTGTCCCGGTTGGTAGAACTAATGGAAGGGGACTTTAAGAGATGGGACATGCTCCCGCTATCACTGGCAGGGCGGGTACAGACCGTGAAAATGACCGATCTCCCCAGATTTCTGTTTATCTTTCAGTGCCTCCCCATCTTCATCCCTAAGGCATTTTTCAAGCGGGTGAATAAGATTATTTCGGGCTTTCTGTGGGTGAGTAAAACCCCGCGAGTGAAGAAAGTGTTGCTGGAGCGCAGTCGGGGGGAGGGTGGGTTGACGCTGCCGAACTTCTGCAATTACTACTGGGCGGCTAATATAGCCATGATCAGGAAGTGAGTAGTGGGGAAGGGGTCAGCATGGGAGTGGATGGAGGTGACGTCATGTAAAGACACCAGTCTGGGAGCATTGGTAACGACACCTCTGCCGTTCTCGCCAGCCCTATACTCCACAAGTCCGGTGGTAGTGGCGGCTCTGAGAATCTGGGGGCAGTGGAGGAGATAAAAGAGAGTGGAGGTAGCATCGATTTGGACCCCGATTTATAACAACCACAGGTTTGTACTGGGTAGGCTAGATGGCGGGTTCTGGAATTGGCAGAGGGTAGGAATTAGAAGGATGGGGGATCTATTTATAGATGGGAGTTTTCCCAGCTTGAAAGCTTTGGGGAATAAATTTTAATTGCCAGCAGGGAATGGTTTTAGATATTTGCAGGTGCATGACTTCCTGAGAAAACAGGTGTCGGCCTTTCCGCTGCTGCCGCCACAGAGGATACAGGATAGAGTAGTTTGCAGTACCTGGGTGGGAGAGGGGAAAGTATCGGATATTTACCAGGAGCTTTCGGAGGTGGAGGAAGCTCCGGTGGAGGAGCTTAAGGGCAAGTGGGAGGACGAGCTAGGAGGAGAGATAGAGGCGGGTCTATGGGCAGATGCCCCAAGCAGGGTTAATACCTCCTCACCATGCGCCAGGCTTAGCCTGATACAATTTAAGGTAGTCCACCGGGCACACATGACAGTGGCTAGGATGAGCAAGTTTTTCGGGGTAGAGGATAGGTGTGCGAGGTGCACAGGAAGCCCAGCAAATCATGTCCATATGTTTTGGGCATGCGTGAAGCTTAGAGGGTTGTGGCAGTGTTTTGCTAAGACAATATCCATGGTGCTAAAAACACGGGTGGTGCCGAGTCCGGAGGTAGCGATCTTTGGAGTGTCGGAAGACCCGTGAGTTCAGGGGGCGAAAGAGGCCGACGTCCTGGCCTTTGCCACCCTGGTAGCCTGGAGACGGATCTTATTAATGTGGAGGGACTCGAAGCTCCTGAGTGTAGAGACTTGGGTTAGTGACATGGCTGGGTTTCTCAGTCTTGAGAAAATAAAGTTTGCCTTAAGAGGGTCAATCTTAGGGTTCTCCCGGAGGTGGCAGCCGTTCGTCGACTTTCTCAGGGAAAATTAAAAATGTCAGCAGATGCAGTATTCCGGGGGCTTGGGGGGGGGGGGGGGGGGGGATGTTGAATGGTTGAGGTGTGTGAAGATTGGGCTGGGGGGGAAATGTTTATTTTACCATGTTGATGTCATTGTTTTTGTTACTGTTATAAAAAATTTCAAATACCTTAATAAAATATTATTTAAAAAAAACAAATCGAAGGTCCAACATTGTAAAATTTCACACCACTCTGCAATTTATCAAAGGTAGGTGGGGGAAACCAGGGAATGATAAACCTGTTAATTTTTCCGGATAACAGATAAGCTAAGGATAGAATGGCTGAGCACCTTGAACATTTTAAACTGATCAGAGAGCCAGTATGAATTTATCATAGATAGATCAGGTCTGATTAACTTCATTGAACTTTCAAATAAAGATGACTAAAGTAGTGGATGGGGTAATGTTTATGTATGTTATTTAAATGGACTCCCAGAAGCTGTTTAATAAGGTACCTCTGAAGAAATCTAATCCAAAATTGAAACTTGGAATTAAAGTCAAATTATTGACATGATTACAAAAAAGGCTCATTGGCTGGAGACAGAGCAGGGTTAATTGGCAGGATGTGACTAATTGTGTCCCACTGGGATCCAAGTTGGAGCCTCATTTGTTCATCATATTGATTAATGATTTAGATGATAATGATAGAGCCACATGTTTACATTTTCGAGTGGCAAAGATAGATGACATTATAAGCACTGTTGTTGGAAGCATAAAATTACATGATATTGAAAGATGAATGGGTAAAACTGTGGCAAAAGGACTTCAATTTAGGCTAGTTTGAGCTCATCTTTATATGTAAAGTGAATGGATTTAGAGTACCTTTCTAAATGGTGGAAAGAAGAGCCCCAGACAGACTTGGGCATTCCATGAACAAAATAAAATGTCGCAGCAGGTAGCAAAAAATCAAAACTTCTAAAGGGATGTTGACCATCATGCCTGGAGGACAAATGTATAGAAGTCATGCTTCAGCTGCACAAAGACCTGGTTATACCACACTTGGGGTACTGTGAGCAAGCCTGTGCACCACACTGTAGAAAGTCATATTGGCCTTGTAGGGAGTGCAACATAGGTTTGCCAAATAACATCTGGACTCCAAGAGTTAAATTCTGAGGAGAAATTATGCAACCTACGTATTTCCTGGATTTTATGGTTAAGCAGGTATTTAAATCCAAGTTTAAGATATTAAGGGAACTGATACGATAGAAAAACTAATTCTGCTGATTGAGGAGTTTAAGGGTTCATATTCTCAAAGATTAGAGCCAACCTTTTCAGGAGTAAAATTAGGAAACATGCAATGAGAGAATGGTGGAAATTTGGAAATTGCTTCTGCACATAGCAGTTTATGCTCAATTAATTGTTAATTTTAAAATTAATTTAAAAATGATAAGATTTTTGTTAACAAAAGTGTTAAGAGATATGGGGCAATGGCAGGTCTACAGAGTTTGGTCACAGATCAGACGTCATGTCATTGGATGGCAGACCAGGCTTGAAGAGCTGTTGATATACTTCTGTCCATATGTTCTAAAAGATTGGGCTTTGGGTGAGGAGAGCCTTGTCCTCAAGATTACATACATTGTAGTGAGGGAAGGTGGTTGAGGGTTTGTTGGATGCACCTTTATGAGATTAGCCCCAGAGAAGCATGACTAACAGGAAAAGCTTTGGGGGATGGGAATGAGACCACTGGAAGAATTGGGGATATATTCAAGTGGCTGGGGGAGCAGGGAGGCAAGCGGGTGGTGAAGATCAAGGAGAAATGGAAAGCGGAGTTGGGAGGGGAGATCAATGGGGAGCATGGAGTGAGGCACTGAAAGGGTAAACGGGACCTCCTCATGTGCAAGGATGAGCAGCATGATACAGTTTAACGTAGTGCACAGGGTGCATATGACTCGGGCGAGAATGAGTGGGTTCTTTCAAGGGGTAGCAGATGAGTGAGAGGTGTGGGCGGGAGCCAGCGAATCTCACGCACATGTTTTGGGGTTGTGAAAAGTTGGCAAGATTCTGGGCACGAGTGTTTGCTTCTTAGCCAGGATAGTGGAGGAGGAGGTTTATCTGGACCCTCTGGTGGCGATATTTGGGGTCTCAGAGAAGCCGGAGCTCATGGAGAGGAGGAAGGCTGATGTCTTGGCCTTCGCCTCTCTGATTGCACGGTGGAGAATTTTGCTGGAGTGGCGGCCGGCATTGCCACCAGGGGTAGAGGCTTGGTTGGGTGACCTGCATGACTTCCTGTGATTAGAGAAGATAAAGTATGAGTTAAGGGGCTCAGCAGGGGAGTTTGAGGAAAGGTGGGGGATGTTTGTGACCATGTTTGAGGGGCTGTTCGTCGCGGGGGAGGGGGGAAAAAGAGGAAAAATCTGTACAGATTGTATAGTTGATTGTTGAGAAGCATGTTTCCCGGGGTGTTTGTTCGCTGTAACTTGTTTTGATACATGTTTGTAATAAAATACATTTTTTTTTAAAAAGGGAGTGAGACCACTGGAAAAAAGGTCGGTGAACAAGACAGGATTTTCAGCTTGCGGCAGAAAGAGAGCGTAACCAGTCCAGTAGAAAAAGGAGAGCCTAAAGTGGCAAAAGATGGGAGTTTTACAGAAAAGTAATCGGGAGTAAGGCTGGTAAAATTAGTTAGGCTAGAGAAGGAGCTGATATCAGGTGCTGAGAATCTAGTCCAATCATAATCGGATATCCACATACATCCATTTTCAACAAAGATTACTAGATTGGACTGTGACGAATAGGCAATGAAAAGAAAATCTAAGAGGAGAACTGTGTTCATGTGTGAGATTGGAGTTCTTGGCACAGGAAGAATTAGCATTCCCCATTCTTCAGTAAACATGCCTTAGTTTACTTTCTCATGGCTCTGGGGAAGAGGATAGGTCATAGCAAGAAAGCACAAAATTCCCAAGGCTTGATCACTAACTATTTATGTACTGGTGATTCATCTTTAGTCAAAAATATATGAATCCTATATTTCTCCGCCTCTACAATTATGCTGTTTTATAGCAGCAGCACAAGTTCTCACCAACCACAGATTAAATATGGCAACACATTACAGAAAAAGATGACATTAATAGCTGAGCCTTTTCTATATCACATATAAGAAGTGCAGACATTTTGTCTTGTCAGTCTGGTTTAGCACAGGGCTAAATCGCTGGCTTTGAAAGCAGACCAAGGCAGGCCAGCAGCACGGTTTAATTCCTGTACCAGCCTCCCCGAACAAGCGCCTGAATGTGGCGACTGGGGGCTTTTCACAGTAACTTCATTTGAAGCCTACTTGTGACAATAAGCGATTTTCATTTTTCATATAAGTCAGTGGCCTGACTGATTTACATTGAACAAAAAAAAATGATGATGGCAGTATATAGGGGATAATCAAAGACCTTCAAGTCTCTACATTGATAGTTCCCAATTTTGGATTTGTTGTTGAGGAAGAAGGAATAATACTTTTTGTTGTATTACTTTGCTATTCCACCACTTTCTATCACTTTCCATGAATATTTTCTCAGAACTTTCCCAATATCCCACTTGCCCATTTGTTGTGACATCATTCCCTAGGTGTCCTCTTGGTGCAATTTTCAAGTAGCCATTGTTTGTATATCATCATTGGTCATAAATGTCCAACAGAGCTGGAATGAATCCTATCCTCACCTGACACCCAATACATGGTTTTCCAGCAGGGAGTAACTTAATAGTGTTCAATAATGAGAGCCCTGACTTCTTTTTGTTCTTACTATAGAGGCTTATTGTAGTGGTGTTGACACTGCCCTGGCTGAGTTCAGCTAACTCAGCACAGTTGAGGCTTTCTGTTTTTGTTTCGCTGGCTGTCACTGAATGGGAAAAAACAGCATTTTAGCCCGGGGGGGGGGGGGGGGGGTGGGGGGGGGGGGGGGGGGGGGGGGGGGGGGGGGGGGGGGGGGGGTGGGGTGGGGGGGGGGGGGGGGGGGGGGGGGGGGGGGGGGGGGGGGGGGGGGGGGGGGGGGGGGGGGTTTGTGTTGTGTGTGTGGAGTGGTTCTTGCCGTCGTCATTAAGAAAATGAAATTAATTTTAGAAATCTATTTCTGGCTCCAAGACTGGTGTCAAGCTGAAGCCAATGTACGCATTCCCTGGGTCAAAGCAGTAACACAGAAGAAGAACAACTACTAATTATGTTGGGATGAAACTCTATTGTCTCAACATTTTCTGTCCAATCTTCAATTACAACCCCGAAACATACTTCCTCTGTTGACTGAACTATTGCGTTCAGTAATGCACTCTTTCCCCACCAAGAACAAGGACAACGCAGTTTTTGAAAAAAATGTTTAAAGTGCAGCAGTTCCCAAATAAATCATTTTGCAGAGTAAATTTAGTAGTTACAGAGGAGTCCGGAAAGGAGAGTCAAGCAAATGGTTTATTAACAGAAGTAAAGTATTTACAAATAACAGTCCCAGTGGGGACTACTCTGCAGTTCGGCTCCTACCTGTGCCGGCTTTTAAGTCCTGAGTTAACTATCCCACTGACGGGCCTCCAACCCTCAGCGGGGGAGCTCTGACTCCATGAGGCTCATGGACAGATTAATCAGGTCATCCTTGTGGGGGTTATAACAGTAAGCTTGTATACACAGCCCTGAGTATTGAAGATTAAAAGGTGGTAGAAATCTAATTGAAAAATTGTTTAAAGGAGTTGAAGGAATGAACAAACTATTTTTTTCCAAGGTAAACTTTATTCATAAAAGTACATTTCAAAACATTTCAAATTGGACATTACAGAAAGCGCAGCAGTATTTAACTCGGCACGTAGTATTGGACTTGCAGTGTGCCAGACTGCAACATCTAGTCATGGACAACGCTTTGCACTGGAGTGCAATGTTCATAGCCTTCTGATTTACTTTTCAGTCATCTTCCAGTGCAGGGTGGACAGAACCTGCTCCCCAGCATGTGCCACTAGAAAGGATATGTATAAATGCATCAGCAGCACAATTTAAGATGCATCCCGTTTTGCATACATTTCTGGCAGCCTTGCCACGATTAGGACCTCATTACTGTGGAAATCATGTGCAAATTCTCATACTCCCGATATACCAACATATTCTGCCAGTGAAGATGTTGTTCATCTACATAGTCTCATCTACGTTAACAATAATCAAACATCACGATATAATAAGCAACATTGGGAATCTACAAGACAAAATTACCTCTTATTATGAATTTGAATCTTGTTATGGCAATACCCTTCTGCAGAAAATTACCTAAGAAATCACTTCTATTAAAGCATATAAATCTTCAGGGGAGGGGTGGACTATAGCAAATTTTTGAAGTACTTAAACGATTCAACAGAATGCAGAGGAAACATCAATATGAAGCTAACTGAGATCCAGGTACACTTTCAGGAGTTTTTGAAGTAAAGCAGAATGTTCCTAAACATTCTTCTTATTAGTTATTCTTGGGGTGAGCATCACTAGAAAGGTCAGAATTTATTGCCTGTTGACTTCAGGTCACGGCCATGGAGTGAACGGTCGCACATTTAGTAGCTCCCGCTCAAAGTGGCATTTTACGGTCCTTTCCACGTCTGAGGGGCGAGGTTATTGGATGAAGAGACATGTAGGAGTGCCAAGAGAAGGTGCAACTCCTCTGATGTGGCTAGGAGTGGGTTGAGAAGTAGGAAGCAGTTGGAGTAGGAGATAAGCCCCACAGGATAAGCTGGCAGAGGGCAAAGGACCAGTTCTGCCCGCCCAGTGGTCGACAGAGCAACTGGTGGACTTTTCAAACACTAAGTTCAGCCAGCAAAGGAGGGAGGCCCTGGAGGACCTGGCCAAGGTGGTGGAGTCGCTCAGTGTGGGCATTGAGAACGTGGAGCAGAGGCTGGAGTCCTAGGGCTAGGCGAACCAGAAATAGAGGAGGCGGTTGGGGGGGGGGGGGGGGGGGGGGGGTGTCACGAGGAGCAGCTCGCCTCGTTGGTGGCCGAGGTGGGGGTGATACGGGAGACTTAAAAGAGGCTGAAGGAGAAGATGGAGGACTTGGAGAATGGCTCCAGAAGGCACAATTTGAGGACCATGGGGATGACCAAAGGCATTGAAGGAGCGGAGGCCGGCATGTATGCGGCCAAACTGTTGGTGAAGCTGATGGAGGAGGGGGCTTACGACCAGTCTCTGGAGGTTGACCGAGTGCACAGGGCGCTGATGAGGAGGCTGCTGCACCACTTTTTAGACAACTAAAAGATTTGTCGATGGGCAAGGTAGACGAGGAAGTGCACCTGGGAGGGGAACGAGCTGCGGGTGTATCAAGACCTGGGTGCAGAACTGGCGAAAAGGAGGGCCGAGTTTAACTGGGTCAAGACTGCCCTCTTTAAGAAGGAGGTGAAGTTTGGAGTGCTGTATCCGGCCCGCCTCTGTGCGATTTTCCAGAATCGAGAATATTATTTTGCTATGCCAGAGGAGGTGATGGAATTTTTGAGTAAAAATGGACTGGCAGGAGAAGGAGGACATTGACTTTTTGAGGAGTTGTGAGAGATTTTGTTTGTTCTTGGGAAACCTTTTTCCCCTTGAAATGTTCTTTTGGGTTTGGTGGCGGGGTGTTTAGGAAGCATCAAGGGTGAGTGCACCTTTTTCTGTTGTTTGGGGGAGTGTAGATGAGCGGAGGGGAATTGGGAAGGGGGGTGTAGGAGGTTTGGAGGCCTTGGGCGGGGCCTGCCATGCTAGCTGGGCAGGCTAGTTAATGGGAGCACAGTGGGGGTGGTCAGGAGTTAGGCGCAGGGGAGGCGGCTCGGATGTTTTGTTTGGGAGAGGAGGGGGGTTTCTGACAAGGATGTGGTTGTTGTGGTTCAGTTGGAAAAGGAGTGATGATGGTGGACATCCGAGAGTGGGCCAGGATGGCCGCATGATACGGGCAGGGGGCAGGCCGAAAAATGGATATGGTTGACCGGCAGGAAAGGGGATTGGAGAGCCCCCCAACTAGGCTGGTCACGTGGAACGTGAGGGGGCTGAACGGGCTGGTCAGACGGTCACATGTGTTCGTCCACCTGAGGAGTCTGAAGGCAAAAGTGTCCTTTTTACAAGAGATGCACTTAAAGATAGAGGACCGGACAAGGTTGAGGAAAGGATGGGTAGGGCAGGCGTTCCACTCAGGACTGGACATGAAGACGAGGCTGGTGGTGATGCTGGTGAATAAGCGGGTGGCGTTTGAATGGAGAATATTGTGGCCGATTTGGGCGGGGGGATGGGTTTGTGAGGGTGGGTGGGAAGCTGGAAGGATTGCCGGTGGTCCTGGTAAACGTTTATGCCCCTAATTGGATGATGTGGATCTTACGGGTGGATGCACCTGGAGTGGAGGCTGGATGTAGGGCTGTTGGCAGATGAGGAGTGTGCGAGCAGGTGAGAGCCACCATCCGGGGGTACATGTGGAGCTCAATGACAATGCGCAGATTACGGCCACCATGCTGTAGGAGGCACTCAAGGTGGTGGATCGGGATGGGGGGGGCAGTTTATTTCAATTCAGGCACATAGGGAGAAGGTGGAACGGGCAGAGATGGCAAGGCTGGCGGAAGAGATTCCGAGGGTGGATAGGAGGAATTCGGAGGCCCCAGAGGCAGAGTTGTTGAGGGAGAGGCAGAGGCTCCAGATGGAGTTTGGATTGGTGTCCATGTGAAAGGCAGTGGACAGTTGCGGAGGGCCGGGGGCAATATATGAGTATGGGGAGAAGGCGAGCAGGATGTTGGCCCTCGTGTGCCTTTCTGTCTCATTCTGTTTAAAGTACTTCACAGGACACACCTGACTATAGCACAGACGAGTAGGTTTTTTGAGGGGGTAGAAGACAGATGTGGGCGGAGCGCGGGCTGGACCACGAATCCATTCCACATAATTTGGGCATGTCTGAAACTAAAGGGGTTCTGCCAGGAGTTTGCGGCTGTAAAGTCCGAGCTGTTGGGGGTAAAGTTGGCCCCAGGTCCAGAGGTAGCGATATTTGGAGCGTCAAAAGATCCAGGAGTCCAGGGGTCGGGAGAGGCCGACGTTTTGGCCTTTGCCTCCTTGATAGCCCGGAGACAGTTCCTACTTGGATGCAGGAACTCGGAGCCGCCGAAAGTGGGGGTGTGGGTGAGTGACCTACCAGATGTTTTGAGGCTGGAGAAGGTTAAGTTCGTCCTGAGGAGGTCGGTTGATGGGTTCGCTCGGAGGTGGAAGCCGTTCATTTACTTCTTTAAAGAGGATTGAGGTGTCAGCAGAAGGCGGGTGGGGGAGGGGTAAGGGAGTTAAAATGGGGAAGGCAAGGGATGGATCGGTGTTTGATTATTCATTACGTTGTATAATTTTACATCTGCATTCGTTTGTTGTTTGATTATGCAAATTCCTGAATTTAAAAAATGTATTGCCTGTCGCCAATTCCCCTTGAGCATTGATTAGCTGCTTTCTTGAACTGCTGCTGTCCATGTGGTATAGGTACACATATTGTGCTATTAGGGAGAGAGTTCCACGATTTTCACCCAGCAACAGTGAAGGAACAGCAATATGAATTCAAGACAGGATGGTGTGTGACTTAAGGGGAGCTTGAATGTGGTGATAGAACCATAGAATTCCTACTGTGCAGCATATCGAGTCTGCACCGACCCTCTGAATGAGCACCTTGATGCATGATCAATTGCACAAAAGACTCAGATTGGGTACAACTGTGGTTTTATAGCAGTCAGATGCGTGGCCTGCTACTGCAGCTGGCGAAATGGCAGATCAATGGAGGACACGCATATTTACACGGCTCCTTGTGGGCGGAGCCAGCCGGCAGGAGCTACCGGCGAACCTGTAGTACAGGTCCTACCTTACATCCCCTAATACAGGTGCACACAGTGGTTCACCACATTCACCCCCTGTTAAGAATGAGTCTGGTGGGGGGTGGTGTGGAACTATATACAATGTTGCAAATTATGTACAGTGTCTTATAAAATGAGTGGGGAAGGAAAAAAATGTCCATTTTGACGGTCCGGTGCCCGTCAGAGGTTCAGTCGATCCGGTGCTTTGACGGTTCGCTGGGAGCGACGTAACGGTGGCGGCGATGGCGGCGATGGCGGTGCTGGTGTCGCCGATGCTGGTGCTGGCCAGTAGCCGGATGACCCCGGGAGTGTGCCGAAATCCTCTTCGTCCTTTTCCGTGTTGGGGTGGAACCTGACGGTGCCAGACCCCTGAGGGAGACAGTATCTTGGCAGCCATCGGGGAACTCCACGTAGGCATACTGGGGGTTGGCGTGGAGCAAGTGTATCCTGTCCACCAAGGGTCCGCCTTGTGGAGTCCGACGTGCCGACGGAGCAGAACCGGTCCCGGAGCTGCGAGCCAAGTCGGGAGCGACACCCGATGTGGATTTCCTGTTGAAGGTAAAAACACGTTCATGGGGTGTGTTCTTTGTGGCGGTGCACAGTAGTGACCGGATGGAGTGTAGTGCATCAGGGAGGACCACCTGCCAGCGAGAGGCTGGGAGATTCCTGGACCGTAGGGCCAGCTGGACGGCCCTCCAAACCGTCCCGTTCTCCCTCTCTACCTGCCCATTTCCCCGGGGGCTGTAGCTGGTCGGTCTGCTGGACGCAATACCCCTGCTGAGCAGGAACTGACGCAGCTCATCGCTCATGAATGAGGATACCCTGTCACTGTGGATGTAGGCGGGAAAACCGAACAGAGCGAAGATTGTGTTTGCCGGGGTGATACAAAATCTTGTAATTATAGGTGGAGAGCTCGATTCTCCACCGCAAGATTTTATCATTTTTGATCTTGCCCCGCTGTGTGTTATTGAACATGAAGGCTACCGACCGTTGGTCAGTGAGGAGAGTGAATCTCCTGCCGGCCAGGTAATACCTCCAATGCCGCACAGCTTCAACGATGGCTTGGGCCTCTTTTTCGACAGATGAGTGCCGAATTTCAGAGGCATGAAGGGTGCGGGAAAAGAATGCCACAGGTTTGCCTGCCTGATTTAGAGTGGTGGCAAGGGTGACATCTGAAGCATCGCTTTCTACTTAAAAGGGCAGTGTCTCGTCTACTGCGTGCATCCCGGCCTTGGCTATGTCTGCTCTGATACGGGCGAAGGCATGTTGTGCCTCGGCCGCGAGGGGAAATTGTGTGGACTGTATGAGTGGGCGGACCTTGTCCGCATAGTTTGGGACCCACTGGGCATAGTACGAGAAGAACCCCAGGCAGCGTTTGAGGGCCTTGGAGCAGTGGGGAAGGGGAAGCTCCATGAGGGGGTGCATGCAGTCGGGATCGGGCCCCAGAAGTCTGTTTTGGACTACATAGCCGAGGATGGCTAAGCGGGTCGTGCTGAACACACACTTTCTTTATTTTATGTAAGGTTGAGAAGAGTGGCAGTGCGGAGGAATTTAGCGAGGTTGGCATCGTGGTCCTGCTGATCATGGCCGCAGATGGTGACATTATCTAAGTATGGAAACGTGGCCCGCAAACCGTACCGGTCGACCATTCGGTCTATCTCCCTTTGGAAGACCGAGATCCCGTTAGTGACGCCGAAGGGAACCCTAAGAAAGTGATAGAGCTGACCGTCCACCCCGAAGGCAGTGTATGTATGGCCCGATTTACGGATGGGGAGCTGGTGGTAGGCGGATTTCAGGTCAATTGTCCAAAAGACCCGGTACTGTGCAATCTGATTGACCACATCAGATATGCGTGGGAGGGGGTACGCGTCGAGCTGTGTTTACCAATTGATGGTCTGGCTGTAGTCCACAACCATCCTGTGTTTCTCCCCCGTTTTTACTACTACCACTTGGGCTCTCCAGGGGCTATTGCTGGCCTCGATGATACCCTCCCGAAGCAGCCGCTGGACCTCGGACCTGATGAAGACCTTGTCCTGGGCGCTGTACCGTCTGCTCCTGGTGGTGACGGGTTTGCAATCCGCAGTTATATTGGCAAAGAGGGAGGGGGGGGTCAACCTTGAGGGTCGCGAGGCCGCAAACGGTGAGTGGAGGTAGGGGCCCGCCGAATTTGAGGGTGAGGCTCTGGAGATTGCACTGGAAATCCAGGCCCAGCAATAGTGCAGCGCAGGGGTTGCGGAGGACATAGAGATGGAAACCGCTGAATTTTATGCCCTGGACAGTGAGAGTGACCGTACAGAATCCTCGGATCGGGACAGAGTGGGATCCGGAGGCCAGGGAGAGCCCATTGATTGGCGGGGTGAACTTCGAGGGCGCAACACCTTACCGTATCCGGGTGTATGAAACTTTCGGTGCTCCCGGAGTCCAGCAGGCAAGAGGTCACGTGGCCGTTGATTTTCACCGTTGTCGAAGCAGTGGCCAGGTTGTGTGGACGAGACTGGTCCAGCGTCATCGAGGCGAGCTACGGGTGGTTGTCAGAGGTTTCGGATGGAGAGCGTCGGCGACCCAGTTCGTGGGATATAGTTGGCATTCCAGCCCCGTGGGGAAGACAAGGTGGCAGCGACGGGAGGTCCTGTGGGGAACCAAATGGCGGCGCACATTGCGGGGGTGGGACAAGATGGTGGCGCCCATGGGCCACACGTGGACTGAGGGGTGGAGATGGCAGCGCCCACTGACCGCACGTGGCCCTGGGAGGAGAAGATGGCGGCGCCCATTGTGCGTTTGGCAGGGGGCGATAGCGGGTGTGATAGCGGCGACTGCGCAAGCCTGGCACACAGCTGCGAAGTGGCCCTTTTTACTGCAGGACTTGCAAGTGGCGGCGCGGGCCGGGCAGCATTGGCGGGGGTGCTTCTGTTGACCGCAGACGTAGCAGCGGGGACACCCGGGGTGTGTGGATTGGCATGCGGCGCAGGCGTATTGACTAGACAGGGCCCCAGCTGGGGGGGGGGTCATTTGTGGGGTCCAGGAAAGGTAGGACGGGTGGGCCGAGCGGCGAGGGGGGTAGGCCTGGACATTTCGGGATGCGACCGTCATGGAGAGCACTAAAGTTTTTGTCTCCGCTAGGTCGAGCGTGGCCCCTTCCAGCAGTCGTTGTCGGATGGGGTCCGACACAATCCCCGTTACGAATGCATCGCGCATGAGTAGATTAGAATGTTCGGTGGCCGTAACGGACTGACAGTCACAATCCCGGACGAGTGGGATTAGGGCCCGCCAGAAATCTTCGATGGACTCACCAGGGAGTTGAGAGCGAATGGCGAGTACGTGCCTAGCGAAGAGTGGGTTCGCTTTCTGCGCATAGTTTTCTTTTAGGAGTACCATCGCTTCCGCGTAACTCGAGGTGTCCTGGATCAACGGGAACACGTTGGAGCTCAACCTGGAGTACAGGACCTGTATCTTCTGAGCCTCTGTCGGCGTGGGGATCGCACGTTGATGTAAGCCTCAAAACAAGCTAGCCAGTGATTAAAGTCCTTTTCTGGCGTCGGGCGAGTGCATTTCGCCAGCTGCAGTAGGAGGCCACGCATCTGACTGCAATAAATTGATGCACGATCAATTGCACAAAAGACTCAGATTGGGTACAACTGTGGCTTTATTGCAGTCAGATGCGTGGCCTCCTACTGCAGCTGGCGAAATGGCAGATCAATGGAGGACACGCAAATTTATACGGTTCCTTGTGGGCGGAGCCAGCCGGCAGGTGCTACCGGCGAACCTGTAGTACAGGTCCTACCTTACATCCCCTAATACAGGTGTACACAGTGGTTCACCACACACCTTGCCTAGGCCCACTCGCCTACCCTGTACCCATAACCCCACCTAACCTGATGTGGAGATGCCGGCGTTGGACTGGGGTGAGCACAGTAAGAAGTCTTACAACACCAGGTTAAAGTCCAACAGGTTTGTTTCAAACACTAGCTTTCGGAGCACTGCTCCTTCCTTAGGTGCACATCTAACCTGCACATCTTTGGACACTAAGGGCAATTTAGCATGGCCAATCCTCCTAAATTGCACTTCTTTGGACTGTGGCATGAAACCGGAGCACCCGGAGGAAACCCATGCAGACACGAGAAAAAAGTGCAAACTCCACACAGACAGTGACCCGAGGCCGGAATTGAACCCGGGTCCCTGGCGCTGTGAGGCAGCAGTACTAACCACTGTGCTGCCCCATGATGTTCCCATACATTTTCTGCCCTTGTACTTGCAGGTGATATAGGTCTTGGATTTGGAAGGTGCTGCCGAAGGAGCCTTGGTGAATAATTGCAGTGAATCTTGTAGAATGCACACACTGCTGCTGCCATTGTGCATCAATGGTGGATGCGGTGACTGTTTGTGGTCGTGGATAGGGTGCGAATCAAATGGCTGCTTTGTCATGGATGGTGTGAGCGTTCAAAGTATTGTTTCAGCTGCGCTCATGCAGGTGAATGGAGAGGATGCTATCACACTGGTGTCTCAATTTTGGAGCATTGTACTTTATTCGAATGGGGATTTCGTCCAACTCCCTTATGTCGAACCCCCAAGCTCCCTTCTGACTAACCCTTTTTATTTCATTCCACGTGATTTTTAAAATAAAGGAGCCTGTGACTTTGTAATTCCCTCCACCCATTTCATCCACTCATAAAATCTTTCCAAATGAGACTGGGTGAAGCATTTAGTGCTAGAAGGTCGAACTACGCATTGGGCAATTTACAGTTGAAATGTCCAAATATTAATACTTGACCCATTCTCAAAATGCTTCAACTTCTGAAATAGTAGTCAGAAGGCAGATATGTGACTCTTCATCTAAAAATCAACACTGAGTGATTCAACAAAGTGGGATTATCTTATGGTAGCATGGTGCTAATTGTTCCATCATGTTGCAATCCTTCCCTTTTGAGGCACTACGTATGTTTGAAATGAAGACTCTTGCCAATTCCCTTATGGATCACCCTAACGGCTCTTTTTTTGTTCACCTCCCTGTTTCAAAATGATTTTTTTAAAGTTAGGTCACCTGGACCCAATAATGTCTTATTTTTTCAGCTAGAACTATATCCTTCAGAGCTGACCCGAACAGCCCAGTCACAGTAATCAAAGAGTTTCTGAATGTTCAGCATAACTGTTTGGGGAGTGGATTATAGAAGTTAAGCATTCATTTTTTAACTGCTGGTGGAGATACAGATGAGGGTCACTTAAGACCCTGTCTACCAGTTGAGATGAATGCAAAAGAGCAGGGGAAACATTCCAGTTTCCTGGCCAATATTTATTGGCTAATGACACCAAAACAGATTAGTGGGTTATTTATCTAATTTCTTCTTGTGTGATCTTGCACTGTTCAAATTGGCTGTTTGCCAGCATAAACGTGATTCAATTAGTTATAAAGTACCTTTGTGTATTGTGAGCATGTGAAGACAAGTTTTTTTTCTTTGTACTAGATGTGAATTAGGTTTTGGTATTTAGTATAAATTTTTAGATGAATATGCTTTTTTTTGTATGAAAGGAAGCCCATATAAGGGGCTGGAATCTCTGCCGCGCCACGTTTCTGTTTCAGCACACTGGCGAATGCTCCGTTATGCCGGCTGGTCAATGGGGTTTCCCATTGTGGGGCAGCCCTATGCCGTCGGGAAACCCCCCGGCTGCCGGTAAAACGGAGCATCCCGCCGGCGGAGAATCCAGCCCCCAGATCACTACCCATGTCAGAGGGTCAGGTGAATATTGAAATCAGCCCCCCTCCCTCCTTTATTGCCTCCCATTCATCATTATTGCCTCCCATTCATCATTTTCAATTGAGGTATGGAAGATTTGTGGACTGGCATCTGATTGTGTTAAAATCGTAGATCTTCTCATCTGCACAGCACTACGCTTCCATCTGTAGCTACCTATCGTGCGCAAAAAGAACAACAGTAAAAAAGGGAGAGTGCCCACACCATGTCCTGCACCATTTCATTTTCATTTCACCAGGAGCTACTCTCCACTTTTCTGACCCTACTAACCTACATTCCTCATGCTTCAGAATTGAATCCAATATTCTTAATCTATTTATTTCTCCAAATGTTTCCTGTAAACATCACTCTTCAACCTGGCCTTTTGCCGTTTCCCTTCACTCTCATTGGCAGTTCATTTCTTTCTCTGAAGCACCTTAGGAAGTTTTATATATTTAAAAAGTGCTGTTTAAATGTTCGTTATTGTTGCTATTGATGGCCCTGAATGACAGAGTAATCTGTTGCATGCCTATTGGTAAAGAACCAGTGTGTTCAAAGTGTCGATGATGAATGTGTCTTGCACTTTATCAAACATTGGTGAGACCTCAGCTGAGGTGTTGAGTTCTGGGCTATACAACTGAAAGGATATCGAGTGCAGAGAGATTGGTAAGAATGGTACTGGTGTTGAAGGACTTTAGCTTTCCAAATGAGCACTGCACTGATGGTCATTCACCCCTGCTTTTTCCCCATAAAGCTGCACATCTTTACTTTTCAGATAAAGTCCAATTCCCTCTTGAATATGTTGATGGAACCTGTCTTCATTATACTCTCTGACAACACATTCCAAATCTAAACCACTTGCAGTGTGGAAACGTTTCTCCTCATGTCTCCATTGCTTCTTTTGACAATTACCTTGAATCTGTGCCCTCTTATGCTTGATCCTTCTAGTAGTGGGAACAATTTATCTATATCTCTGTCTGGACCCCTTATGATTTTGAATATACAAATATCCTCTCAACCGTCTTTTCTCCAATGAAAACAATCCCAACCTCTCCAATCTATATAACAGAAGTTCCTAATACCTGGAAATATTTTCATGAATCTTTTCTGCACTCTCATGTCTTTCCTGAAGTGTGACATCCAGAACTGGACTCAATACTCCAGTTGAGGCGAAACAAGTGTTTTCTATTAGGCAGTTTTTTTTAACGGGTTCTTACGGAGACTCTTACTGCTTAGCGGCAAGAGTTACACCCAGCTTTTATCCACATATTTGCATTCATTGCCGAGACCCTTCCCATCGTTTGCAGATTGTCTTTGTTTTGCTGATGGAGAAGTCCTGTTTCTCCCCTTGAGTTTTTGAGGGAGAATAGGTCGGTCCATCTTTCTGGTTTGGCCCATGTGGGAGGGGATTGTGTTTCCTCCAGAGGGTGGCCCTCCTTCCTGTTCCTTCTCTGATGTTTGCGAGCTCCCTTTCATCCAGGTGGCGTTCCTTGTCCCCTGCTTTCTACACCCCCCCCCCCCCCCCCCACCCCCCCAACACCGCTTCCACTTACCTTCCACCTCCAGGAAGAACCCGCTCATGCGTGTCTTGGTGAGGTGCGCCCTGTGAACCACCTTGAGATGCATCAGGCTTAGCCCGGTGCAGGAGAAGGTGGAATTGATCCTGTACAGTGCCTCAATCCAGACTCCTCCCTCTTTCTCCATGCCCATCTCCTCTCCCCATTTCCGTCTAGTCTCGACCAGTGTGATCCTGACCTTTTCTATGAGTCGACTGCAGGAAACATGTATTCTCTACAAATTTAATATAACCTCCTTGCTCTTGCGCCTATTAATAAAGCCTTTGACACTCTGCTTTCTCAGCTGCCTTTATCTCACACAAGAAAATATACGAGAAATGCCCCAAGTTCCAGCGTTGTGCAAGGTTGCCTACTCACAGGAAATTGCTATAATTAGCTCACTGTCCCAGTTAGAGAAAGAAACATTTGGTCAGAATTTTCACTGTCAGCAATAATGGGCAAAATTGTACTTGCCCGATGAGGTCAGGATCAAGTTTTGTTGTGGTACATCACAGCTGAATCCCTGCTGTCGTCACTGTCAATAATTGCATGGATAATGGTTGCTTAGGAGAGGTACCTGAGAATTGATGCCATTTGTGGGCCAGTAATCCAACATAACGTGCTGCTTAGATCAGGAATATAAGGAGAAAATGAGTTGGGAGTCAAGAACCAACTTTTCAAGTGTGACCCTTTTTTCCTGATCACATGTGGTTAATGCTTACACTTGCGATTATATAACAGCTTTGTACTAAGTCTCATCAGCAACCCTTTGGAACCAGAGACAGATGTAGGCCTCGAAGTGACCATCAACTTCCAGGATCGCTCGGTTGTACGGAATGCCAAAGTTTCAGGCAAATGGGGAAAAGAAGAGAAAATTATACCCTATTTCCCTTTCACACCTCTGCAGCACTTCAAGGTGAGTACCAAGTAATCCTACATAAAGCTTGTGCCATCTTTCTGTATTATCCTAAATGAAAGATAAGGCAGTGTGGATATGCTAATTGTTTTGAAGTGAATGGGTAGAAACTCAAGCTGGCAAGGGCATTAATGGAATTCTTAATGTATCAGTTTGTATCTGGGCAAATGATAATTTAAAACAAGAATTGTAACATTTTCTTTCTACCAACTCTGCATAATTATTGAATGTGGTTATGCTCAAAATCAATGACGCTCGTGATTTGGGCTGTTCAACAAGTTCATGCAATGAG